>NW_026991710.1:137166838-137766838 GCF_029215605.1 Mirounga angustirostris
GTTAGATAAACATAAGTATAATATTGATTAAGGTTTTCCAGGCTTGTGTATGATGTGCAGGGGATCTTTCTGTGAGGATGTGAAGATAGTGTGAAAATCTGTGGCTTTGTAAATGTCTGGGACAGAAGGAAGAAGCTTCAATGAAAGAGGCCGCTATGACTAAGGAAGACATAATGGTCTTCTACCATGGGTGTAGCACAGAACCCCAAAGCTAGATGGAACCAGTTATATCTTAGCAGCTATCAGCTCCAAGGTGATCACAGACAACACACCTCTTAAAAGATGACAGCACAAAATTCTGCACAATCAGCACAGATGTCTCCTTCTCTCCCTTGCCACCAGAATAAATACCTCATACACTCATTTGACATTTTGGGAATAGGAGAGATGGAAGGGGGGTGGTAAGCAAAGTGATATTTAAAAGACCCTGAGCTACTTAAGTCTATTTATTTATTTTTAAATTAAAAAAAAAATTAAGATTTTATTTATTTATTTGAGAGAGGGTGAGACAGCCTGGGGGGGGGGAGGGGAAGCAGAGAGAGAGGGAGAAGTAGACTCCCCACTGAGCAGGGAGCCCATTGTGGGGCTCAATCCCAGGACCCCAGGATCATGACCTGAGCCAAAGGCAGGCATTTAACCAACTGAGCCACCCAGGTGCCCCTAAGTAAGTCTATTTAAAATAAGAAATGCCAAAAGAAAGAATTAACACTTAAAATTAATTTAAAAAGCAACAAATATTTATATGTTATTTTTGTTTTTTCTACTATTACCTAGGTGGGAGATTGGAAGGGTGACATGTAAGAAAGATAACACTAGTTGCAGAAAATAAACAAAGCTGTAATTTCTTTGTACATCTGTAAGATAGGATGTACACCTTTAATCCACAGGACAAATAGTTTGATAATAATGCTGTATATTTACTGGATGCTTACTATATTCCAGAAACAGCCTAAGTACATTATATTAATTATTTCCTCCTTTATAGGAGGAGAAAACATTTGAAATACATCTTGTCATTAACACTGTTTATGAATAGAACAACAAAGAAAGAGGAAAGTAACTTGTTAACAGACAGCTATTAAATAGCAGAGCTAAGTTTTAACTATTAACAGCTGAAATTGAATGCTTTCCTTATTATTCACTAGTATTTTACTTCTCTAAGACAGTGAACATAATAGGAGTACCAATTTGTAAGGTACAAGAAATGGGTCTGGTTTTTACTGATTATACAAAAGGAAATGTATATCAAGCCCTAAAGAGAAGACCATAGAATATGGATTGAAAAATATTTTCTTCATTAGAATATAAATGTGTCTGAGCAATAAAGATATAAATATAGGAGAGCAGAAGGATTTGCCTTCCTTGCTCTGCATTGGATGATAATCCCCTATTAGGAGTATCAGATCCCATAGAATAATATTCATGAATAGCTAACAACAACATACATGTAAAGCAGTAATATGTTTGTATGTTTGTTCTATAAGAACTTACATAAATAAATAATATCCCCTCAAAAAATTAATGAGCAACATCATTTTATAGAAAAACACTGATTTAGACATTGGGAAAATATGGTATCCTTTACAGTCATATGTATTGTTTTGTTACCCAATAAATAAAGTAATATAAAAACTTAGAATCATAAAATGTTAGTACTAGAATAGACATTAGAGACCACGGAGTCCAATTTTATCATTCATTCTAAGACAAGATAAGTTTAGGCCTTAAAAATGAACAAAGTAAACCTTACTCAGAATACTCAGAGGGAATTTGGCCAAGTAATTAAAAACTAAACAAGGAACTGCAGAGACATCCAAATGTAGTAAGAAAAATGCATTCTCACTCAGATTTACAGTGTATGGAGGAGGGTAGGTTTTGTTTTGGTTTATTTGTTTGTTTGTTTTAGGAATGCAATATGAGATCTGCTGCCTTATCCTTTAAGGCAGAATAATGGCCTGAAACACTCCCCAATTAGCCAGGATTCTCAACTCAGGTAACCCAGCTTAACCTCAGACATCCAAGACACAAATCTGAGTGAGTTTAAACCTGAAACTGTGTTCCTGGTTATGTATGGGTGTGTTCCTAAAAAACTGAAAAGTTTTAAATAGCTTTCCAAGACACACAGCACTAAACTGGGAAACCCTTAAGGACCACGATAAAAATATTTCAAAGAGAACTTCAGGACAAAGTACTAAGTATTGTACTCTCCTTATTTTTACTCTGACTTTCATAAGAATTGGGGATTATTCTGCTTTCTGTCTTTCTTTTTTTTTTAAGATTTTATTTATTAATTTGACCGAGAGAGAGAGAGAGAGAGCAGCAGAGGGAGAGGGAGAAGCAGGCTCTCTGGTTGAGCAGGGAGCCCAATGCGGGACTCTCAACCCCAGGACTCCGGGATCATGACCCAAGCCGAAGGCTGATGCTCAACTGACTGAGCCTCCCAGCCGTTCCTCATTCTGCTTTCTTAACTCAGTCTCTTGTCAGTTAAGCTTCATATTTGTGTTTGCAAATGTGTTTGGTTGGGGAAAAAGCAGAAAGTGTGAGTAGATGACAGAGTTTTGTATCCTTACTGCCGCCCCTCCCTGAAATCACAGCAGTCCCAAGTTTATGTAATGTTATGCTTATGCTTTTCTATAATATTTAATTTAAAAAAGATTTCATAGACTTAAAAATTTCAGAAAAAAAATCTAATTGAGATAGTCAGTGGCCACTCAATCAGCAATGTGAATTTTCATCACTATTTACCCAATGCTTTACATCTGCCTATTTTGTTTTTATAGAACCAAATCTGTCTTACATCTCAAGTAAATGTCTTGAAAAAAAAAGACACACATACTCTCTCTCTCTCTCTCTCTCTCTCTCTCTCTCTCACACACACACACACACACACACACACACACAAACACCCCACACATTTTACCACTCAGGGATGTTCTTCTACTTTTGTGAAATATAAAGGAAATGTTTTCCTTTCATTATTCTACTTTGTAGTTTTTTTCCTACTTTGTACTTTAAATTTAATATTACCTTTCAGCTTGGAAAGTCTTTTAAAAATTAGTGATGGGGCACTGGCTGGCTCAGGCATTACAGCATGCAACTCTTGATCTTGGAGTCGTGAGTTCGAGCCCCACACTGGGTATAGAGATTACTTTAAAAAAAATACGGTGATTTTTTTTTTTTTTTTGCTAGCACTTTGAAGTTAGGTAAATAGTTTTTAGGATAATTATCTACAAAAATATGTGGGAAACAAGCTCATGCGTGAGCTCCAGTGAATTCAAAGCCACAGAAAATGTCAGTCCAAGTAGTTGCCTGGAAAATTACTGATACACTGTGAAATAAGCAAAGCTTTTTCCTAGCTGACACAATCACTCCAGAGTTGCAACAAGTGTTATTATATGCCAAGACATTGTGTTGTCTTTTACAAACATTACATAATTAAAGAAAAACAGAAAAATCTTAGAAGGTAGATACAACTATATCATACCCATTCTACATCTGAGAAAACTGAAGCCCCAGGAAGTTACATAAATAGTCCAAGGTCATACAGTTAGGGAAAGGCAGGGCCAGATCCAAATGGATCTAATTCCAGTATCCAGATATTCTTAATATAGTTTATGTCCTCCCTGCCATCCAACCAGTTTTCAAAAGAAATGCAAACTAGTTCCAAAAACCAAAAGAAGTTAGTAAGAAAGAAAATCTTTCTGTTCATGATGTTATAATTCTTCATTATAGGTTCTTTTCAACCAGCTATTGCATGCTCTGCTTTTACGGTAAATAGCATTTCTTTAAACAGAAGCGATATCTCACTCTGTTTATATCTTTAAAATTAATTAAGAATAATTAGGAAGCATTCAGGAAAAAATCTGAGCAAATGACTTTGAAGGCATTCTATAAAGCATATGAAACACACACTGACAGATTTTTGTCACTATTTGCAAAGAAATGCACAAAAGTGGCCTAATCGTTATCATGCATAATCATTTTATTAATAAATTTGTAACGCTATGGTTAAGCATAAACAGTCCATGAATTATGAAAGATTTCCTAGGCATATTGGTCAGAGGGGAAAATAAATTTAGAAGATTCTGGAAATAATATTGATTAGAAGAAAGTGTTATGGCGGAGGAAGAGAATGTAGAAAGAAGATAGTGACCCCAAAGAAAATGAATTAGTGTTACCCTTCTTCCTTGAGACCTTGGAGAAAGGTGTGAGGGCATGAGTGTTTATCAAGAACAGACATAAGACATAGTCTATGTTGACAAAACTTGAGCTACAAGAAACAAAGCCAGTGAGGGTGATTTTGATAAAACTAACATTTATTGAGCATTTAGTATATGCCAAGGTCTATGTGAGGCTCTTTATTTGGCTCTTTGTAGACTTAGCAGGACTAGAGTTCAAAATAAATGAAAGACACTGTTTTGGGGATCAAAAATGCTATCATTTGAATTTGAGAGAAAAAACAATTGTTAAAAAAGATTATATTTATATTATGCTAATATCTAAAAATATAATATTTAATTTATATTTAATGTCTAATATTATGTCATGTGAGAAATATATTTATCCATCAGATGTAACATTATATAAATATAATATATAAAATAGCCTAATAATAACAGCCTACCTGTGCATACATTTTGTGTGCTTATTCCATGCCAGGCATTGTCCCTCAGAGCTTTAAATACATTATTTAACACTTAACAATAACTTTACAAAGTTGGGTTATACTTATTTCTCTGTTGCCTATGAGTCAAATAAAGCCTATTAGAAAATTTAAGTAATTCACCCAGCTCATTGCCATGTCTCCAACTAACCTATAAACGTAGTTAAGAGAATGACCATCTCTTTTACGTTAGGGCCATTTCTGCAAGGTACTTTTTTCTTCAAAGAATCTCATGTCCTGGGAGCCTGGGTGGCTCAGTCGTTAAGCGTCTGCCTTTGGCTCAGGTCATGATCCCAGGGTCCTGGGATTAAGTCCTTCATTGGGCTCCCTGCTCAGTGGGAAGCCTGCTTCTCCCTCTCCCACTCCCCCTGCTTGTGTTCCCTCTCTCGCTGTGTCTCTCTCTGTCTCTGTCAAATAAATAAATGAAAATCTTAAAAAAAAAAAAAAAGAATCTCATGTCCCTCAGTTCTCAGTCACCTGAACAGATTTTTAAAGAACCTAGCAGTTTTAAAGCAACAGTAATTAAGGTTCAATTTTTAATTAGAAAATAGCCAATGCCCATTACACAGAGTAATATTTATTTAACAATCACTATCACATTACAACAAAGTAGTACCGCTGTATTCAAGTTATAGGTTTCCCATGACAGAAATGGAGATTACTCTGATAGCTTTTGAACAAGAAATGTTTG
Source organism: Mirounga angustirostris (assembly GCF_029215605.1). NCBI lineage: Eukaryota > Metazoa > Chordata > Mammalia > Carnivora > Phocidae > Mirounga > Mirounga angustirostris. The sequence goes on from NW_026991710.1 coordinate 137,172,193, forward strand.
GAAATTGGGAGGGAGGGGGATTATCAATGGCAGTGAAAAATGGGGTATAGATTTGATTTAATGTTCATTTCTCACATGAGATTCTGATTTTAAGCTAAGGAGCTAATTAATTGTGCAGCACAGTAAAATTAAACAATTTTTCCTTTAACAATTTTTTAAAACCAATAGCACAAAGTAGTAATTAGAAATTTTTAATTTTTTTTTAATTTATTCACTTTAGAGATAGAGAGAGAGCAAGAGGGCATGTGAGAGAGCACAAAGAGCATGAGGAGGAGCAGAGGGAGAGGGACAAGCAGATTCTGCACTGAGCCCAGAGCCTGACCCAGGGCTCAATCCCATGACCCTGAGACCATGACTGAGTTGAAACCGAAGAGTCAGATGTTTAACTGACTGAGCCGCCCAGGCATCCCAGTAATTAGAATCTTGATAAATAAAAGGATCATTTACAAAGACCCATTTTTTATGCCACCTGGGTATTCAATTCAGTGGATGATAATGTGACATTTACAACATTAGCTAATTAATTATATTTTATATATAACTAATATATAATTTGTAGAAAAATATTCTAAGCAATGGTATATGTTATAGAATGCTGTATATATCTTCTAGGGTTTTATATTTATCATTTAAAGGGTTAGGTTATAGCTTTTCAATTTTCTAAAAGAAAAGTTTTAATCATTACTAGGAGAACTGTAAAGCAAAACATGCTCACAAGACATGAAGGAAAATTGAATTTCAGTCATTATTGCATAAAGTGAAAACCCCTATAGTATACTGGACTGGAAAAATAAAGCTGAATGAATTCTCCCTACAGTACATCTCCTCTAAAATATAATGTATCAAGGTAATACCAGCAAAAATCTTTTGTCCTTCTCTGGCATCTTAGTCTGAAGTTGATGTTGTATTATTCTTAAAGTTGCCAAATACTATAAAGTAAATGAGGCTTAAGGGAAATTAATTTTTCTTCTCCCATCCTATCTCCAATTTCTCAGACCTTTCCTTTTTTCTTATTGACATCACTCATTACAGAAACAACTAAAATGCAAACAGAATGAAACCCAGATTAGCCTACATTTTCAGGTAATGAAAATGAAAAATGGTCTATTTTAGGGATTTTCCAGAGAACAAAGATAAGATAGATTGAAGAAGATGATGATGATATATAGATAGATTTATTGGTAGATAACTGGGTATGGCAACCAATAAATAAATGACAGGTGTAGTCAACTCTACCCCTGCGACATAGCCCATTCATTGTGAACATGATGACTGAAGTGGACAGATCTATCTGGAAAGAAAAAGAAGAAACAACACAGATCACTGCCATATTTTTCAGGGCATTTTCTTTCATTTTTCCTAAATCTACTCTCTGGGAAATTTTTTCTTATATACGATACTTCATGACCAGATAGAAGCTAGAAATAGATAACTCTTGGAGAATCTTTATTTTGTAGTCTACTTTCTATACATATGGTTAGGGATGCCTGGACTTATCTTAGGATTTGCAAACTTATGGAGCATTACTGACAGGCTATTTTTTTTTTCAGTAAAAATTTACACACACACACACACAAACACTCACACACATACACACACAGAATCTTAATGAAATGTACAATAAGTAGCCAATAGAATATATCTAGATTTCATCTTTAAGTCTGCTATGGCTGTGATCTTGGTAGACACACTGTTTGACTTCCAAGTTATATTAAAGTTTAACCAGCCATTTGTATCTTAGAATAAGGATTTCCAACTCTCAGAACTGTTTTCCACCATATCTCACACTCAACCAATGCCTGAGATGGGGGGATGGTGTGGTGGTTGGGGGATACTCTCACTTGCAACACCCTACATCATGGTAGCGATTTGTTTCAGTTAGAACGGTTAAGATTGCAAGACTCAAAAAAGCCAAACCACAAAGCCTGCATCATGCTTTAGGTGAAACAACAGAAATATTTCCATTAAACAGAAATATTTCTATTAATTTTCCATTAAATATTTCCAATATTTCCAATAACTCCTGTTTTGGGGCAAATTGCCCCAGAAGTAGTCCCTGAGACTGGGATTTAAAAGTAAGTAGTTTATTTGGCAGGTAATCCTGGTAAGTATCAGTAGTGCAGAGTGGAAATATAACTGCAATGGGAAGGGAGCCAATGGAGGGTAAGCAAATGACAAGTTTACACAATGACACCAATGGGATATAATCTGCAAGCCTCAGAGTTGTTCTGCAAAAAAGGGAGAGTATATCCGTTCCTATTGCTGCCATAATTTATTGCTACAAACGTAGCAACTTTTTTTTTTAAATATTTTATTTATTGACAGAGAGAGTCACAGTGAGAGAGGGAACACAAGCAGAGGGGGTGGGAGAGGGAGAAGCAGACTCTGCTGAGGAGGGAGCCCGATGAGGGGCTCGATCCCAGGACCCTGGGATCATGACCTGAGCTGAAGGCAGACGCTTAACGACTGAGCCACCCAGGCGCCCCAGCAAACGTAGCAACTTTAAACAACACAAAATTATTATCTTACAGTCCTGAACAACAGTTGTCTAAAATGGATCTCACTGGACTATAATCAAGGTATTGGCTGCGTTCCCAATTCTGGTAGCTGAGGGGAGATTCTCTTCCTTGCCCTTTCCAACTTCTGAAGCTCTCTCCATTCCTTGGCTGTGTCCTCCCATCCTCAAAGGCAGCAATGGTTGGTCTTTCTCTTATCATATCACTTTGACACTCTTCTGCCTCTCTCTTCCACGTTTAAAGGATTCTTGTCATTACAATGGGCCTATCTGGATAATCCAGGATCATCTCTTTGAGGTCAGCTGATTAGCAACCTTCATTTCATTGGCAACCTTAATTTCTCCCTGCCATGTACCAATATATTCATAGTTTCCAGAAACTAGGATATGTATATCTTGGGGTGGGAGCGAGGGATTAATCTACCTACTACAGTAAGGAAGTTGGGGTATTTATATATCAATTCTTACCTGCCATTAGTTGGGGGTTTCTTCTAAACACAGTAAGTCTTTGGTGATTTTATCCTGGCCCATCTGTGGCTGAGCATGCTCCTATATCAAGGTAAATATATAAAGTCCATATAAAATCTTAGATGATTACATTAAGAAGCATGTATGTGACTATTTGGTTCTGCTATTGCTTTTACATTCCTTTCTTTGCATGTCTGAGATCCACTCATGCCCCTATAATACATTCATTCTATTCTATCATTGATTTATCAAGGTAGTAGCCATTCAGAATTTCTTAATTTAAAAAAAAAAAACTTACAAAGGAATTAGAGATAAAAGCTATACCTATAGATATCATTGCTCTAGTTGGTTCCAAATTTGGAATATATAAACATCATCTCCCTCTTCTACTACACACTCTAGATTTCCCCTCACACCCAGCCAGTGTTTAGTCTAGTTGTTTTTCTCATATAGTAACCTTGACTTTTATTCCTGAGGAGTTTAGCCTCTGGCTATGGTGTCCCTGTCAGGACAAGGTTTCTGCATTTGTCTGTTAATGATTAACTCTGGACATGAAAAAATAGGAGGCATCTATTCAGGGAGCACCTTGATTTTTAGACATAATTCCTCCTGCTCCCCACTATGAAGAATCAAACCCTATCTCCTTATGAAACCCACAGTGAACTATTAACTGCCTGGACAGAAACTTGCTTTTTTGCTTGCTGGTCCAGAGGCATGAGGACTGCAAAATGATCAAGTGGCAAACTCAGCTTCAGGTTTACTGGAAACTTTACTGTGGACCAATGGTATACCAAGGAGAAAGGTTATGGAAGGTCCTTTCTTAGGTTCAAACAGTAAGAGGGTGCACTGTATAGAATTCAAAAACAATAATAAACTAGTTAAAATTTTTGTTACTTTTTATTATCAACAAACACCAGCAATTCTAAACAATTTCAGTGATAAAAAATATTCCTGTTGGGAATGAACCATTCACATGTTTCCCTCACCTTCTACCCTTGCCATTCCGCTGCTACTGCCTGGTTGCAGCGTCTATCCTCCAAGAACCAGAACCTCGAATTCTAGAAACCTGATTCCGATGTGTATTTTCCAAATGGGTATCACTGGGCTCAATGGTTAGAGGAGGCAGACAGAACAGTTTCTTTTAAAATTTTTTTATGGACCAGTATAGTTCAGTTGTTGAAATCATAGCAACATATAATGACCATTGGCTCAGATATATATAAGACCTGCTCAGTTATGCAAAGTGTCACCCCTTAGGTACACCTTTGAGAATAAATTAGAATATTCTTTCAGGCTATGTTCTTCCATATAAAGTTACAAAGAAAATATTCTAATGTTTAAATAGAAAAATGGATCCTGAAGACATAAGCCAACTGCTGCATCTTCTTTCTTACAAAGTAGTCTCTTTGTCCAAGGTGTTCTTATGTAACACTCTATGTCAATAAGTCAGATACTTTAAGAGTTTCACAAAACTCTGTTGTCATGTCAAATAAGAAGGCAAAGCTAAATCCAGAATGTCTATCAATCCCAGTAAAGGTAAATTACTGCTCTTTCCAAGATAGAAGAAGGATAATAAAATCAACTTGATACCAAGAGCTGGTTGGTCTCTTAAGGAATAGAACCATGTCAAAGGCTCAGCAGTAGATTCTGCTCTTGACATACATGGTGGACCTACCATGTCTCTCTAGCATAGAAGTCCATTTAGCTACTACCACAGCTGAAAGGTTCCTGGCAGATGAGCACTGACAAGAGACATTAAGATCTTCACACTGTGTCCTAAATTCTATGGGTCTATATTGCCTTTTGAGGCCACCACTACATGGAGCTGTATTGGAGTCACATTTTGTTTTCAGTTCACTTTAGTAGACAGAGAACTAGTCTCAGGCTTTTCCTCCTCTGTTTGTAGGAAACTTCCCCTGATGTCTACAGTTATTAGCTAGAATAGAGGCATTAGATAACAGGGATAGGTGTCATGATAGCCTGCTCTTCTTATTTCTGAAAATGAATTATTCTTCTGAAACTTCTTGCTCCTTATCCACTGTGTGTGTACCAATTCCATTTTATAAGAGGCTGATGCCCTTCATACTTGAACTTATGAAATGATGGAACTTACAACATGCGGCTCATGGTGCACAACTATGGACACAATCAAATCATGTGTGAAGGTCACACAGAGTGTCTATTAAGGCCAAATAGCTTATCAGGAGCTGACTTTCAAATGGTGAATGATTCTTTGCTGCAGCAGCATGACTTTGAATCACACCCCAGGGTATATTCATACCCTTGCAACTCTCCTATTTAGGCTGGCCAGAGAGTGCATGCACTGCCCTTATATTCCTTTTATACTTCGGCATCTGCTGGGTCATATTGACTAAATTGCAGTCATTTGAACATCAGCCTGAATGTGCTGCAGAACACTCTCTTGCTCAATACCCATTCAAAATTTGTAGCTTTAAGATTCACCTAATAAATGGGCTGAAGTAGTATGACTAGGTGAGTCATATATTACCTTCAAAATGCCAAGAGGCTCAGAGAGCTTTGTGTTCTTTTTAATGGACATGCAAGATGAAATAATTTCTCATTACCTTAGAGAGGATGTTCCAGCATACACTAGAAAAGAGGAAACAAACTTCCTTTGAAAAAGGCCAGACTTTGGACCATACGTTTTTGTTGCAACTATCCAACTTTAAAGCAGAGTAGGAGAGTTACCACAATCTGGGGGGGAAATTATAAATGTATATATTTTAAACTATTTTTATTGAGGTCTAATTAACATACAGTGTTATATTAGAGTCAGGTGTACAATATAATGATTCCAAAATTCTACACATTATTCAATGTTCATCACAGTAAGTGTACTCTTAATCCCCTTTATCTATTTCACCCATCCCTCACCCACCTCGCATCTGGTAATCACCAGTTGGTTCTCTATATTTAAGAGTTTATTTTTTTGTTTGTTTGTTTTTCTGTATATCTCAGGTGAAAACTCTTTTTGATCCTCTTTTCTTATGGAAATTATAAAAAGAACATTTGCTAGATTAATAGCAAATTCCAGAGTGTGAGTTGATCTTATTTTTTAATTTATTTGAAAAATGAAAAGATGTGGAGAGCCTGGGTGGCTCAATCAGTTAAGCATCCGACTCTTGATTTCAGCTCAGGTCATGATCTCAGGGTCGTGAGACTGAGCCCCACGTCGGGCTCCTGCTGGCTATGGAGCCCACTTAAGATTCTCTCTCCCTCTGTCCCTCCCTCAACCCCACCCCCACTCACTCACGCTCTCTCTCTAAAAAAAAGATAGATAAATAAATAAATAAATAAATAAATAAATAAATAAATAAATAAATAAATGCTAACTTTGTACAGCAGCTCCCATCAGAACTATCACTTAGTTAAATTTAGGTCCATGTTACCTGCATACAATTCTTTCGGTTTCCATAGATATCAAAACTTTAAATTAAATGATATGACAGTGACTACCACCCTTATACCCTTTAATTCCCTGAACATGGTACTAATCCTTGCCATTCAAACTGGAATAAAGAATTGCTTCTATTTATCATTCTGTCCCAGTCTAAAGTCAAGGAAAGGAGACAGTTTCAGGAATTTCTCATTGGCCTTTTTTTTTATTATAATGGGTTTTACTTCATGAGTCAGAGAACCTATGTGAAGATTCTGTTACTAAGTATATCTATTCCTATTATAAAATCAGATCTGGGGTAAAAAAGGATAGTATTCTTCAGTAGACACAGTGGACCTATGGTAAAATGGGTTTTAGGCCTTTATTCTGTCACCTGGGCTTTTGGGGGAAAGAGGATAGTGTTATTTTGGTTTCCCTGATATTAATGTCATTTCCCTCATCCAACAGTATATGAAGGTTCTATGTTTCCTTTTCCTAATGGATAAGTACTCTCACAAACGGGTTTAGGTCCCCTGAGAGGAGACTTAGAGCAGTGATTGTATATACTTGCTATGACCTTTTGATACTTCCTCAGTGGTACCTGGCCTCCAGTTTTCTGGAAAACTTTCAAATGATAGTGATTATTCATTGTCACATTTAACATCAGCCTTCCACTCCTTCACATTCATTCACTCTTGGTCTTTCTGGTTATTTACATCAAGCAACAATGTAATTGACTGCCCATCTATTTTGCCTCTAGTAAGCAACAATATGGCCTCCTGCCAGTGTCAGTGATGCCCGTAGTTAAAGTCCACATGGATTATCGTTCTGGTCTTTCTGCTTATTATTTTATTATGTTCATCTTGCATCTAATGGTTATATGGTGACACATACAATCAATACTTGCCCACAGAGGACAGTTACCACTAAATTTCTTAGATAATGTTAATACCTTCCTCTCTAGTACATTTCTCATCTTTTTGTGGAGGAATGCTTTCTGGCTGATCTTGGGAATCATTCTCAGCCACCAGGTTTTTGGGTCTTAAAGAGCAAATTCATTCCAACGTGCCCACATCTCAAAGCCATTTGAACTGATAATCTCTACTCTGCTGAGTTATGGCAGTTCCAACTCATTTACTGTAAACATCATCATTTCCAAGTTTCAAATAGTTGTTCCAGATGCATATTATAACTTAAGAAATCCTTGCCAATATGTTCAATTTTGAGTCATGAGAGAATCCCCCCTTATTGATAAGCTTCCCCTTACATTCTTATATTTTTTCCTTTGCTAGTCCAGCCTCATTAAGATCCACTCCCAGGCATTATCTTGCAGTTCCTGCCAATATATTAACCACATTCTCTAGTTCTTTGGTGAGTAGTCTTTCTCTCATAGCAGGGGAAGTGTGTTATGGCCAGCTGATGCTGAAGTTTTACTCTTGCTATTTATGTAGAAACAACAAAGGGAGACAGTGGAAAATCTTGAAGGGAATAAGCATAACCATACAAGGCGTTTTTCTCAGATGAGAGCTTTGCATGGTTCCCAGGCAATGAAACACTTTTCCTCTAGAAAGGGGAAAGGAGCCATTTCTGCCATCCAGAACATTTTGAAGATTTGTGAATTCAAGGTTCTCAAGCACTTCCTTCAATACCAATCCCAGGTATCCAAGTTCTCTTTTCTATAAGGTTTTAGCATAGGAGGCAGAGATTTAAATTTAGCTTCCTTCATAATTCCACTACTTTTACTTTCAAATCCTGAGTCTGTTTTCTATCATAGTGTGGCACCTAACTGTAGGAGAGGACTGTCTCTTTAAAAAGAAAATGATAGTCTTTCAGCTTTCCCACTGTGCCCTGGATTGATTGTCTGTTGATGTCAGAACTGTTAAGAACTGTTATTTTCTTCATTCAAAGTTTTTATGGCCATTAACAACTGGCAAACAACCTCACAATCCTTATAATTACCACTCCTCCGTTAACTTTCAAGTTCCCCATCTACTACATGAAAATGCATCCCCTTCCACCTTTGTATCTCATGCTCAAGTAAAAATCTTAATAATTGGTGGTGTTTATGTATATTACACATAATCATCACCCCAGTTACAATAGACAATTAATTTCCTGTTACCATCGGACCAGTGAGTAATCTTGTTCTAGAATTCCATTTTAAGAGTCTATTTCCTAAGGCCACATATGCTACTTATTGTCTTAGGTAGGCCCTTCATCCCAATAAAGGGGGAAAAAAGGATTTTAGACACAGATTTGAGAACACTGAGCAAATGAACGAGTGCAATTGAAGTTCAGTCCTACTTGTAACTTGTGAAGATAATGAAGAAGAGATCTTCAAGCTGTACTATCTAAGGGGTAAAGGAAGCTGGAATATATCTTTCTTCTAGGCAGAATAATACTCCCTCCAAGATGTCCATGTCCTAATCCTCAAATCCGAGAATATCTTAGGTGACATGGCAAAGAGAATTAAGATTGCAGATGGAATTGAAGTTGCTAATCAATCAGTCTTAAAATAAGATTACCCTCCATTTTATATCTGGGTCCAAAGTAATCACCAGAGACTTAAAATCAGTAGAGGGAGGCAGAAGAAGTCAGGTCAGAGTGATCTGATGTGAGAAGGGCATGACCAACTTTTGCTAGCTTTATAGCAAAGAGGACATGAGCTCAGGATATGAGCAGCCTCCATAAGCTGGAAAGGCAAGGAAATCCTTTATCCTCCAGAGATTCTGGAAAGGAACACAATATTGCCAATACATTGTTGTTGTTTTTTTAAATTTTATTTTATTATGTTATGTTAGTCACCATACATCATTAGTTTTTGATGTGGTGATCCACGATTCATTGTTTTCATATAACACCCAGTTCTCCATGCAATACATGTCCTCCTTAATACCCATCACTGGGCTAACCCATCCCCCCACACCCCTCCCCTCTAAAACCCTCAGTTTGTTTCTCAGAGTCCTTAGTCTCTCATCGTTCATCTCTCCCTCCGATTCCCCCCCTTCATTTTTCCCTTCCTTCTCCTAATGTCCTCCATGCTATTCCTTATGTTCCACAAGTAAGTGAAACCATATGATAATTGACTTTCTCTGCTTGACTTATTTCACTTAGCATAATCTCCTCCAGTCCCATCCATGTTGATGTAAAAATTGGGTATTCATCCTCTCTGATGGCTGAGTAATATTCTATTGTATATATGGACCACGTCTTCTTTATCATTCATCTGTTAAAGGGCATCTCGGCTCTTTCCACAGTTTGGCTATTGTGGACATTGCTGGTATGAACACTGGGGTGCACATGGCCCTTCTTTTCACTACATCTGTGTCTTTGTCATAAATACCCAGGAGTGCAATTGCCAGGTCATAGGGTAGCTCTATTTTTAATTTTTTGAGGCACCTCCAAACTGTTTTCCAAAGTGGCTGTACCAACTTGCATTCCCACCAATAATGTAAGAGGGTTCCCCTTCCTCCACAACCTCTCCAACACTTGTTGTTTCTTGCCCTGTCCATTTTGGCCATTCTAACTGGTGCAAGGTGGTATCTCAATGTGGTTTTGATTTGAATTTCCCTGATGGCTAACGATGATGAACATTTTTTCATGTGTCTGTTAGCCATTTGTATGTCTTCTTCAGAGAAGTGTCTGTTCATGTCTTCTGCCCATTTTTTGACCTGATTATTTGTTTTTTGAGTGTTGAGTTTGAGAAGTTCTTTATAGATCTTGGATACCAGTCCTTTATCTGTAGTGTCATTTGCAAATATCTTCTCCCATTCTGTGGCTTGCCTCTTTGTTTTGTTGACTGTTTCCTTTGCTGTGCAGAAGCTTTTTATCTTGATGAAGTCCCAAAAGTTCATTTTTGCTTTTGTTTCACTAGCCTTTGGAGATGTATCCTGAAAGAAGTTGCTGTGGCCGATGTCAAAGAGGTTATTGCCTATGTTCTCCTCTAGGATTTTGATGGATTCCTGTCTCATATTGAGGTCTTTCATCCATTTTGAGTTTAGCTTTGTGTATGGTGTTAGAGAATGGTCGAGTTTCATTCTTCTGCATGTGGCTGTCCAATTTTCCCAGCACCATTTTTTGAAGAGACTATCTTTTTTCAATTGCATATTTTTTCCCTGCTTTGTCGAAGATTATTTGACCACAGAGTTGAGGGTCCATATCTGGGCTCTCTATTCTGTTCCATTTGATTCCCTGGGGAATGCTAGTAAACATTCAAAGAAGAAATAATACCTATTTCTCCTGAAGCTGTTTCAAAAAATAGAAACAGAAGGAAAACTTCCAAACTCATTCTATGAGGCCCCATTACCTTAATCCCCAAACCAGGCAAAGACCCCATCAAAAAGGAGAATTTCAGACCGATATCCCTGATGAATATGGATTCCAAAATCCTCAACAAAATCCTAGCTAATAGGATCCAACAATACATTAAAAGGATCATCCACCACGACCAAGTGGGATTTATCCCCGGGATGCAAGGGTGGTTCAACATTCGCAAATCAATCAGTGTGATAGAACACATTAATAAGAGGAGAGAGAAGAACCATATGGTCCTCTCAATTGATGCAGAAAAAGCATTTGACAAAAAACAGCATCCTTTCCTGATTAAAACTCTTCAGAGTAGAGGGATAGAGGGAACATTCCTCAAGTTCATAAAATCTGTCTATGAAAAACCCACAGTGAATATCATCCTCAATGGGGAAAAGCTGAGAGCCTTTCCCTTAAGATCAGGAACACACCAAGGATGCCCACTCTCACCACTAATGTTCAACATAGTACTAGAAGTCCTAGCAACAGCAATCAGACAACAAAAAGAAATAAAAGGTATTCAAATTGGCAAAGAAGAAGTCAAACTCTCTTTTCGCAGATGACATGATACTTCATGTGGAAAACCCAAAAGACTCTACCCCCAAACTACTAGAACTCATACAGCAATTCAGTAATGTGACAGGATACAAAATCAATGCACAGAAATCAGTTGCTTTCTTATATGCTAACAATGCCACTGCAGAAAGAGAAATTAGAGAAATGATTCCATTCGTAATAGCACCAAAAACCATAAGATACCTTGGAATAAACCTAACCAAAGAGGTAAAGGATCTATACTCTAGGAACTACAGGACATTCATGAAAGAAATTGAAGAAGACTCAAAAAGATGGAAAAACATTCCATGCTCATGGATCAGAAGAATAAACATTGTTAAAATGTCTATGCTACCCAGAGCAATCTATACCTTCAATGCCATCCCGATCAAAATTCCAATGACATTTTTCAAAGTGCTGGAACAAACAATCCTAAAATTTGTATGGAATCAGAGAAGACCCCGAATCACCAAGGAAATGTTGAAAAAGAAAAACAAAGCTGGGGGCATCACGTTGCCCGACTTTAAGCTATATTACAAAGCAGTGATCACCAAGACAGCATGGTACTGGCACAAAAACAGAAATACATTGCTTTTGAGCCCAGTGTGTCTGCTTCAGATTTTGACCTAAAGAACTGTAAGATAATACATTTGTATTGGTTAAGCCACTAAGTTTGAAGTAATTTGTTATAGCAGCAATAGGAAAGTAATAATAATCCTCAGTGTTTATGCCTTGCCCTGTGCAATGACTGCAGCCTTCCTCCAGCCACTAAAAGCTCTCAGGCAGAGTTTCAGGTGTTCCCTATAAAAACCTGACATAGATCAGGTTGACAACAGCTTCTAGTATAAGAATGTCTGCAATTACTTTTATACGGTAAAATTATTTTATAGTAATAGTCAAAAATGTTGAACAAGAGAAAAACATCTTAAATGGAAAAGAAAAGGCAATTTCATTCTTATTTGCAGATGCTATGCTTGTTTGCCTGAAAAACTAAAGAACAAAAACTGATTTTTTTTTTCCCTTTGGCTAATTATGAGGTGATTAAATGAAATGATCTGGCAGAAAAATAAAGAAAATGAGTAACAAATAACAGCCTGTTAGAAGATAAAATGGATGTACATGCCTGTATTTGTTTTCTATTGAAGCATAACAAATTAACACAAATTTACTGGCTTATAAAGCACCTATTTATTAGCACATAATTCTGTTTGTCAGTCTGGCACAGCACAACTGGATTCTCTGCTTAGACTGAAATCAAGATGTCAACTTGCTGAATTCTTATCTGAAGCTCAGGATACTTGTCCAAGCTCATATTTGTTATTAGCAGAGTTCTGTTCCTTGTGGTTATCTTATTGAAGTCCCTGTTTTCTTGCTGGCTGTAGGCCAGGGACCACTCTCCGTCCCTTAAGGTGACCTGCAGGTCATTACTTGATGACCCTGTTCATCTTCAAGCCAGCAACAGAGTGTCAAATCCTTCTGGTGCTGCAAATATCTGACTTTCTCTTCTATGACCAGCTAGAGGAAGTTCTGTTTCTAAAGGGCTCAGGTCCAACACCAAGGATAATCTCCCTTCTGCCATGTAATGTAATATAACATGGTATTGATAGCTCATCATATTCACAGGTTCAATGCAAATGAAGTAGAGGTTAACTGTGGATCGTCTTAGAATTCTACCTACAACATTGCTTTTTTAAATAATAGAATAATATCCAAGAGTAAACAGATCACATATGTGACAGAGGCATAAAGAAACTTTAAAATGGGGCTGTATGGAACAGAAAGAATATTTAAACAAAAATTAGAAAAAATAAAGACCTACAATAAATATAATTACATTAATATTTAAATTAATAATTATAAGTTAAATTAGTATATACATTAAGAGATCCCAATAAAAACATACTTTATTTTGGATAACATTAAATTTTCCTATCTTCAAGTCATTTGAACTTCTTGGTTGGTAAACTAACCTTATATTCTTTGCCAGATTTTATTAGATTGTTAATCTTTATTAGTTTTTCTTATATTTTTAAGAACTGATTGTAGAAATCAGCCCTTTGTTGTAAGTTGCAAATTTTCACCAGTGTTTTGTTTGTTTCTTCACTTCCTACCTAGAGAATAGAGTAGTTGTTTTCAAAGTTTAAAAATAATATAAACTAGAAAATAAGAAAAATTATGACAATAGTAGATGATAAATAGCAGATGATGTAGGATGACACTTGCTAGATAATAAATATCATATAATACTATTCAAATAATTAAGGCATCATGGTGCTATCATAACATGAAAAAGAAATAAGCAAGAAATGGATGAGAAAATGTAGAATGTATCAAAGTGTGATTCCATAGCCATGGGGTACAAGTAGAAAATTTAAAAAATAATGCTAATTGCTCAATAGTCTTCTGGGAAAATAAGTTGATCTATACCTCATACCTTTTATCAAAATTATTATCAGGTATATCAAAAATATAAATTTTTAAAAAGGAAACAAGAGATAATCTCATATAAGTTTTTTAGTAATTTGGAATGGAAAAGACTTTCAAATATATGCTGTAAGTTGCAAACACTCACACACAAAGATAAAACAAATGAAATTTAAACTTGCCTTCAAATGAATCCAAATTTTAAAATCTTCATGGAGAAAAACTTCATATACGAAGTGAAGAAACAAACAAAACACTGGTGAAAATTTGCAACTTACAACAAAGGGCTGATTTCCACAATCAGTTCTTAAAAATATAAGAAAAGCTAATAAAGGTTAAAAATCTAATAAAATCTGGCAAAGAATATAAAGTTAGTTTACCAACCAAGAAGTTCAAATGACTTGAAGATAGGAAAATTTAATGTTATTCAAAATAAGAAAAAAATTTCGATTACTGTTTTAATCTCTCAGATGATCAAAGTTTCAAAAGGTTGATAACACACTGTGTTGGAGAGGAAAATTAGTATTTTCATACATTGTTGGTAAAAGAACAAATTAGTATAATCACTATGGAAGACAATTTTGTATGTGTGAGTGTGTATGTATATAAATGGCAGGTATGTGTAAAAATGACACAAAATGATACACATACACACATACCTATGAATATTTGTAACTGCACAAAACAATATATATATGAGGTTATTCATTGCATCATTATATATAGTAACAAAAGATTAGATCAGTTAACCAGACTTTTCTAGAGAATTATATAAATCACAAAGTCATTAAACAAATGAGACATCTTTTTTTATAATATGGATGAATTTCTTTTTTTTTTAAGATTTTATTTATTTATTTCATGAGAGACAGAGAGAGAGAGAGAGAAGCAGAGGGAGAAGCAGGCTCCCAAGGAGCAGGGAGCCCGATGTGGGACTCGATCCCAGGACTCTGGGATCATGACCTGAGCCGAAGGCAGACGCTTAACCATCTGAGCCACCCAGGCGCCCTGGATGAATTTCCAAGATACCTTTTTGGTGAAAGAATTTGGTAAAAAAGAGTATAGAACATGTTATTATTTGTGTAATAAAGAAAATATAAACAGATTTGTTTGTATATGCATAGAATATTTTTGATTGCATACACAATGTCTTAAAAATTTTTGCCCCTGGGGCGCCTGGGTGGCTCAGTCATTAAGCATCTGCCTTCAGCTCAGGTCATGATCCCAGGGTCCTGGGATCGAGCCCTACATTGGGCTCCCTGCTCCACGGGAAGTCTGCTTCTCCCTCTCCCATTCCCCCTGCTTGTGTTCCTTTTCTCGCTGTGTCTCTCTGTCAAATAAATAAAATCTTTAAAAAAAAAATTTTTTTTTTTTTTGCCCCTGCAGTAGAGAACTGAGTGGTGAAGGAACAGGGTTAGAAAACTATTTACTTTGTATTCTGATTGCATTTTTACCCTTTAAATTTTTATCCTATGTATATACTGCTTGTAAGTATTAAACTTTTAAACATAAATTAATAGAAAATACAAAAAATCTAACAAAAAAAGGGAATATACTGACTTACATAAGTTAACAGTAGTCTGTTCCATGTTTCTAGCAAATTATCAAACATAACGTTAGAACACACGATGCTTTTGTCCTACATTAGGAGGGAGTCATTTTCAAATGCCATATAGTGGTAATAAAAATTAGTGGCAATATGTCAAAAAGATACACATCTAAATTTGTTTTTAAAAGGAAAGCATATAACTCTGTCACAAAAGTCTCAGCAAGCATCACAATTTCTCATAGGCTTTGCTCAGGAAGGATGTCTCTTCCTGAATCTTTGTTTTTAGCTAAAAGTATGTGATAGTTGTCTGGTTAGGATCAATCACTGCCCTCCAGGGTATTGGCAGGATGGGAAATATCCAAATAACATGAGTGGTTTCTGAAAGGTAATTTTTGGAATTATTTAACTAAAATCAGTTCAGAAAATTAACAAATTATTGTGAATACATTTGTATACAATATATTTGGGAAATAAGAGTATTTATGAATAAATGATAGAAAGAGGGGTGCCTGGGTGGCTCAGTTGGTTAAACATCTGCCTTGGACTCAGGTCATGATCTCAGGGTCCTGGGATCCAGCTGGCATCAGGCTCTCTGCTCAGCAGGGAGTCTGCTTCTCTCTCTCACTCTCCCTCTGTCCTCTCTTTCTCTCAGGTAAATAAATTTAAAAATCTTAAAAAAAAAAAAAAAGAAAAAAGAAACGATAGAAAGATATTCAGTAAACATCCACAAAAAAATTTAACCCAGACAGCAGAGAGCTTGATTTTGCCTTATATGGCTGCTCCTTGGGGTAATGTTTTTGTTGAACATAATGGGAATCTCATTAACATTTTTTTGAGGGAAGTTAGAAGGCAAACTTTAATGTTTCTTATAATCTTGCTGTTAAAGGCATTGCTAAAAACAGTGATGTTCTTTTTACAGGTAACTTCAAGGAAAAAAATTAATTTTCACCTTAAGATGAACAATTGGTTTCTTCATATTTTGCTGTCATTGTGCATTATCAATCTGCTCAATTTCTCATTTCATCTTAATTTTCAAAACTTAGAGCCAAATTTAAGGTCCATTCTTTGTTTATATTGGATTTATATTATATGCTTTTATTGTCCTAATTGATGTCTCATTTTAGACCCCTACTCATCTTTTTATGATTACCTTAGGTTACCTATATTTTCCATATATTTTATGATCAACTTTATAGGGAAATGCAGGATGTAAAGAACACAGTTAAAGTATATTGCTGTTTAAAATCTAAAATATTTCGTTGAATTAGGAATCAGTTTTATGGTATATTTTAATACATACATTATCCTGGGTTCTTTCATCTTCTATCATAACTCAGAAGGCTGGATTATTACTCACAGTCCCTGTGACTAACCCAAGATAATGGAACTCCCATATAGTAAGAATGATGTTTTCTCACAAGTATTCTAAAAGCCCTATAGTACATTCTTTCCATAAGAATTTTACAAAACACAAAGGCTAAGAATAATGAAATAGCTAGGGCCTTCAAATTTATTTCCAAACTAACATTATTTTCTCCCCACAGATTTGTTGTTATGTGAGCTATATAAAGTATACTTTCAAACAGGGAGTAAGTACATAGATATATACATGCACACACACACACACACACACTAGAAATTTCAATTTGAATGTTTCAGTATGCATCATAAAATCAGATTTATAAGTAACTGAATTTAAAGTATTTCTGTACAAATTGTACAAATTCTATCTTATTTCCAGAAATAGTAGTAGTAAGCTGGCATATAAATACACAAATTCATGTTTAATTAGCTGTCAGAACACCTATGGCTGCATTTATCCAATCTGCAAGTGTAAAGGGAAAGCAAAGCGTATGAGAAAGAGGTTGCACAGCACACTTGTAGAATACATGCTGTGTCTGCTTTTGCCATTTCATATTCAGGTTCTTAACAATAAAGCTAAACTATACCATGCTTATTACTGGGTCATTCTGAAACGTAAATAATCTGCTGTATTGTTATTGCTAGGGACTGGGAGGAGAATAATGTTCAAGATGGAACAATAATAGATGATTGTTGCTTTTATTTTAAAGGCAGTTGCTTATGTATTCCATACAAAGACCAAAAAGGAAAAAAGAGAGAGAGAGAAACAGAGAGAGAAAATAAGGAAAATAAAATGCAGAGGATATAAGATACAGAACACAGTGAATAATGGTTAGAGCCTTAAACAGAACTAATTCAGTCTTGGAATTAATGTACTTAGGTCTTGCCTTACTGCTTCTTAACTATTTCCTAAACAGCAGCTTCCAAAAATTGAAATAAATGCAAAGGCACATATATAGTAAAGCAAATGAAAAAAGAAGTGTTCTCATATGGTAATGTGTAAACATTGTAAAATGAAGTATTTTATTTATTAAAATATAATCAACTGAATGAATGACTTTATTGTATGCATATTAAAGTTATTTTTATATTATAAGTGTATATAAGTGAATTATTACTTTGTATGAACCACAGTTTATATGATTGTTTAATTACTTATGCAGCTTTCTCAGTTCATTGTCACCTTGACAGTTTCTAATGAAGTCTCCTATTTTATTTTATTTTATTATTTTTTTTTTTTTAAAGATTTTATTTATTTATTTGAGAGAGA
Source organism: Mirounga angustirostris (assembly GCF_029215605.1). NCBI lineage: Eukaryota > Metazoa > Chordata > Mammalia > Carnivora > Phocidae > Mirounga > Mirounga angustirostris. Next base: position 137,190,038 of record NW_026991710.1, read on the forward strand.
GAGACTGACAAAGAGAGCACATGAGAGGAGGGAGGGTCGGGAGGGTCTGAAGGAGAAGCAGACTCCCTGCCGAGCAGGGAGCCCGACGTGGGACTCGATCCCGGGACTCGAGGATCATGACCTGAGCCGAAGGCAGTCGCCCAACCGACTGAGCCACCCAGGCGCCCTTTTTATTTTGTTTTTGATATTTATTTATTTATTTATTTTAAGATTTTATTTATTTATTTGAGAGAGAGAGAATGAGAGACAGAGAGCACAAGAGGGAAGAGGGTCAGAGGGAGAAGCAGACCCCCTGCCGAGCAGGGAGCCCCATGTGGGACTCGATCCCGGGACTCCAGGATCATGACCCGAGCCGAAGGCAGTCGCTTAACCAACTGAGCCACCCAGGCGCCCCGAAGTCTCCTATTTTAAATTATTTTATTATGTTTTTATTTTTTGACTGTTTCATTACTGCAGAGAAAGTCCTCAAATATAGTGGTTATATTTTTTTCCACATTTAAGGAAAAGGGTATAATTGTGAAGAAATATTTGACAGTGAACTAGGATATTATATTTGTTGAAAACTTTCTCAAACTACTCTACTGTAATTTTTAAATTTTTATATGTATAGTGTATGTGTTTGTGTGTGTATGTGTATAACAATACAGCAAAAAGACATGAAGTTTTAGAACTTTTTGAACCAGAAGAGACTTTAGGGATCATATAATGATTTTCCAAGAGATTATTACATCTTTTTCTAGAAGAACTCTCTAAGTCATACCGTGCTGTGAAATGATGTATTTTAATGTAATAAGCCATACACTACAAGCTTAGAAACATAATGTCTCTCTTTTTTTCTCACTCATCTGTGCCTACACACACATAGTGTTTGTTTATAAAATTCTTTGGTGCCAGTAGACTAGCTGGCCATTTGCCTTCTTCTCCTTCAGGCAGGAAAAAAAAAAAGCCATTGCAGCTCTTTGACCTCCCCAGCAAAGTGACACAGCTACTGCATGCACATCAGATTAGCAATTTATAGACTATAATCATATTGCCAAGTGGTTTTATTAACTTTTCTTTCTCTATGGATATTAATAGCCTTGAATATTTCAACATTATGTAAAATATGACCTCTAATTTCTGCTTTACCTACACAATAACTCTATGAAATGGCCTCCCTATGTTTATAGCAACTTTTATATCTAATTTCTTCTAATTGTGTTGCTATCATGTGCAGAACTGTCCCCACCACCATAGTGATTGGAGTTAAATTGTATTTTAGTACGAAACTAGAAATCAATTACAAGAAAAAACTGGAAAAAACACAAATGTGAAGGCTAAACAACATGCTACTAAAAAACCAATGAATCAATGAAGAAATTGAAAAGAAAATAAAAAAATACCTCGAGACAAATGAAAACGGTAACACAGCATTTCAAACCTTGTGACTACAGCAAAAACAGTTCTAACAGAGAAGGTTATAGCAATATAGGCTTACCTCAAGAAGCAAGAAATAAGAAATAGAAAACCTGCCCAGACCTATTAAGAGTAATAAAATTGAATGTGTAATCAAATAATTCCCAAAGAACAAAAGTCCAGGACCAGATGGCTTCAAAGGTTAATTCTACCAAACATTTAAAGAGGAGTTAATATCTATTCTTCTCAAACTATTCCAAAAAACTGAAGAAAAAGGAGTTATTCCAAATTCATTCTACGAGGCTAGCATTACTGATACCAAAATCAGACAGTGTCATCACACTGCAAAGAAAGAAAATTACAGACCAATATCCCTGATGAACATAGATGCAAAAATCTTCAATAAAATATTAGCAAACCAAATTCAACAATACATTTAAAGGATTATACACCATGATTTATGGTGGGATTTATGACAAGGAACAAGGACTATTTAACCTATATGAATCAGTATAATCCACCACATAAACAAAATAAAGTATAAAAATCAATAATCATCTCAATAGATGAAAAAAAAGCATTTGACAAAGTACAATAGCTACTCATGATAAAAAAAAAAACCTCAATAAAGTAGGTATAGAGGGATCATACCTCAACAAAATAAAGGCTACATATGATAAACCAATAGCTAATATCATACTCAATGGGAAAGTGTTTCCTCTAAGATCAAAAACAAGAGAAGAATGCCCACTCTCAACCACTTTTAATCCTGGCCACAGCAATCAGACAAGAAAGAGAAATAAAAAGCATCCAAATTGGTAAGGAAAAAGTAAACGTGTCATATTTGCAGATGACATGATACTATATATAGAATACCTTAAAGATACCAAACTACTATTAGAACTAATATAAATTCAGCAAAGTTGCAGGATACAAAATTAAAATACAAAAATCTGTTGCATTTTTATACACTAATAATGAACTATGAGAAAGAAAAATTTGTTAAAAGCCCATTTACAATTGCATTAAAAAAAACCCTACAAATAAACTTACCCAAGGAGATGAAAAACCTCTACTCTGAAAACTATAAGGCACTGTGATGAAAGAAATTGAAGACAACAGGGGCACCTGGGTGGCTCAGTCAGTTGAATGTCTGACTCTTGGTTTCAGCTCAGGTCATGATCTCATGGGTTGTGAGATCGAGCCCAATGTCCAGCTCCATGCTCAGGAGGGAGTCTGCTTAAAGATTCTCTCCCTCTGCCCTTCCTCTTACTCGCATGCATGCTCTTTCTCTCTTTCTAAAATAAATAAATCTTAAAAAAAATTGAAGACAATGAAAATAAATAGAAAGATATACTGTGTTCATGGACTGGAAGAATTAATATTGTTAAAATGACCATGCCACCTAAAGCAATCTACAGATTCAGTGCAACTCCTATCAAATACCAATAACATTTATTTCACAGAGTTAGAACAAAAAATCCAAAAATTGGTATGGACCAGAGAAGACTCAGAATAGCCAATGTAATCTTGAGAAAGAAGAACAAAACTGAAGGTATCACAATCCCAGATTTCAAACTATACTACAAAGCAGTTATAATTGAAACAGTAGAGTAATGGGGGGGGAGGGGAAACAGACATAGATCAATAGAATGGAACAGAAAATCCAAGGAAAAAACTCATGTTTGTATGGCTAATTTTGTATGGCTAATTAATATATGACAAAAGAGGCAAGAATATACAAAAAGGAAAAGAGTCTCTTCAATAAATGGTGCAGGTAAAATTAGATAGTTACATGAAAAAGAATGTAACTGAAACACTTCTTATATATATATCCCATATACAAAAATAACCTAAAAAAGGATTAAAGACCTGAAATCATGAAATTTCTAAAGAAAACTTAGGCAGTACTCTCCTGGACATTGGTCTTAGCAAGATTTTTTATATATATATATATCTATGCCCTCAGGGAAGGACAAAAGCAAAAATAAAGAATTGGGAGTACCTCAAACTAAAAATTTTTTGTACAGTCAAGAAAACCATCAACGAGGGTGCCTGGGTGGCTCAGTTGGTTAAGCGACTGCCTTCGGCTCAGGTCATGATCCTGGAGTCCCTGGCTCGAGTCCCGCATTGGGCTCCCTGCTCGGCAGGGAGTCTGCTTCGTCCTCTGACCCTATCCCCTCTCATGTGTTCTCTCTCTCTCATTCTGTCTCTCTCAAATAAATAAATAAAATTAAAAAAAAAAAAAAAAAGAAAACCATCAACGAAATGAAAAGACAATCTATTACACGGGAGAAGATATTTGCAAATGATGTAACTGACATTGGGTTAATATCCAAAAAATATAAAGAACTCATACACCTCAACACCAAAAACAAATGTAAATAAGTAAGTAAACAAACAATCTGATTTTAAAATGGGCAGAAGACCTGAATGGACATTTTTCCAAAGACATAAAGATGGTCAACAGACACATGAAAAGATGCTCATCCCTAGTCATCAAGGAAATACAAATCAAAACCACAATGAAATATCACCTCATACCTGTCAAAATGTCTATTATCAAAAAGAGAAGAAGTAACAAATGTTGGCAAGGATGTGGAGAAAGGAGAACCCTCATGCACTTTTGGTGGGAATGTAAATTGGTGCAGCCATTATGAAAAATGTTATGGAGATTCTTCAAATATTTAGAATAAAAATACCATATGATTTAGCAATTTTGCTTCTAGGTATTTATCCAGAGAAAATAAAAACTCCCCTACTTATCCAAAGATAATATGTGCGCCCTTATGTTTATTGCAGCACTATTTACATTAGCCAAGATACAGAACCAACTTAAGATGTCCGTTAAGAGGTAAATGGATAAAGAAGATGTAGTGTGTATGTACACACACACACACACACACACACACACAGGAATATTACTCAGCCATATAAAAAGAATGAAAGCTTGTCATTTGCAACAACATGGATGGACTTAGAGGATATGCTGTGAAATAAGTCAGAGAGAAATACTGTACGACTTAATTTATACGTGGAATCAAAAAACAAAACAATGGACATATGAAACAAAACAGAAACAGACTCAGAAATACAGAGAACAATTTTAAAATTGGTGGTTGCCAGAGGATTGGGGTTTAGGGGGTTGGAGAAATAGGTAAGCGGATTCAGAAGTACAATTTCCAGTTATAACATAAATAAGTTATAAAAATATAAAGTACAGTATAGGGAATAACAGTCAATAATATTGCAATAACTACGTATGGTGACAGATGATAACTCAACTTACTGTGGTGATCACTTTGTAATGTATATAAATGTTGAATCAGTATGTTGTATACCTAAAACTGATAGAATATTGTATGTCAACTATACTTCAATTTAAAAAAGTAGTTTTATATGGTGTCAATATATACTTAATACTATTTGGCCAATATATATCTTTATAAAACTGAATGGAGTTTTTGCTGACCTGTCTTAATATAAGTATACTTATTGTGCATGAATATATGTAAAATAAAGAGTTGAAAAAGACATAATTAGATAGAGGACAGTTTGTATTTCAGTCCAACTTACAGATAGCATCAGAGGAAGAGGCTAGTAAAAAGTAAGAAAAAGTTTTTGTTGTTGTTGTTTCTTTTTTTTAAGATTTTATTTATTTATTTGACATAGAGAGACACAGCGAGAGAGGGAACACAAGCAGGGGGAGTGGGAGAGGGAGAAGCAGGCTTCCCACGGAGCAGGTGGCCCCTACAGGAGGCTCAATCCCAAGACTTGGGGATCATGACCAGAGCCAAAGGCAGACACTTAACGACTGAGCCACCCAGGCACCCCAAAAGTTATTGTTTTAAAGAACAAGAGTGGATCAAATAAAGAAGCATGGAAAGTAAAGGATATGAAGGATTCTATGTAAATCATGTTTCACATTTAATATTGATAAACTGGGGAAAACTCCCCTCTGTTTTAGCTGACTGGATGTGTGACTGCTTTTATGTACCACTCCAGAACAGTCTCATCCCATATGAGATTTTATTATGCTCCAGATTTTACAGCAAATTGGTACATAATAAATGAAAGGACTAGGTCCAAAATAATGAAAGATATATGTTAAGTGAATAAAATACTCTTGATTTCTTTTTGTATTGAGTGCTATAAAACTCATTTCACAATTCCTTCATGAAAATATTTAATATTGCCTAAATTACTGTCTTTTATTTACATATTATATGTAAATCCTACATAAAACTGTACATAGCAATAATTTTGTGGTACCTGAAAATAACATTTTTTACATTTTAAAGAGAAAATACTGAACCAGAAAATGCATGAACTTTGGTTTGCATTCTGCAAGTCTTCAATCAAAAAATTAAGGTAATATAAACATTGCTTAGATTGCTTATAAATCATTTTAGTTAGGCAGATTAATCAGTCTATGTTTGCATTATTATATTTGAAAAATAAATTATATGTTGTCAGTTACACTTATGTTTATAATAGTTATAAAGGGGGTGGAGCAAGATGGCGGAGGAGTAGGAGACCTGGATTTCGTCTCCTCTCAGGAATTCAGCTGGATAGGGATCAAACCATTCTGAACACCTACAAACTCAACAGGAGATTGAAGAAAAGAAGAGCAACAACTCTCTCATCAGAAAAGCGACCACTTTCTGGAAGGTAGGACGTGCGGAGAAGTGAATCCAAGGCAATATTCGGGAGGAAAGACGGCGGGGGAGGGGCCTCCGTCGGCCGCTTCTGGCAAGTGATAGAACCACGGAGCACAAAATCGGAACTTTTAGAAGTCGGCTCCGCTGAGGGACGTCACTCTGGTGGCTAAGCGGGGGGTGGAACGCTCCGGGACAGTGTGGTCTCAGGACCCTCGGGGTCGCAGAAAGACCGGGGGTGCCTGAGTGCGAAGAGCTCCCAGGTATCGGAGCAGGGAAGCCGGCTGCAGAGGCGGAGCCCAGGCGCGGGCTCTCAGCTCAGGGTCGCCATAAACCGTGATCCGCGGCACAGTCGGGCCCCTGCTCCTCCAGCAGGGACCCAACAAGCGGCCGATCCGGGGAGACTCACCTTCCTCCCCCGGGAGGAGCCGCGCGGGAGCGCACCGCAGGGATCTGCTGGGTTTGGAGACTCCACCCGGGGTCGGGTGCCAGAGATAGAAACGCACGGTCACAGGCCGGGCTAGCACGGGGAGCGGCCGGAGACCGGGGAGACGGGAGTGACTGACGGCTTTTCTCTGGGGGCTCACTGAGGAGCGGGCCCCGAGTTCTCGGCTCCTCCGGGGCGGAGATTGGGAGGCCGCCATTTTCACTCTCCGCCTCCAAAGCTGTACGGAAAGCTCGCAGGGAACAAAAGCCCGGAGAGCAAACCGGAGCCGATTACTTAGCGGGGAGGGGGCAAGGGCGGGGCAATTCCGCCTCCGGCAGAGACATTTGGAAACCACGGCAACAGGCCCCTCCCCAGAAGATCAGCGAGAACAGCCGGCCAAGACCAAGTTTACCAATCAATGAGAACGGCAGAACTCCAGCGCCAGGGGACTACTGCACATAGAATTCACGGCTTTTTTACCATGATTCTTTAGTCTTTCAAAGCTAATTTTTTTTTTAACTGTCTTTTTGTCTTTTTATTTCTTTTTGAATTTTTTTTTCCCTTTTTCAACCAACATCTTATCAATTCCTTTTTTAAAAAAAAAACATTTTTATTTTTCATTTTTAGAGTCATATTCTATCCCTTAATAGTAGTTACCCATATTTTTGGCTTATATATATAAGTTGTTCTCTCTTTAAAATTTTGAGATAGTTTCTTCTAACAGATTAAAATACACCCTAAATCTCTAGTATATGGTGTTTTCTATTCCCCTGCCTGATCACATCCTCTCCCTTTTTTTTTCCTTTTTCTTTTTTCTTTTTTTAAATCCTATTCTTTCTTTTTCAAACAACTTCTTATCAATTCCTTTTATAATTTTTTTTTATAATTTCCATTTTTACAGTCATATTCCAACCCTTCATCATATCAACCCTTATTTTTGTACATATATAATTTTTTCTGTCTTTAAAATTTTGGGAGGCACTTTCTTCTAAAAGACCAAAATACACCCCAAATCTAGTGTGTGGCACTGATCTATATACCATATAGATCATATTTGATCACATTCTGGTTTTTTGTTTGTTGTTTTGTTTTGTTTGTTTTTGTTTTTATCTTTATCTTTTTTTTTTTCTTTTTCTTTTTTCTCTCTTTCCCTTTCTTATCCCACTGCTTCAGGTCTTTTCTGATTTGTTTAGAGTATATTTTCTGGGGATGTGGTTACTCTGCTAGCATTTTGTTCTCTCATTAATCTGTTCTCCTCTGCACAAAATGACAAGACGGAAAAAATCACCTCAACAAAAAGAACAAGAGGTAGTACCGACTGCCAGGGACCTACTCAATACGGACATTAGTACGATGTCAGATCTAGAGTTCAGAATCATCACTTTAAAGATACTAGCTGGGCTTGAAAAAAATATGGAAGTTATTAGAGAAACCCTTTCTGGAGAAGTAAAAGAGCTAAAATCCAACCAAGTAGAAATCAAAAAGGCTATTAATGAGGTGCAATAAAAAATGGGGGCGCTAAGTGCTAGAATAAATGAGGCAGAAGAGAGAATCAGTAATATAGAAGATGAAATGATGGAAAATAAAGAAGCTGAGAAAAAGAGAGATAAACAACTACTGGATCACGAGGGCAGAATTCGAGAGATAAGCGATACCATAAGACGAAACAACATTAGAATAATTGGGATCCCAGAAGAAGAAGAAAGAGAGAGAGGGGCAGAAGGTATAATGGAGCAAATTATAGCAGAGAACTTCCCTAATTTGGGGAAAGAAACAGGCATGAAAATCCAGGAAGCACAGAGAACCCCTCTCAAAATCAATAAAAATAGGTCAACACCCCGACATCTAATAGTAAAACTTACGAGTCTCATAGACAAAGAGAAAATCCTGAAAGCAGCTCGGGAGAAGAGATATGTAACCTACAAGGGTAGAAACATTAGATTGGCAACAGACCTATCCACAGAGACCTGGCAGGCCAGAAAGGACTGGCAGGATATATTCAGAGCACTAAATGAGAAAAATATGCAGCCAAGAATACTCTATCCAGCTAGGCTGTCATTGAAAATTGAAGGAGAGATAAAAAGCTTCCAGGACAAACAAAAACTAAAGGGATTTGCAAACACAAAACCACCCCTACAGGAAATCTTGAAAGGGGTCCTCTAAGCAAAGAGAGAGCCTAAAAGCAACATAGACCAGAAAGGAACACAGACAATATACGGTAACAGTCACCTTACAGGCAGTACAATGGCACTAAATTCCTATCTTTCAATAGTTATCCTGAATGTAAATGGGCTCAATGCCCCAATCAAAAGACACAGGCTAACAGACTGGATTAAAAAACAAGACCCATCGATATGCTGTCTGCAAGAGACTCATTTTAGAACCAAAGACACCCCCAGATTGAAAGTGAGGGGGTGGAAAACCATTTACCATGCTAATGGACACCAAAAGAAAGCTGGGGTGGCAATCCTTATATCAGACAAATTAGATTTTAAACCAAAGACTGTAATAAGAGATGAGGAAGGACACTATATCCTACTTAAAGGGTCTATCCAACAAGAAGATCTAACAATTGTAAATATCTATGCCCCTAACATGGGAGCAGCCAATTATATAAGGCAATTAATAACAAAAGCAAAGAAACACACCGACAAACATACAATAATAGTGGGGGACTTTAACATCCCCCTCACTGAAATGGACAGATCGTCTAAGCAAAAGATCAACAAGGAAATAAAGACTTTAAATGACACACTGGACCAAATGGACTTCACAGACATATTCAGAACATTCCACCCCAAAGCAACGGAATACACATTCTTCTCTAGTGTCCATGGAACATTCTCCAGAATAGATCACATCCTAGGTCATAAATCAGGTCTCAACTGGTACCAAAAGACTGGGATCATTCCCTGCCTATTTTCAGACCACAATGCTTTGAAACTAGAACTCAATCACAAGAGGAAAGTCGGAAAGAACTCAAATACATGGAGGCTAAAGAGCATCCTACTAAAGAATGAATGGGTCAACCAGGAAATTAAAGAAGAATTAAAAAAAATACATGGAAACCAATGAAAATGAAAACACAACTGTTCAAAATCTTTGGGATGCAGCAAAGGCAGTCCTAAGAGGAAAGTATATAGCAATACAAGCCTTTCTCAAGAAACAAGAAAGGTCTCAAGTACACAACTTAACCCTTCACCTAAAGGAGCTGGAGAAAGAACAGCAAATAAAGCCTAAACCCAGCAGGAGAAGAGAAATCATAAAGATCAGAGCAGAAATCAATGAAATAGAAACTAAAAGAACAGTAGAACAGATCAACGAAACTAGGAGCTGGTTCTTTGAAAGAATTAACAAGATTGATAAACCCCTGGCCAGACTTATCAAAAAGAGAAGAGAAATGACCCAAATCAACAAAATCATGAATGAAAGAGGAGAGATCACAACCAACACCAAAGAAATACAAACAATTATAAGAACATATTATGAGCAACTCTATGCCAGCAAATTAGATAACCTGGAAGAGATGGATGCGTTCCTAGAGATGTATCAACTACCAAAACTGAACCAGGATGAAATAGAAAACCTGAACAGACCTATAACCACTAAGGAAATTGAAGCACTCATCAAAAATCTCCCCCCCAAAAAAAAGCCCAGGGCCAGAAGGCTTCCCAGGGGAATTCTACCAAACATTTCAAGAAGAATTAATACCTATTCTTCTGAAACTATTCCAAAAAATAGAAACGGAAGGAAAACTTCCAAATTCATTTTATGAGGCCAGCATTACCTTGATCCCAAAACCAGACAAAGACCCCATCAAAAAGGAGAATTACAGACCAATATCCCTGATGAACATGGATGCAAAAATTCTCACCAAAATACTAGCCAATAGGATCCAACAGTACATTAAAAGGATTATTCACCATGACCAAGTGGGATTTATCCCTGGGCTGCAAGGTTGGTTCAACATCCACAAATCAATCAATGTGATACAATACATTAACAAAAGAAAGAACAAGAATCATATGATCCTCTCAATAGATGCAGAAAAAGCTTTTGACAAAGTACAGCATCCTTTCTTGATCAAAACTCTTCAGAGTATAGGGATAGAGGGTACATACCTCAATATCATAAAAGCCATCTATGAAAAACCTACAGCAAATATTATTCTCAATGGGGAAAAACTGAGAGCTTTCCCCCTAAGGTCAGGAATGCGGCAGGGATGTCCACTATCACCACTGCTATTCAACATAGCATTGGAAGTCCTAGCCACAGCAATCAGACAACAAAAAGAAATCAAAGGCATCCAAATTGGCAAAGAAGAAGTCAAACTCTCACTCTTTTCAGATGATATGATACTTTATGTGGAAAACCCCAAAGACTCCACCCCAAAACTGCTAGAACTCATACAGGAATTCAGTCAAGTGGCAGGATATAAAATCAATGCACAGAAGTCAGTGGCATTCCTATACACAAACAACAAGACAGAAGAAAGAGAAATTAGGGAGTCGATCCCATTTACAATTGCACCCAAAACCATAAGATACCTAGGAATAAATCTAACCAAAGAGACAAAGGATCTGTACTCAGAAAACTATAAAATACTCATGAAAGAAATTGAGGAAGACACAAAGAAATGGAAAAACGTTCCATGCTCATGGATTGGAAGAACAAATATCGTGAAGATGTCAATGCTACCTAGAGCAATCTACACATTCAATGCAATCCCCATCAAAATACCATCCACTTTTTTCAAAGAAATGGAACAAATCATCCTAAAATTTGTATGGAACCAGAAAAGACCCCGCATAGCCAGAGGAATGTTGAAAAAGAAAAGCAAAGCCGGCGGCATCACAATTCCGGACTTCAAGCTCTATTACAAAGCTGTCATCATCAAGACAGCATGGTACTGGCACAAAAACAGACACATTGATCAGTGGAACAGAATAGAGAGCCCAGAAATGGACCCTCAACTCTATGGTCAACTAATCTTCGACAAAGCAGGAAAGAATGTCCAATGGAAAAAAGACAGTCTCTTCAACAAATCGTGTTGGGAAAATTGGACAGCCACATGCAGAAGAATGAAACTGGACCATTTCCTTACACCACACACAAAAATAGACTCCAAATGGTTGAAAAACCTCAATGTGAGACGGGAGTCCATCAAAATCCTAAAGGAGAACACAGGCAGCAACCTCTTTGACCTCAGCCTCAGCAACTTCTTCCTAGAAACATCGCCAAAGGCAAGGGAAGCAAGGGCAAAAATGAACTATTGGGACTTCATCAAGATAAAAAGCTTTTGCAAAGCAAAGGAAACAGTCAACAAAACTAAAAGACAACCGACAGAATGGGAGAAGATATTTGCAAATGACATATCAGATAAAGGGCTAGTATCCAAAATCTATAAAGAACTCATCAAACTCAACACCCAAAGAACAAAGAATCCAATCAAAAAATGGGCAGAAGACATGAACAGATATTTTTCCAAAGAAGACATCCAAATGGCCAACAGACACATGAAAAAGTGCTCAATATCGCTCAGCATCAGGGAAATCCAAATCAAAACCTCAATGAGATACCACCTCACACCAGTCAGAATGGCTAAAATTAACAAGTCAGGAAACGACAGATGTTGGCGGGGATGCGGAGAAAGGGGAACACTCCTACACTGTTGGTGGGAATGCAAGCTGGTGCAGCCACTCTGGAAAACTGTATGGAAGTTCCTCAAAAAGTTGAAAATAGAGCTACCATATGATCCAGCAGTTGCACTACTGGGTATTTACCCCAAAGATACAAAATTAGGGATCCAAAGGGCTACGTGCACCCCAATGTTTATAGCAGCAATGTCCACAATAGCCAAACTGTGGAAAGAGCCAAGATGTCCATCGACAGATGACTGGATAAAGAAGATGTGGTGTGTGTGTATATATATATATATATATATATATATATATATATATATATGTATATATATGTATGTATATACAATGGAATATTATGCAGCCATCAAAAGGAATGAGATCTTGCCATTTGCAACAACGTGGATGGAACTGGAGGGTATTATGTTGAGTGAAATAAGTCAAACAGAGAAAGACATGTATCATATGATCTCACTGATATGAGGAATTCTTAATCGCAGGAAACAAACTGAGTGTTGTTGGAGTGGGGGGGTGGTGGGAGGGATGGGGTGACTGGGTGATAGACACTGGGGAGGGTATGTGCTCTGGTAAGCGCTGTGAATTGTACAAGACTGTTGAATCTCAGATCTGTACCTCTGAAACAAATAATGCAATATATGTTAAGAAAAAAAAAAGAAGAAGAAGGTAGTGGGAGGGGAAGAATGAAGGGGGGGAAATCGGAGGGGTAGATGAAGCATGAGAGACGATGGACTCTGAAAAACAAACTGAGGGTTCTAGAGGGGAGGGGGGTGGGAGGATGGGTTAGCCTGGTGGTCGGTATTGAGGAGGGCACATTCTGCATGGAGCACTGGGTGTTATGCACAAACAATGAATCATGGAACACTTCATCTAAAACTAATGATGTAATGTATGGGGATTAACATAAGAAAAGAAAAAATAATAATAAATATATAATAGTTGTAAAAGATTAGTTTCCATAATATTTTGGTACAAGTATGTTGCCAACGCCCTATTTATTACTTATCAATTGTCCTCTCCTTCTGTAAATGCTTGACACACTTGACATATTAAACAATGCTGGATGTAAATTAAAATAATTGTTCTCAAATTATTTACCACCATAATTTCATTCCATTCGTCTCATAGAAGACATTAGGTACTTAAGAGTATCTTTGATTAAACAATAGCATGTGCCAAGTGGTAATTTACTAACGTTTCTATTAATCAAAACATATATCATTAGAAATTTTAACCACTAGAGAAATACTGTCACAACAGGGAGTGAATATAATTGCATCTAAAAGTACATAAACATATGAAACGTAAAAGTTAGTCTTTATAACAGAATTGTGATCTATAATACACCTATTGAAATAGCAAAAGTTGGAACCCCTGGGTGGCTCAGTTGATTAAGCATCTGCCTTTGGCTCAGGTCATGGTCTCAGGGTCCCATCAGCATTGGGTCCCCTGCTCAGCGGGGAGCCAGCCTGCTTCTCCCTCTGCCCCTCCCCCTGCTTGTGCTCTCTCTGTCTCTCTCAAATAAATTAATAACATCTTTAAAAAGAAATAGCAAAAGTTGTTTGAGATTACCTATTACTCTAAATGAATTATAGGAACCTGAGGTACAGGTTGGCGACCACTGAGATCAGAGTCATTTGCTGGTACAGACAGATTCAAATATTAAAGCTCTGTTATTAATTCCCTGTTGCTGTTATGTAATTCCCCAATTTATTCCCCAATTACAGTGTGCACATAAAAATGGAACATGTATTTTTAGTAATTAAAAAGAAAAACTGGGAAATATGTTCAGGGTAAAAAGAAATATTCTATATTTATAGATTCTTTTTTTCCCCGATGCCATCACTCTTGTTTATATTCTCAAGGGCCACCACTCTTTCACTTAATTTCTTCCTTCACTGTTCTTCACAGCATCTTTTTTTTATTTAATAGAACTTTATTGAGGTATAATATAATACCATAACACTCATGTAAATATACAATTCAATAATTATTAGTAAATTTAGAAATTATAGAAATTATAATTAGCAAATTATAGAAATTAGTAAATTTGCAGAGTTGTGCAATCATCAGAAGAATTCAATTTGAAAACATTTCCATCATCTCAAAGATATCCTTTCTGCTCATTAGCAGACAACCTGCTTCTCACTCACATCTCCAGAAAACTGCTAATCTACTTTCTGCTTTTATAGGCAGACATTTCATATAACTGAAATCATGCAATATATGATCTTTTGAGTTTGTTTTCTTTCTATTAGCAGAGTACTTTGTGTTTTTTTAAGATTTTATTTATTTATTTGACAGAGAGAGAGAGAGAGAGAGATCACAAGTAGGGAGGCAGGCAGTGGGAGGGGGAGAAGCAGGCTCCCTGCTGAGCACAGAGCCCGATGCGGGGCTCGATCCCAGGACCCTGGGATCATGACCTGAGCCGAAGGCAGACGCTTAACCAACCCAGGTGCCCATAGCATAGTATTTTGAAATTCATCCATGCTTTATTACATGTCAGTAGTGTATTCCTTTTTATGCCTGAGGTGTTTCATTGTAGCACATTCTATTAGTTTTTTAAGGCTGTAGTAACAAAGTACCACGGACTTGGTGGCTTAAAACAACAGACATTTATTCTCTCACCTTTCTGGAAGGTAGAAGCCTAAAATCAAGGTGACAGAGCCATGCTCTCTTGAAGATTCTAGAAGATCCTCTTTCTAGCTTCTGGTGGTTGCCAGCAATCACTGGTATCCAGTGGCTTGCAAGGCATCCATCCAATCTCTGCCTCCACTGTCACATGAACAACTTTCACAGGTCTGGGCAAGTTGGGACAGAGATTTATATATATATAATGAATTAGAAGAAGGAAGCAAAGACAGCTCTGACTCAAGCAAAGTGAATGTGTCATATTCTAAAAAGATCCACAGCCCGGAAGTTCATTTTCAAATGACCTCCCATGAAAAGCTAGCTGTTGATTAAGATAGACTTGAGAAGTACAAGAGGGTTCTTATATTATTTGTTATATTTCCTAATGATAAGCAGGGAAATTAATAATAATAATAAAAACTTGACTGTGTATATATAGAGAGTCTGGGACCACAGGACATAGTGCAGGTAGCTGATTCACAATACCTTTGTTCTAACACCTTATGTCTACGCTCTTACTATGCAAAATAATCAATATTATATCAGATGGTGGCCTTTTTTGTTGAAGTTCTAAGATTTCCATGTCCCACTTACCATTTCAGCATCCTGATTTCTTATCTACATATATTGCCTTCATGCTGAAAAGTATTGCTAGGAGACAAATGCAAAAAAAGAACTTAAGTCTATACATTAAAAATCACAAATTCACTGTGGTTTAGGTTTCTCTTATACTAATAAATTATTTTGTTCTCAAGGTAAATATGCTGAATAGTTTAATTAAAGTTACACTTTGCACGGTAAGAGAGATTTCTCTCCTTTTATTAAGGGAAAAAAGATAAGCAGCAAAATGTACTTTAAAAAAAGTTCAAAAATTACAGTAGTGTCCAGTAATAGCCTCTGTTCTTTTCTTTTCTTTTTTTAAATATTTTATTTATTTATTTGAGAGAAAGAATGAGTGTGTGAGTTAGGGGAGAAGCAAAGGGGGAGGGGGAGTGAGAAGCAGACTCCATGCCAAATGTGGAGCCCTACACGGGGCTCCAAGCCAGGACCCGGAGATCATGACCTGAGTCTGAGCTGAAACCAAGAGTCCAAGGCTTAACCGACTGAGCCACTCAGGTGCCCAATAACCTCTTTCCTAAGTTTCACAGCTTCCCTAGAGTCATAAAAGTAGGTAACTTTGATTAATCTGATAGAAAAAAGTTAAGTAATGTTTTGCTTTAAAATACTGATTTCGGGGCATCTGTGTGGCTCAGTTGGTTAAGCATCTGCCTTCCGCTCAGTTTTATCAGGGTCCTGGGATCGAGCCCCGCACCGGGCTCCCTGCTCAGTGGGGAGCCTGCTTCTCCCTCTCCCACTCCCCCTGCTTGTGTTCCCTCTTTCACTGTGTCTGTCTGTCAAATAAATAAATAAAATCTTTAAAAAATAAAATAAAATAAAATACTGATTTCAAGTTAATTAGTGTTAAAACAAAAAACAAAAAACAAAACAAAACAAAAATTCATGTTTGGCTGGGCTTCTTTATTTCAATACCTACAACTTATAGATCTTTTTTTTTTTCCCCCCAGGTGTGATACTCTGACCTACACCGTGATCTATATCTGACCTCTGAGCTCCAATAACCTCAGCTTTCACTCTGCCTCCTTTCTCCAACAGGACTGTATCCCAAGACCCCAGTGTTTTTTCATTTGGCACTTGTATTTGACTCAGCTTCATTTCTACTCTCAAATTATGAATTGGTTTTATATTATAAAATCCCTTTTTCATTCTCTGTACTTAGGAATAGCTTTTACATGAACACCCTTTAAATTATTCTGCAGAATTCTCCCCCCCACTCACATCTATTTCTTAAGCCAATATGATACCTGTTAACTGTCAGTGCAAGTAATACCAAAATGGAACTAAACATAGGCAGTTTCTTATAGATCGCAGTCAATTAATACTCAATCGTGGACATATATAAGGGCTAATATATGGTCTTTATCTCCTGGAAAATTATGTATAAAGAACTCCACAAATCAAAATAATCAATTTTTTCATTGCTTGTAAAAATAAGTAGAATAGTAATGGTGTTTTCCATCAGGCAGAAAATCTACTGAATGAAGACAATGACATTTGGTTCCACTTCAACACATTCTGGAAAATTACATTATAGAGCTGTCAAACACGAATTCCAACCAAAATGTCATGTTTGTACAGAAGCAACTCTGAAGGACAAAGTGAATCTTGTCTTACCCTAGAACCTCCAAGACCGAGTTTCATATTTTTTTTTTTTTTAAGATTTTACTTATTTGCAAGAGAGACAATGAGAGACAGAGAGCATGAGAGGGAGGAGGGTCAGAGGGAGAAGCAGACTCCCTCCTGAGCAGGGAGCCCGATGCGGGACTCGATCCCAGGACTCCAGGATCATGACCTGAGCCGAAGGCAGTCGCTTAACCAACTGAGTCACCCAGGCACCCCATATTATTTTTTTTTTATTTTTTTACGCGCCCCATATTATTTAACCGTAGTCTTCTTTGTATGAATTAGCTTTCATAGTAATTTTAGCCTTCTTTGACGTAAGGCAGAAATAAATGCTAATACCATATCTTTGATAACTCAACAGAAAAAAACAAAGTTGGCATATTTTATAATTTGCTATAATGATAATTAAAACAAAATCAAACGTTTATTCTCTTAAATAAGGAAGTAAACAATCCAAAACAATTAATTTTTAGAAGTTGGTTTGAAGGTAGAAAGTGTATAATTTTTTTATTCCACCTGTAAGCATGCCAAGTTGATTCTCTCCCCTTGCCATACAGCCGCCTCAGTCATGGAGGAAGCTTAGTGGTAAGCTTTGCTTCACTCTGAAATTTCATTCACTGACCAGCAATAAGACTGAAGCATAAGCCATCTACCATTTGTTATTTTCCACCAGTTCATTACTCCTTGTTTGTACAGCACTCTTTTCCCTTTTATCTTGCTCCATTATTTTTTAAATTTTATTTTATTATGTTATGTTAGTCACCATTCATTACATCATTAGTTTTTGATGTAGTGTTCCATGATTCATTGTTTGCGTATAACACCCAGTGCTCCATTCAATACATGCCCTCCTTAATACCCATCACCAGGCTAACCCATCCTCCCACCCCCTCCCCTCTAGAACCCTCAGTTTGTTTTTCAGCCTGCTCCCTAATTTTTAGACTTTGGATGCTGACCTTGTGTATTTGCCGAGTTGGACTTCTGTCTGCCCCTTCCTGAATGAAACCTTTTCCGTAAGATTGGTTTAAATCACCTACAACTTGCTGAAATTTCTATCCCCATCATCCTCATGTCCTATTACACGTAAACCTGGATTCATAAAACAACAAAAATCAAATATCCTTAGGGGCAGGAATTGTGTGTGTGTGTGTGTGTGTATGGTGTCTGTATTTCATTTTCTGCTTTTTATCACCAGCATATAGGAAAGTGCCTGACACATGGAACATTTCTCTATAAATATTTGTTTAATAAATGTATTAATTCTTTATCCAAATTTAATTATTGTCCATACTTTAATACATTCCTGCTGGGCGCCTGGGTGGCTCAGTTGGTTGCGCGACTGCCTTCGGCTCGGGTCATGATCCTGGAGTCCCGGGATCGAGTCCCGTGTCCGGCTCCCTGCTCAGCGGGGGGTCTGCTTCTCCCTCTGCCCTCTTCCCTCTCGTGCTCTCTGTCTCTCATTCTCTCTCTCAAATAAATAAATAAAATCTTTAAAAAAAATACATTCCTGCCAAACATGATTATCCAAGATGTACCCCATAATACTCAATTCTTGCTTCTGTTACACTTGTCATATTCTACCTACTAGCCTGACATCTGTTATGCACACAGTAGAAGAAAATTATTTTCTATAGGTGATATATTAGCTTAAAATGAATGAAAGAAACTAAAATTCTGGAATTTTGATCCTAAAACTTATAAATGCAGAAAATTAAATAAATTACACAAGAGCAAATATTGGCTAAAACTTAAGGTATGTACTTCTAGCAAACAGTATGAATTTCCCTATTGATTAGCATTTTAGCGGGGGTTACATTGAGCCATTAATTTGAAAATAAAAATAGTTCAATTTAATATTGTAAAAACTGAAATAAATTGTAAAGTGTTTTTTTTTAAGATACATCTTTTTTTTTTTAAGATTTTATTTATTCATTTGAGACAGAGATTCAGAGAGAGAGAGAGAAAGCATGAGCAGGGAGAGAGGCAGAGAGAGGGAGAAGCAGGCTCCTCACTGAGCCAGGAGCCCGATATGGGGCTCGATCCCAGGACCCTGGGATCATGACCTGAGCCGAAGGCAGACGCCCAACCATCTGAGCCACCCAGGCACCCCTGTAAAGTGTTTTTATCAAGAAACAAAACTATGACTTATCCGTAGATTTTAACTATCCATCCTCTTTTTATGACCTATGGTTGTGTTTCCAAAGAGAAGTGAGGGTGTTTTTCGAGGGAGACTAGCTAAAAACAATTTCTGGTAATTCACTTTATATATTTACAATAATGATGCTAAGTAACTTGAAAGTTTTAATAGAAAAGCCCTGGTTTAGCTTAAGTAACATTTTTCTTAGCTCAACTTAATATTTTTATGTATCCAGGGAATTTTTATGACTCCTCTCTTCAATGCTTACGATTTTACTTCTAATATAATTATATCATATCTGAGAAAATACACAAAACAAAACAAACTAACAAGATGCTTCTCAGGGCAATTCAAACTAAACCCCCCAAACTCTTTCAGAAACTTCAAGAATGTATTCTTAAGAGCCAAGTGGTGTTTTAATTCCTTGTATTTGTTCAGTATCTCATAATTCTGCATATGTTTTGAAATTGCCCTTACTTACCTCTCATTTACTATCTTTCTCTCTTTACCTATACTGAACATCGTTTAAAAAACTCAGGGTACTAAGAAAAACAGGTATTGCCAAAATTATTTATATTAATATTTCTGAGTGGCCCATTCCCGTACTAACTCATTTAGTTTTCATCAGATCTATACATATACTTTCTATCTTAGAAAAAAAAATCATTGACGATTAGAGTCAGAAACTGTTTTTTTTTTACAATCATTCATTTAGTAAGTGAAACTGGACTTGAAACCACCCAGTCTTTGAATTTTTTGTTATCTCTACTTATCCCCATTGTTCAGCCCAGAACCCAGTAAACAAGAAGAGATTAAATACGTTGTTGGGCAAATGTTTAAATGGGTGTATAGCTAAGTAAGTATTTCTGAAATTAGTACTTTTCCCACTAAAACATGCTGTATATCTTTGTCCTGCATATATTTCCAGAGATTCGTTATATGTGTTAGTGGCCAATTTAGTCAGTAGTATAGTGGAACAGGAAGAGCAAGTCAATAGAAACTCTAAAAAACAATTTCAGCTCAAAAAACTTTGCCATTTCAGGCGCCTGGGTGGCTCAGTTGGTTAAGCGACTGCCTTCGGCTCAGGTCATGCTCCTGGAGTCCCGGGATCGAGTCCCGCATCGGGCTCCCTGCTCGGCAGGGAGCCTGCTTCTCCCTCTGACCCTCCCCCCTCTCATGTGCTCTCTCTCATTCTCTCTGTCTCAAATAAATAAATAAAATCTTAAAAAAAAAAAAAAAACTTTGCCATTTTTACCACTATTCATCCACCTACCATACTGACTATATCTAATGCTGACATTCTCTAGATTACCCTTTAGTATATTTGGGTAAAAACTGTTCTGTGTAATGAAATATATGCTTACCATAATTCTATTTTGTTTGTTATCATGTAAGTTAGTTGTACATATAATTGTATCATATAGTTTAAATAAATAGTGCTTAAGCCAATGGAGGAAGTAAAAAACAAAAGAATATTACAACTTGCTTGAAAACCTATAACTTCTGTAAATGTTACTGGCTTTATATTTACTTTATAAAGGCAAGTTTCTAAAAATATAACTAAATTTTAACAGAAGGACAAAAATTATAAAATACTAGAGAAAAATAATAGAAATCTAGAATGAATCTAGAATGAATTTGGATTACTTTCTCTTTGTAGTTAGAATTATGCTCAGCTTAAAGAGCCCAAGAAAATATTGCAGATGATGTCCTATGGATGTTCTTTGGAAATGGCGAAGCATATTAGGCATTATCAAGATCATACTTAAAGGAAAATTGGGTCTACATAAAAGATTATTGAAAGGATGTGCTTTTTTATGTTTTAAATTTAAAAACAATGTTTATAACTTTGTGAATTATCTCCTGCTAGAGCCAATGTTTTCCCTTAACCAGTCAAATATTGATCCCAGTGAATATGAAGTGATAATATCTAATAACATACATGAATTGGAACATGAGAGGCTAGGTTAAGGTAAAAGACAGTAACAGAAATAGGAAGCCCAATTAGGAACGTGATAAAGAACTAGTGTTGTGCTTGAAAATTTTAATGGAATCGGGTATATAATATAAGGTCATGAGATTACATTAGATGATCTCTTGAGGACAGTTAGGATTCTGTAACTATAGGAAAACAAACAACTGCTCTACTTCAGTATATAAAATAATGTGTAACAGAATGTGTGTTTTTTCTCTGTGGAAAGTAATATAAAAAACTAGAAATATAAGACTGCCTATAAGAATGAAATCAGCTATAACTAAGAAAAACTAGAAAGCGTTTGTGCATAAATTTGAAAATCAGATGCTGTGCCATCAAATGTCCACCTGCTCTGTTTATGGCAATACAATAAATAAAGAATTAAGACCAGCTGTTAATCAATTAAGATGAAGTTCCCATGTAAGATGAAATTAGACTGTGTTTTGTTTATTCACAATTGGTATATGACTCCATTGTCTTTATCTGCCGTTCAAAGTAATGAAGTAAGGATATTCTTACCATCAGATTGTTATTCCACACGATCCTGTTACTATCTATCCCTCTAACTGCTCTTCCTATCTTCCTTAGACTTCTCTTCATCCAAGGAGCCAATCATTTTATTAATTAATAATAGTCCAATCCCTTGTTAATAGTTAAGTAATCTGCAATTTTTTAAAATCACTTAGTGATTTTTTTTTTCCTGAATGCACTCTGGTTGTTGCAAAAATGGACTTTTTTAAATTAAAAGTGAAATTAATATACAACCCTAGTCTCAAAATTTTAACATGCCAGATTTTATGTCACAAGAAGTTACTGGACTATTACTCCTCAAAATTTCTTTCAGATACTAGAACAGAATGAACCGCAAAGGCAGTTCTCTATATTGCATCCAGTTACATTATGAACACCTTCCTAAATTAGGTTTACTTGTTAATAATATAAATCTTTCATGTAATTTTCATTTTATGAAATTTATTAAGATATAAACCATATATAGCAAACTGTATCCATTTCAAATTAAAAATGAGAGTTTTATTTATTTTTTTAAAGATTTTATTTATTTATTTGACAGAGAGAGAGAGGGAGCACAAGCAGGGGGAGTGGCAGGCAGGAGGCGATGGAGAAGCAGGCTTCTCACTGAGCAGGGAGCCCAATGTGGGGCTCGATCCCAGGACCCTGGGATCATGACCTGAGCCGAAGGCAGTTGCTTAACCGATTGAGCCACCCAGGTGCCCAAAAATGTGGTGAGTTTTAAAAATTGTATACTACTATATAACCAACACCAGACTCAAGATACAAACCATTCCCATTACCCTTAAAAGATCCCTTACGCCTCATCACTGTCTGCTCTTTCCTTCATCTCCAGTCATAAGGAACTACTAACTGTCTTTTGTTCACTGTAAATTCGATTGAATTTTCTAAAATTTTATATATATCTGACTTCTTTTAAGCAGCATAGTGATTTTTAAAATTTTACTTAATTTATTTTTTTTTCAAGTTTTTATTTAAATTCTAGTTAGTTAACATAGAGTGTAATATTGGTCTCAGGAGTAGAATTTAGTGATTCACCACTCACATAACACCTAGTGGGGAGCATAGTGATTTTGACATTTCATCCCTGCCTTTGCTTGTTTCAGAGACTGGTTATTTTTTATTGCTATTATTCCATTGTATGGATATGCCATAGTCATTTCATCCATTCATCAGTTCATGCACACAGGATTTTTTCAGGTTTGGATATTATGGATAAATCTATAAATATTCATTTACAAGTCTTTGTGTGGACATATCTTTTTATGTCTCTTTTGTAAATAACTAGGGGTCAAATTGCTGGCTTATTTGGTAGGTATTTTCTTAGCATTTTAAGAAATTACTAAACCACTTTAAGAAATTACCAAACCATTTTCCGAACTGCTGTATAATTTACATTTTCATCAATATATAAGAGTTCCAGTTGTTCCACATCTTCATCAAGTCTTTGTACTGCCAGTCTTTTTAAATTTTCACCAAAAAAAAAAAAACAGATTTTAACAAATACTTCAGGAGTGGCTGGATGGCTCTGTAGGTTAAGCGTCTGCCTTCAGCTCGGGTCATAATCCCAGGGTTCTGGGATCAAACCCCACATCCGGCTCCCTGCTCAGTGGGGAGCCTGTTTCTCCCTCCCCCTCTGCCTGCCGTCCCCCCTGCTTGTACTCTCTCTCTCTCAATCTCTCTCTCTGTCAAATAAATAAATAAAATCTTCAAACAAACAAACAAAAAACCCCAAATACCTCAATAAAGTTTTCACAGACAAATGATTTTTGACACCATTACTTGGGAAATGCAAATTATAACTACATAAACTACTATCAAATATTCACCAATGAATTTATTTACCATCTTTGTTGAAAACTGACCAAAAATAAGTGTGTCTATTCTTGGCACTCTACTATGTTCCATTGAGCTATAGGTCTATCTTTTTGCCAATTCCATAGTTTTGATCAGAAGTTAGCAAATTATGACCTACAGGAAGTTGGGCATCCTGCCAATTTTTGTAAATAAAAGTTCTACAAGAATATAACAAGCTCATTTGTTTATGTGCTGCTCATGTAGTTTCCAGAATATAATGGCAGGGTTCAGTAATTGTGAAGAGACCATATATATGGCTTGCAAATGCTGAGGTATTTACGATATGTTCTTTCAGAAAAATCTATGAACCCAAAGTCTTGATTATTGTAACTTTATATCTTGAAGCCAGGTAGTGTTTTTCCTCCAACTTTGTTCTTCTATTTTAAATTTACTTTGTAAGTTGTTTATACTTCCATATCAACCTTAAAACTGATACATAAAATAAACACACACGAACATACACCAAATCTTCTTTATCCATTCATCTATGGGTGGACACTTGGGCTGCTTCCATAATTTAGCTATTGTAAATAATAGTGTAATAAACATAGGGGTGCATATATCTTTTCAAATTAGTGTTTTTGTATTACTCAGCCATAAAAAAGAATGAAATCTTGTCATTTGCAACAACATGGATGGATCTAGAGAATATAATGCTAAGTGAAACAAGTCAGAGAAGACAAATGCCATATAATTGCACTCATATGTGGAATTTGATAAACAAAGCAAATGAACAAAGAAAAAAGAGACAAACCAAAAATAGACTCTTACTATAGAGAACAGACTGATAGTTACCAGAGGGGAGGTGGCTGGGGGAAGGAGTGAAATAGATAAAGGGGATTAAGAGTACACTTATCATGATAAGTACTGAATCACTACATGGTACATCTGAAACAATGCAACACGGTATGTTTACTATACTGGAATTAAATATTTTTTTAAAAATTGATCTGTTACTATTTTTTAAAATGTGCTTTTATTTTCATTGGTATAGTTTCATATATACATTTGTTTCATATATATTTGTTTATATTTATATTCACATAGATATTTAACATTTATTATTTTCTTTTTTTTTTATTTATTTATTTGAGAGAGAGAATGAGAGACAGAGAGCACGAGAGGGGAGAGGGTCAGAGGGAGAAGCAGACTCCCTGCTGAGCAGGGAGCCCGATGCGGGACTTGATCCCGGGACTCCAGGATCATGACCTGAGCCGAAGGCAGTCGCTTAACCAACTGAGCCACCCAGGTGCCCAACATTTATTATTTTCATTATTCATTCCTGAGGATTAGAATTTGCCTCTGGAATAATTAATTCAGCCTTAAGAAGTGTATTTAACATTTCTCTTTTGTAGTGTGGATCTGGCATCAACAGTTTCTCTTAGATTTACTCTGTTTTCACCTTTATTTTTTTCTTTTAGCATTACAAATTTTTTTGGCCTTCGTGGTTTCTGTACAGAAGTCAGAGATCATTAGAATCGTTGTTCTTACACACACACACACACACACACACACACACGCAAGGAATTATTGTGCCTCCATATTTAATGTGTAATTCTTCTTCTAATTGATTTCAAGAAATTTTCTTTTATTTTTTTTAAGATTTTATTTATTTATTTGTCAGAGAGAGAGTGTGTACAAGCAGGGGGAGCTGCAGGCAGAGGGAGAAGCAGCCTCCCTACTGAGCAGGGAGCGCGATGAGGGGCTCGATCCCAGGACCCTGGGATCCTGACCTGAGCCGAAGGCAGATGTCTAACCATCTGAGCCACCCAGGTATCCCTGATTTCAAGAAGTTTTCTTAATGTCGGTTTTTAGTAGTTTAACTCTGATGAACTTGGTGTGTGTGTGTGTGTGTCTGTGTGTGTAATTCATCCTGCTTGGATTTTGCAGTTTCTTGAATATATAAATCTATGTTTTCTCCAAATTTAGGGATATTCAGCAATTATTCAACATTTTACATACAAACATTTTATCTGCTCAATTCTCTGTTTTTTCTTTTGACACTTCAATTACCCATATGCAGATAAATAAATGAATAAAATGGCCAAAGCCTATGGGGAAAAAGTACCCCACCTGTGCCAGGGGCTCTGACCATCTTAATCATTAATTTTCTCTTTTTCAGATTGGATGATATTATCACTATTAATCCACCTTCAAACATACTGACCCTTTCCTCTGACATCTCCTTTCTGTTATTAAGCTCTGCCTCTAAACACTTTGAGACTTCATTTTTCCTTTGTAAATTTTCCATTTAAAAGAATATTTTCTATGTCTTTGATGAAATGCTCTAAATTTAGTTTACTTGCCTCAGTAACAAATATTAAGAGCTGTTTTAAAGTTTTCTCTAATAATGAGAATATCTGGGTCATTTTCGATGTATGCTGCTTTTCTTTTCCCTGAGAAAATGA
Organism: Mirounga angustirostris; assembly: GCF_029215605.1. Classification (NCBI taxonomy): domain Eukaryota; kingdom Metazoa; phylum Chordata; class Mammalia; order Carnivora; family Phocidae; genus Mirounga; species Mirounga angustirostris. Next base: position 137,215,955 of record NW_026991710.1, read on the forward strand.
TGCCACTAACCTGGCTTTTATATGCCAAGTAATTTGGGATTGTATACTGAACACCGTGAACATTGTATTGTGGGTATTTGCAATTATTTTATTTTGTTGTGAAGAGAGTTAATGTTTCTGTCTAGCAAAATCTAAGTTGGATCAAAAATCTGGGGGGGGCGCCTGGGTGGCTCAGTCATTAAGCGTCTGCCTTCGGCTCAGGTCATGATCCCAGGGTCCTGGGATCGAGTCCCACATCAGGCTCCCTGCTCAGCGGGAAGCCTGCTTCTCCCTCTCCCACTCCCCCTGCTTGTATTCCTGCTCTCGCTGTCTCTCTCTGTCAAATAAATAAATAAAATCTTTAAAAAAAAAAAATCTGTGGAATCTTTGGTATAGAGGAGCTCAGATATCAAACCAGACCACTTTCATTTTTCTCTGCAAATATATATAATATTAGGCAAACATATACAGAATTTACAGTTTCTTTCCTTCCCAGAGTCTCCTGGTCGCTCTTCGGCAACCCTAATTCCCAGACTCCTTTGTGTGCGGGGAGAGGGGGAGAGAGGGATAGCGGTTCTTGCATCGAAAAATGCAGCTATACTTTCTATTGGTATTTTAGCTACCTGCGCCCTAAAACAGGAAACATAGTCATTTGGTCACTTCCTTTAAAACTGAACTCCTTTCCAAATTCTCCCTATATTTATTTACTCAGCAGAGTCTTCAGGTAGTTTTATTTTATGTTTTGTCCAGAGTTTAAAATTGTTCTTTTATTGTCCAAAAGGACTGTAACATTTTAAATGTCAGAATAATACATGATCATTTTTGACAGCAATACAGTTAAAGTTTAAAATAAGTACCAAACAATCACTGATTTTTAAAATAAATACCAATAAGGAATATTTACTTCTAAATTAGTAGCCTTGTTTAATATAGTAACCTAAGAAGTGTTCACAATGACAAAATATTAGATATAGAACGTCCATTTGGCAAAATCTGTGTGAACTTAATGTAAGTCTGAATCTTGAATGTTTAATATTTATTCAAAATTTCCAGATTTTTAGGTCTAAATTTTATTTTTCTTGCGATGACAAAAGATATTTATTAGTAGTCTTTTTTTTTAAGATTTTATTTATTTATTGAGAGAGAGAATGAGATAGAGCATGAGAGGGAGGAGGGTCAGAGCGAGAAGCAGGCTCCCTGCTCGGTGGGACTCGATCCCGGGTCTCCAGGATCATGACCTGAGCCGAAGGCAGTCGCTTAACCAACTGAGCCACCCAGGCGCCCCTATTAGTAGTCTTTATAATTTAATACAGTTGACCCTTGAACAACACAGGTTTGAATTAGGTGAGTTCGCTTTTATGTGGATTTTTGTTGATGCTGTAAAGCATTGTAAAATGTATTTTCTCTTCCTTATCATTATCTTAATATTTTCTTATCTCTAGCTTCCTTTATTATAAAAATACAGTATATAATACATATAGAGAATATGTGCTAATTGACTGCTTATGTTATCAGTAAGGCTGCCAGTAGGCTATTAGAAGTTAAGTTTTTAGGGAGTCAAGTTATATGTGGATTTCAACTGCACAGGAGGTCGGTGCCCCTAACCCCCATGTTGTTCAAGGGTCAACTGTACATAATTCACATTAGATTATACAAATAAATTTTACTGAAAGTAATTCAGGACAAATTAAATGTGCATCTACCTTTATTTTGAGAATTCCAAATTGGTATTGCCATAATACAATATGTATAGGATGGTATAAAGAACATACATTTTCACTTCAAGACTTTATTCTGAAAGAACATAATAATAGGAAACTGCCTCATTTATTGTATATTACATTTTTTTTTGAGAAAGACCTTTAAGACTTCTTCTTGATACTGCTTCTAAATAGTACACTCATTTCCATAATCTTTGATATTTTATTGTAGCTCTCAAACTATAACCTTTGCCAAATACCAAGCTCAGTTCAACATCTCTCAGTGGTTAATACTAAACTCTCTTCCTAATTCTTTAAACTGTCACCTAATATCCTTATTGTCTTGCTTCCTTGCACCTGTTGGTAATTCCCAAACATTCAAATGTCAGGTAATTGGGTTTGCTAGCTGTGAGGGCTCTCATCTTACTGTGGGTAGTGTTTTACCCATTACTAGGTATGCTTCTTTTTATGAGCAGGATAATGATATTCATGGGAAACTGCCTGCTAGAGAACTAGGCTGAACACTGCAGCAAATCTGCATCACAAGGCACTGCCCTCTTTTTACTACTATGAGATAGGAATAGAACTTTAAGGACATTTCCAACGACCTTCACTGTGTAGTTCATGTAGAAAATTGGTTTGGGATCTGATTATTTAGGAGAATATCTCACAAGAATATTAATCAAGTAATGACATGCACAATTTGTAACTTGCTTTTTTATTCCTTCTGAACTCCTAAGCTTCTTTTTCTTCTTTTTTTTTAAACAAAATATTTCCACTTTGAAAATTAATGGAAGAAACAGATCAGGTGCAGAATGATAACTTTTACAGCACGTATGGTTCTATGCTGACATAAAAAGGATAAAGCAGTGACTTCAGGAAAAGGCAATACGAAAGAAAAGAGAAAAACACTTCATTATATTCTGAACTGGTACAATCACAGGTGAGTAATCTAATAATGATAATTCTATAAGTTGCTGGGGGATCCACACACCCAATTTCAGAACCACAGTCTTTAATATTTTGGATATCATGGTGTCTGGGTAGCTGTGAATGGGTACCAAACCAATAAAAGTTCAAGATTATTGTTCTGGCAAAATATTTATCACTCAACATATATTTGTTGATTTCAGGCAATCAACTGTGGCCAAAAATTCAATGATGGAAACAATAGATATGACTCTAGGTCATATAAAACTTAGTAGTGTAGTAAACAGAGAGTATTTACATAATGACAAACTGTAAACTATGGTAAGTGCTATGAAAGAAAAGCAGAGGGAACTAAATGGCCATATAACCAGGGGATAAAGTTTAGTCCTAGGCTTAATGAAGGCTCTTTTGAGAAAGTAACATTGAGCTGTAAACTAAAGGCCAAGTAGGAATTAACCAAGAGGAAAGGGCAAGAGTAGCTATCTAGGGGGAGAAGATAGCACTTTTACAAGGACTTGAAGTGGAACTGGTCACAACACTTTGAGAAACTGCTAAGAGGTTGTTGTAATTAAAATTAAAAGATCACATGGAAAATAAACTCAAATTGGCTAAATGACACAGAATTTTGAAACCATATTAAAGTTTGAATTTTTATTCTCTGAGCTATGAGAAAGCTTTGGGGTAGGAAGAAGAGCAGTGACATGTTCAGATTTGCATTTTTGATGCAATCTCTGTGGTATGAGTGCAGTGACCATATTGGATGAGACATGTTGATATGAGAAAACTAATTTGGAGACTATTATCTTTAGGAGGAGATCTGCTTTGATGAAACATTGAACTAGTGTAAGGGTACCATAAGTGGTAAGAAGCTGATTACTTGAGAGATATTTGGTAAATTAAATAGAGTGGACTTGGTAACAAACTACTTGTTCTATAAGCAGACCATCATCAAGATTATAAGGCTTCTGACTTGAACAACAGTTGGTTAAGGATTCTTTCACTGAGATGAAAAATACTTTCTCAGTGTCTCTTATTCATGGGGAAAGTTTTCTCTGTAGTGAATATGAGGTACTGCTGAGATATTCTAGATATAAGTTGAAAGAGTCCATTGGCTATATAGGTATGGAACTCAAAAGAGAAATCTGGAATGGAGATATACATTTTTCAATCATGTTTAGGTGGTAAATGAAGTAATGACCATGAATGTAATCTGCTTCAATATCTGGTCTCAAATGAAAAAATAAACCAGACCTGAAAAGGAATTTAAAGAAAGAAATCAGCAAAGAAAAATGAGGCCCATAATATACTATAAGTACCTTTATTTTCTAGCAACTATATGTAGGACCCTGAAGGAGCTATTACTAGGGATATAAAACACAATAATAATTCTTCCTCTCAAAACATTGTAGTCTAGTGTAAATGTAAATTTTTCATCAAGTATTTTCTTCTGTTTTATTAAAAATCATTTGCTTTCAAAATGTTGACTACATTTAAAAACTTCTGCGTTTACACATATTTAATTCTGAGAGCTTTTTCAAAGGACAAGTATATATAACAGCAAAAACTCTGAATCTTCTTAGACCTATCTAAGTTTAATACATTGCTTACAAATAACCTTTTAAAAAAATTAGGTATAAACTGTGTTGTTTAACCAAATTTTGCATGCAACCACAAATTTCCCAAGGAAATATAGCTATGATCTTGTCCAAAGAAGCCCAAGAAACTGTTCAGAGTCTAAGTAGCAGTATCTTTCTGTGAGAGGTAGGGTTCACAAGTAGAGAAGTTGAGACTGATTTAAAAATGTTGCATCACACATTGCATTTTGTATATTACCCATCATCACCATATTTACAGAAAGTGCAGGTCGGTTTCTGTGCTGTCAGAAATATCCCTAGGCCACTCTACAGGTTCAATCAACTGTGTCACAAATGTAAGGCAAAAACAGCAATATCTAATTATAGATATGGGTCTCTGCCTGATCACATACCTGATTAAGCTGATTATCACTTTATTAGAATATCAGAAAACCAATTTAAGCCTAAAATTGTTCTAACTTTGATGGAAGTAAAGTGCACAGAAATATATGACTCAATCTTAACAGTTTTATATGTCTCTTATTCAAATGCAGTTTCCTCCTTTGCCATAAGATATACACTTCTCTGGAATTTGGATTTAATATATTAATTAACAATGAAAAGGAAAAAATATTAAGATCCTACTTTCATTGTTATTACCAACATCAGCAATAATGGGATATCATTAGCTGACGAATTTTAAGTTACAAGAACAAATTGGAAATTAAACTGTAGAATATAAACCATTTAAAAAAGCTACACTTCATAAAAATAAAAACAATTGCCACGTTTTTTGTTTGTTTGTTTTTAGGTATGTGTATAGCACCGTAAGAAGAGCAAACAAAAAGTGACATTCCTGAAAATTCAGTAGACCAGATTTTAATTAGGTTAGCTTCTTCCTCAGGAAGGAGTAAAATATGCAGCTCAGACAGTCTTTTTATCTCACATCACAAATAAAACCACCTAGAAAGTAAGAGACCAAATCTCCCTGCAGGCATTAATTAATTAATTAATTAATTAATTAATTAATTAATTAAAAAATGGATAGATAGATAAAATGCTGACGTTAGTAGCACCTCCAGAGTAATTTTAGGAATATTTGAATTGAGGGGTTGGATTCCTGTTATGACTTGACACATTCGAGCCTGTTAAACTGAAGGATGAGAATTTGTAGATTAAATGCTTATGCTGACAATTGGTAAAAATAGTTTCCCCATTTTGTTCAAACTCTCCAACAGCCCATTACTTCATATTCTTTTTCTGCTTGGAAATGGGTAATTGCCATTACAAAATGAGAATAAAATTTTATGATAAATGAATAAATCAATGATCAGGCATTCAGTTCTCCTGGTATTCCTGGTATTCACCAAAATGCCCTTTATTCCCACTGCATGTAAATTAATAGGCATCAAATCTAATCCATATTATTAAAATTCAGTATAAACTGGTATATTATCTATGGCAAAGTTTTAAACAGATCTATTGTATGCCACATAAAATCAAGTAAAAAGCACAATTTGATTGTTTTTCTTAATTGTACTTAATTAACTGCAGGAATTAAGTTACACAAGTACTTCTAGATTACAAATATAGGAATTTTAAACTATTTTTAAATATTAAGATATATTTGCTATAAATATTTGACTTTATTACAAGAAAAGAACAACTTTCATGCCAAGCAAATATTTCACACTTCTCAAATTATTAAATGTTTGTTAGGAAAAAAACGTGATCACCCTCTATGATAATTTATGGAAAACCAGATACAAGGTCATTTCCTTTACTAATCTAAAATTGTTTTATAATTTTGGCATTTTTCCAAATACACATGGACCCGTTGATGTCAATAATGTGCTCCTGACAACTAGATGCACAGCCCAGAACACCAACCACAGCTATTTGTCATCATTTTCAGGAGGGGAAGATTATAAAATATGCCATGCCCAAACCTTCAAATAATTTACTAAAACTTGAGTGAAATATAGTAAGTACCTGTATATAATATCTGTCATGCTAGGACGCAAACCATTCTTGAAAACATAAGCATCTTCTGTTCATTAACCATTTGGTGTGATTGTTAACAATTGCTTTTTATGCTGTGACACTGATGGTTTTCTGCCTAAAATGTCAGACAACAAGCAAGTAAATTATATAAGCTAGATAATTAAAGAGATAGTAAGTGCTGTAAGAAACCAGAATTGGCCAATGAATGAAGAAAAGATTAAGACATAGCTCAAGGGCCATGAGAGTAGTTACCATTTGATAAGGAGTACATTTTAGGCTTTTAATCAGAATCATTCTCTAGGATTTATGGTACAGCTTTACACATACTATCTTATTTAGGTCATAAATACTTGGGGAAAGAGCATTACTTTACAGATGAGGAAACTGAGGTAGAGATAGGTTATGAAAACACTTCATGTAGAGATCTCTCTCATATGATAGATTTGTTGTGAATAAAATATTAAAAGAGCAGACACAATAACAGAACATGTTTAGAGTTTAAGATTCTAGAGGAGGGAACTGCAAAAAAAATTAAAATTAATAATAATATGCACAGTGGAAACTTTGACGTAAGTAGTTGAAGTAAAATGGAAGTAAAAATTATTGATACTGAAAAAAAATCAATGGACACTTTCTTAGTATTTTAGATAGGTTGTCCCAAATATTTTGAAATTTTGTAATTATGGAGGAGTTGGTTTTAAGAGGAAGCTGGTGAACCAGATAGCTAAATATTAATTAATCTTGGGGGAAAAAAAACATAGACTGTAGGGGAATAAAACCAATAGAACAATTATTATGAACAGGGGCTCTGAAAACAGATTTCCTAGATTCAAATCTTAACTTCATCATTAATTCTCTTGACATTATTTACTCACTCCATACTTTAGATTCTTTGTGAAATGGAACAGTAATATTAATTATTTCCTATATTAAGTGAATCACTGTGGGCAAAGTGCTTAGAATTTTACCTAGATTAATATTAGGTACACTATTATTACTATATTAGTATTATTATTACTGTTACTAATACAATTAATACTAATACCATCACTATGTTGACATAGTCAGATGGGTTCCAAGGAGGGAGCTTTGATAGGTGGTTGTAAGATTAGTGGCTGGGGAGCAGGTTAGAAGAACAGATGAATTACCTTTTTTTATGATTTTATTTATTTATTTACTTGTTTATTTATTTAGAGAGCTGGGGGAGGGGCAGAGGGAGAGGGACAGAGAGAACCTCAAGCAGACTCTGTGCTGAGCGGAGAGCCCGACACAGGGCTCAGTCTCACGACCTTGAGATCATGACCTGAGCCAAAATCAAGAATTGGACACTTAACCGACTGAACCACCCAGACACTCCAAGAATAGATGAATGAAAATTCTCCTCCCGGCTCTATGTTGGGACACATAAGAATGAGTAAAAATTCCCACTGGAGTGAGCTTAAAGGGAAGGAGACTCCTTAAGAGAAACTCAGGAATCAGCTACGGATATACACATTTTAAAAATTATTGAAAACATTTAGCAAACATTTTCTTAAATAGTAGGAGAATTTATAAAGAAATTAAATTCCCGGGAGCCAAAAATAGTGTGCTAAAGTTACAGAGCTAAGCCCTTGATGATATTTTAGCTGCCTTGTGGGGATTTTGCTGATAGTTTAACAGCCATGCAGGTATGGAAGACAATGCTTTGGGGCCACCTGAGCCAAAGTGGGATACAGCAGCTACAGGATAAAGGGGGATTAAAAAATAAACCTGCCTATAGGAAAAGGGAAGTGAAATTAAAGCAGGTCTATCTTGCCCTGAGATTTTGATGAGGAAAAAAAAAAAAAATTCTCCTCTAAGAATTCAATATCACAGGGTTATCTTCAAACAGATTCAGAGTTCCTAATTACCACCTATGTGATCACTCAAATAAGAATTTAAGGTATTAGTGGCAATCATATTAGCAACAAAATGTACTATTGTACTATCTAATTCCTAAATCACCGGCTAGAAGCAAGCAAACATATCAATTGCCAGGATATACTCTTTTTTTTTTTTTTAGATTTTATTTATTTATTTATTTATTTATTTATTTATTTATTTATTTATTCATTTATATTTTAGAGAAAGAAAGAGCAAGCGTGAGTGAAGGGAGAAGCAGAAGGGGAGGGAGATGGAGATGGAGAGAATCTCAAGCAGACTCTGTGCTGAGGATGGAGCCCGACCTGGGGCTTGATCTCACGACCCTGAAATCATGACTCAAGCCAAAACTAAGAGTTGGACGCTAAACTGACTGAGCTACCCAGGGTCTCCCAGGATATACTTTCAAACTGGATTTTACAGGATTTCCGCAGATGAAAGCAACAAAATACAAAGTCACAATTCTAAATCACAAAATGCACAGTAAGACAAACCCTCATGAAAAAGGGTCAGGGGAAACAACAAATAGCTGAACTATAACTTTGTCAAACTCTAGAAAATAAAAACACTGGCTATAGATGAAAAATGCAAATTATACATTTTACAATATTAGAGGAAACTGAAAATATGATAAAGTAATATACCATTAAGTGTTAGATTTTAAAGAGAAATGCAATTTCTAGATATTCAATGTATAATAATCAAATTCAAAAAATAAATGAAGCATCTGTTTAGATATAACTGATGCAATAATTAATACATTAGGAAATAGATCTGTACACCTCTTCACAATAGATTGCAGAGACATAGGTGTAGGAAAAAATAGGGGAACTTTTAAAAGTAATGAAATGGAAGAAATTAAAAAGAGATTCAGAAGAAAGACTACCAAAACAAAACAAAACAAAAACAAGGAGTAGGGGAGGAAATATTCAAGGGGAAAATGGCATATATCACCAGATTCAGGAAACTTCACCAATTCCAAGCATAATAAAGAAGCAAATCACTCCTACACACATCAAAATGAAACTGGTAAACACCCAAAAGAAAGAAAAAAATTAAAATAAAATTAAAGGGGGGGACCACAAATAATTGCAATTATAGAGAGAAAACTTTAAAAGAGGAAAAATTGAGTCTATAGTTGAGTAAGGCTCTTCAAAGTTCTGAGCAAATTTGCCAACTAGAATTTTGAGATTATCATTCAAGAACAAGAAATTAGATGAACATTCTTGGACAAATAAAACTTAAAGAATTTGTCACCAATATTTTCACTCAAATAACTTCTAAAGAATGCTCTCCTGGAAGGAAAAAAATTGAACACAGATAAAATGAAATAATAATAATGACTAAATCAGAAAAAAACTTTAACGTGGAATTAAGACTGGAAAATAAAGCATTAAAGAGCACCACAGTGATCTCATTTAATTGATTCTAAGATCCATATGTTACTCAGGTGGAAGAAAAAAGTAGTGATTAACTTTCATTTTAAGTGATCCATCTTTAAGTGATCCATCAAATAAACCAAAAGGCAAATATAAAAAAGTTTAAAAAACAAACTTGGTCTCCCAAAAGTTAAACATAGAAAATTACACCTTCAAATTTGACAATGCACAGTAACTTTAACAAGTACTTGATGATTTTTAGACTAAGATTGTTGTAGAATTATGCAGTTAAACTAGAATTTACCAAAAGATGACAAATAGTCAATACAAAAGCAAGTAGATTCCATACTGGAAAATGTAGGATTGGGGAGGAATAATAACAAGCAGGCAATAAAACATCAGAAAGCCAGAAAGGGAAGCACCCGATGTCTGCCTTTAGGATGTAAAGAAGATAATGGAGTGAGACATAGAGCTGGAACTGTCTAGTCTCAAATATCCCAGTTCAGCACGAGGTATTTGGTATCAGAAGTGACTGTTGGATCTGGACAATTTCTAGGATTATCTATTGGGAGGTGGTTTACTTGTGTAATATAGTGATGGGTGACAGTCTCAGGAGTATGGGTACTCATCTGAAATGTGCATTTCAAAGTGTGAATTGTCAATGTGTGAATGAATGAGCCCAGAAAAAAAAAAGGAAGCTATATTTTAGGGTGCATAGATTGTGAGTATTGTGGCCTCAACAGAGTCTCGCTTCTAGCTGAAAAAAAGAATCATAAGGTCAGTTTTCTATTCATTATCAAAGGATGAGGAGTTCTGAGTTTTCAGAAGAGTTGGGATTTTTTTTCCCAAGTATATGATTCTGCACTAAAAATATGATAAGCTTCATATATCTCCAGAGTGCATAAATAAATTCAGAATCGATTTTATACTTTCTTTGACCACCGTTTATTTGTTTTTAGTCTTATGTCTTCTTGTTATGTTTTAAGACTATACTTTTACCATATCTGATTTTGATGCACCATATAAAAAGAAAGCATACAGGATATACTATTAAACCTCCCTACTACCCTGACAAGCACAAACTAGCACTGAAAGCATTTTTTGTAGCAGACCAGATTCATCACGAGACTTTACATTTGTTAGAAATAAGGCAGATATGTAATAAACAGAGCTTCAAATAAAACAGACCTCTTTTACCGCAGAGAATAGTATATATATTAATGCACTCTCCTACATTATTTTCTGTCATATAGCATTCCCTAAAAAACAATAAAACAAAAATATAAGTCCTGAACACATATAATACATATAATTTTAAAATTATGGTGGAATATCTAAACCTAAATATATAGCGCAGCAGCTGTACATGTTCAAATACAAAATACACAATATCCAAGGCTCAAACTTACAGTCTAGTCCTTGAAAAACATTTAATTTTATATTTTCTTTAGAACGGGAATTGGTTTAGATATGCTGTTTCCAATAGATGGCAATGATACATTTGAAATGATGTATTTTAACCACCTTATATTAAATTATAAATAATGTATTTATAAGTAAAAGTAAAATGACTTCTATTAATTAGCTTATTTGAGAATGTGAAGCTTCATTTAATTGCCCAGTTTATAATTATTTTCATGAATTTTGGATTTTTAGGAAATGGTTGGGCTTTTACTGAACAAGTCCAAATCTGTGTTTTATAAGTTGATTTTCAAGTTTAAAATATCATTAATAAAAACTTTAAAACTTGATAAAGCCATTAATCATTTATATTAACATTTCTGCAAATAACTGTTTGCTTAAAAGTATATTTTTAAAAGTTGGCATGTGATTTGTGATTGGGGGTGCAAGGGTCCAAAATAAGGAAATATCTTGCCAATAATAATACAAAAAATATTTTTAATTTAAAATTAATAAAACATCCGGGGCGCCTGGGTGGCTCAGATGGTTAAGCGTCTGCCTTCGGCTCAGGTCGTGATCCCGGGGTCCTGGGATCGAGCCCCACATCGGGCTCCTGGCTCGGCCGGGAGTCTGCTTCTCCCTCTCCCTCTGCCTCTCCCACTGCTCATGCTCTCTCTCTCTCTCTGTATCTCTGTGTCTCAAATGAATAAATAAAAAAAAAAAATCTTTAAAAAAAATTAATAAAACATCCATTAAAGTTTAAAGATGAATAAATAGCAAAAATGACTTTTTTCCTTAAAAAATGTATTCATTATTTGAAGAAGCAGCAAAGCCTTCAAAGGATCAGAAACTAGGACCTCACATACTCTGACAATTTTTTTTTAAAAGATTTACCCATCCATTTGAGAGAGAGACAGAGAGAGCACACATGCACAAGCTGTGGGAGGGGCAGAGGGAGAGGGAGAGAATCTTAAGCAGACTGCCCCCTTACCCTGAGATCACACCCTGAGATCACAACTGGAGCCTAAATCAAGAGACGGCTACTTAACAGACTGAGCCACCCAGCTGCCCCACTCTGACAATTTATATTGCAATCTTCTGTGCAATCTTTCACATCTACTGTGAAGTAGATAATAATAGTATCTATTTCATGGGGTTCTTATGCAGATTAAGAGTTAATGCTTGAAGTGTGTGGGTGGTTCAATCTGTTGCGGGGGACTCTTGATTCCGCTCAGGTTATGATCTCAGGGTCCTGATGGAGGCCCCACTTCCGGCTCTGCTCCACACTGTGCGTGGAATCTGCTTGGGATTCTCTCTCTCCCTCTCCCTCTTCCCCTTCCCCCACTCGCACACTCTCTCTCTCTTTCTAAAATAAACAAATCTTTAAAATAAAATTAAACTGAAAACAAGTATTTATCCAGGAGACAAAGACATACAGTGCAGAACACCTCCATTGTGCTATAAAACTTACATGATGTTTTTACAAATATCTTTGTTAGCAGCATTAGGGCAGTTGGGTCCATTTTACCGCCAAGGACTATACTGAAAGACAAAGAGCATGGTAGTTGCAGTCCCTTTGAAAATTTTGAATACCTTACACAGGAATAGATTTAGATAACAAATATTTGATATCTTTAAAAAGTAAGACTGCAATCAAGCCTCCTCTACATGTAGTTTTCTTTGGGCTTTCTCCTCACCTTGCTTATTCCTCCATCTTGAAATAGACTGACCTCAGAGGGCTCTGGTCTTATACTCACTCCTGTTGTACTCACTAAGGGCTCTTCAACAGCTTGTTCAGTTATCTGACCTAACACCCAACATCAGCTGTTTAAAATGATAAATATTTAAAATACTTTACTAGATTGGTATAGCCAGGTCAGAATTTCCCTAATTCTGAGACATACATGCAAACCAAGAATATAATTGAAAATATTTACAAGTATCATTACTAGCAAAAGCATACTGTGAATAATGCAAAAATTAGTAACTCCCACACAAACCTTTTTTTTTTTTTTTTTTTTTTGGCCTTAGCAGCAATGAATTTCAAGTCCACTCCGGAAGTACCCTTTATAAAGATATGAACTTCACACCACCACACAGGACTTAATGAAATGTCGGAAGGCATATAAATGAATGTACAATTACTTAGCTAATTTACAATGTTCAATTCACTGTGAAATTTACTATAAGGCTAAATCACATTGAACATCATCTAAGAGATATTTAGTTCCAGAAGCATCAGAAAGACCTTGTGTTTATGCTATCCAAAGATAACTTATTAACAGGTTGAAGTACATAAAATTTCACATCTATAAGTGCTCATTTAGTAAATATATAAGGCATTTAGGAGATACCAATCAACATTTTAAAATTATCCATCTTTGTCTAATTTCCTTAAAATGGGCCTAAATTATAAATAATGTTCATTAAATTATATAAATGGCTTGTTAATTTCATGTTTAATATTTCCTTTTAAAATGACCTCCTAAAACCACTCATCTATTTACATTAATTTAAACACTTATAGAAAAATTTTGTCAACCACCTTACACTGTAAAAAAAATGACAGAAAATTTGTTTATATTTTTGTAAATGTGTTGTGTGTGTGCGTGTGTGTGTGTACTAATTGGGCTTTTCAGAAAGTGGCATTTATAGCAATGGCATTTAGTGGGAAACAAGTGGATCTGAATCTGGTCCATTTAAATGTACGGTCAACAAATTACATAAAAAATAACTAGTCATACTGCAAGTATATATTGTATACATTTTTGCTTGTTAATGAACATATAAATTTATTTTCATCATTTTGACTGATACAGCTTTCCTTTTAAATACACCATGATTAATTTAACCAGCCTCCTATTGAAAATCACTTTTAAGTTCCAATTTTTCACTCGTATAAGCTGCCCCAATACATCTTCATAACCACACCTTTTCACACTTGCCCATTATTAGCTGAAGATAAACTGCTAGAAGTGGATTGCTGGAAAAAAAGGCCATGAACTTTGAAGGCTTTTGATGATAAATGGGAGTAAAGAAAGTTTATGCTTTGGCACTGCAATCTTTGATAGTGTTCCACAGCATTTATAATAGAAATTTTGCAGGTAAAAATTATATCTCATATTTTTCTTTGATTTGCTTTTGTTTGGTTCAAGTGTGGTCAAACACATTACATGTGTTTATTTGCCTTTATATACTTTCTTTTCTAATTAATCTATTTCATATCTATGTCATTTTTCCTTTATCACACGTAAACTTTTCATATTTATTTATAAAGTCCCCTTACTTGTTAAGTACACTGAACTCATCATTCCCTTGTGATACTTACTGGCTGTGATGCACTTGCTTTCTTTAGTTTTTCTTATCTTACCTTTGACTTTCTCTCTTGAATTTTGATGATAGTAGCTTTTGCTGTCAAATCTACCACTTTTATTCTTTACGTATTTTTTATTTTTGGTGTTTTGCTAAGAAAGTAATTCTACAGCATTGTAATAATAACAAAAATACATCAAGAACTTTTTCTAATAATTGTGGTGTTTTATTTTACATTTTACAAATACTGTTGTTTTTTGGAATTTTTTTTTTTTTAATAGACTCCATGTTGTAGAGCCCAACTCCATGCTGTGGAGACCGACATGGGGCTTGAACTCCCAACCCTGAGATCAAGACCTGAGCTGAGGATCAAGAGCCACCCAGGTACCCTAAAGACTGCTATCTTAACTTTGATTCATATTGAACTTATTTTGATAAAGTTGAAGAAAGAGGGTATAAATTTGGTTTAGATCCAAGTATCTAAAAATTGCCCTAGTTTCATTTTTGAATATTTAATTATTTTACTATTAATGTCAGACTTGTGGTTTGTAGATTCTTATCTCTGTTTCTTTGATCTCAGTTTTTATTCAGGGGCCGACATCACACTGGTTTAATATTATTTGGGCAAGCTCCCTCTCATTTCTCTACTCATACAAAATAAGTTGGACTAGTCCTGTTGGCAGGAAGAGCCTCTTCTTGTTTAGCATATCTTCTGAGAGGTGAAAATATCACATTTTAAGAGACTCTTTTTATCAGAGCAATTTTAAAATTCCAATCATGTGGGACTCAATATTATAATAACACAAACTCTTCCCAAATTCATTTCTAATTTAAACACATCCTGAACAATATGAAATAGACCATTTAGATAAAAATGTAATTGTAATACTCATATGAAAAATAAGTTAATGTATTTACTGTATATTTTACAAAAATGTGTTGAGTTTAGTGCAGAGATAAAAAAGTTAATTGCAGAAAAACAATATTTAGAAAAATGCTCTGAATTCTAACCATGGATGACAATAAATTATATCAAGAACTCAGACTCAGATTCTAATTATTAAAAAAACTCAGTAGTAAGGGGCACCTGGGTGGCTCAGTCGGTTAAGTGTCTGACTCTTGATTTCGGCTCAGGTCATGATCTCAGGATTGTAAGATCAAGCCCTGTTTCAGGCTCAGTGCTCAGCATGGAGTCTGCTTAAGATTCTCTCTCTCCTTCTCCCTCTGCCCCTCCCCCTGCTCACTCTCTCTCTCCCTCTCTCTCAAATAAATAAATAAATAAAATCGTAAAAAGAAAACAAAACCTCAGTAGTAAACATATCTAAGTACATAGAATTAATTCATATAAATTTTACCTGGTTTCAGATAGATCACTTGGAAACAAGATTACATCAATTGAGGCATTTATTCCCTTTAAAGATAAACTAAAATTTTCAGAGCCAAAAATTACTATTTAACATAAATTATCAGATGAGGCGTCAGAGGTCTAGAGAATTTAAGTGACTTCCCCCAGGGCATAAAACTACTTAAGTACTCAACAAGGAGTAGGAACCAATCCCCTAAATTCAGGTGCAATTTCTATTGCTCTTTCCAGGTCCTTTCTACTTGATTTTTTAAATTACTTTTTTTCACTAGTTTTATTGCAGTCATGCTGAGAATAAGTATCTTTTTCCTCACCAAGATAATTCAGATATAGTGGGGAAAGAGGGTAGAATCATGTGTGATTAAATGCCTCGGGTACTATGATAGTGCTATTATAATTGCTTGCTAGATATTAAGACATTTCCCAGTAAAAAATAGAACCTTGGGGAACTAGAAGTCCAATCATAAAGAAGGCTGATGAATTCCCTTGAGGAATATATTAAGAAGATATCCCACTGTGCTCATATATCAACACCCTGAATTTCCTTAAAGTATATTCCAGTGTCTTAAATTGTCAGGTTTCATCAATTATAATTTCAACAACAGGAAAATAAGTAAATTAAGTATAGCATGTATGTTTTCAAGAATGCAGTGCAGTTTCTAAAATTATGTTTTGAAAAAATATTTAATGGTACAGGGAAATATTTTTGATAAAAACCTTAAAGGATATAAAATTATATAGTATGATTTTATTTTTCAAAAAATGTGTATATATATTTGTACATATATGTATATATTTGTACATATTTATGGATACAAGCAGAAACATACAGGAGATTGTTAATCTTGGAAATTTCTAAGTATTTCCTTGTTGAGTCCCTTTTTTATGTTCTTTCATTTCTATAATTAGCATGTATCTTCCAATCGTAAGAAAAATAATGGCAAAAGTATTTCCTCAGATGTGTTATAGCAGGGCTGGAATAATACAGTGACAGTGCTTTTACATTTGAATAAATGTAAAGTTAATAAATGTTTCCATTTATGCTATATGGCCTAGAATTGAAAAAAGATTAATCTTTTTACAAATGGCACTGTTATTGCTCAAGGTAAATCAGCTACGTCTTTAGGCAATGAATTGAAAACAATAAATAAATAAATATAGTCTAAGTAGGAGAAACTCGATCTGAATTAAGAGAGATGGTTTACCAGTACATGGTTCAAACACCAGAAAAATAAATTTCTTCTTCTCATTGTGTAAAAATTTTGCCTAATTGTTTTATTTTTAACTGTCTAAAATGATGGTAATCAGGGTTTTTTTTTTAAAAAAGCAGATTCAGTGAACGCAAAAACTATATAATTCTTAATAATCATCATCATAATTACTAGACCTTAAATCAATTAAAATATTAATAAGTAAATAGAAAATAAATCAGAAAACACAGTGCTAACACAAACTTCAGGGGAGTTGGATTCTTATCAATGTATATTAACATAGTCCAGAAAGTAATTCTCCTAAGGAAAATAATTGTTTCCTTGTTGTATCAATCTCATGTGATTTGGGGGATAATTAAATGAGGCAATGCATATAAATTGCTTATCAGAGTACCTAGCACATAAGTATTCAGCTCAATACGTTAGGCTATCTCTAGAGTTATCATCAGTATTATTATCCCTGTGCATGGGTAGTCACTGTACTATTTTTGCTCAAGTCATAATAATCTTAGCTGTTTTACTGTTCATATGAAACTTTTGGGGAGAAATGAAGCATGTAAGATAGACTGTATCAAAATACACATTATTTATCCTAACAGATTTTGGTTCTTAAGTATCATTTTCTGTGTGTTTTAGCTTTATTCTTTTTTCTCTATGTGTTTATTTTCTATTCAATGATGCATTTGAGCTCAAGAGAAATCTAAGATAGAAAAGAGAAAACTTGTGTTCCTCTCCACCATGAGCTGAATATTCCCTAAAGCAAGCAAACTGAAATAATCTCAGGAATTT
This sequence comes from Mirounga angustirostris, assembly GCF_029215605.1. Taxonomy (NCBI): domain Eukaryota; kingdom Metazoa; phylum Chordata; class Mammalia; order Carnivora; family Phocidae; genus Mirounga; species Mirounga angustirostris. The sequence goes on from NW_026991710.1 coordinate 137,233,496, forward strand.
GCAATCCTTCTAAGGATTTGAACTAAAATAAATAACGTTTATTATTATTTAATGCCCATTTTAATTGACCAGCAGAAAAAACTCTATTATCTAGCTTCTAAGTCCCCAAATATCAATATGGCACCTCCCAATCTAGGTAAACTCCTGCTGTATGGTCCTATCACTATATCCAGATGTACCCCTGACATTCCTGCCATAGATAGCAGGAATATGTCCACAAATTTTTTGACTCTCTTTCCGTCAATAGGTAGAGCTTAACTTTGACTCTCTCCATCAATAGGTGAAGCTTAACTCCCATCCCTTCAGTGTGTACAGTGACTTAGGGATTGGCTTCTAATGAATAAAATATGGTGGAAATAATAGTGCATCACTTTGGAGACTGAGTCATGAAAGACACTGTGGGATTCTCCTTTCCCTCTCTTGGATCACTCACTCTGTGGAAAAACAGCTGTCATGTTATAAGGTCAACCAATCAGCCATACGAGGGGACTGATTGGAGATGGCCAGCAAGGAACTCATGTTTCTGGGCAAATGCCATATGAGTGAGCTTGGAAGAGGATCATCTAGTCCCAGTCAGTCCTTGAGATGACTGCAGGCCTGATTAACATCTTAACTGGAACCAGATGTAAGACTCTGAGTCAGAATCACCCAGTTAAACTTCTGAATATTTGACCTACAGAAATCTTAGCTAACCCAGGTTTTCTGTTTTAAGTCACTATGTTTTCAGGCAACTGCTTTAACAGCTATATACAATGAATACCTAGTTTGGTGCTGGGAGTGGGTTTTACAGCAGCACAACAAAATCCTAAACTATTGGAGTGGATTGGGAAGCTAAAAAGAGTTTGAGGAAAGTGTTTGTGAAAGCATCAAGACCCTTGAAGAAACTGTATAATTTTATCAACTTTGAGAAGGCTGCAAGTGAGGGCTTATAAGGACGTGTGAAAACTCTTACTGGAAACCTGAGGGAGGAGGATCTCTGTTATGTAGTAACAGGATATTTAGCAACAGTATCAGCTGCAGTAATATAGAAAAGAGAAAATATACTTACTGAACTGAGTGAGCTACCTAAAGGGGTTTCTAGGCACAGTGTTAAGGTGCCACCTGGTTTGTCTCAATGTGTATAATAAAATATGAGAGAATTGAGATCATCTAAAGAAGGAAAGGGATTGAACAGAGATGAACTCCAAAAATAGACCCACATGTATTCGGCTAACTGATTTTTGATACACATACCTAAGTAATTAAATGGATAAAAGAATGACTTTCTTTAAATAGTGCTGAAACATGAAGGTATAGATATGGAAAATAATGAAAATGTACCCATACCTTACATAATCTTCAAAAATTAATATTGTCATTGGCCTAAACATAAGACATACACCTATTTTTAAAAATAATATTTTTGTGGAGGAAAGAGCAAGATGGCAGAGGAGTAGGAGACCTAAATTTCGTCTGGTCCTAGGAATTCAGCTAGATAGGGATCAAAGCATTCTAAATACCTACAAACTCAACAGGAGATTGAAAAAAGAATAGCAGCAACTCTCTGAACAGAAAAGCGACAACTTTCTGGGAGGTAGGATGTCTGGAGAATCTGGAAGAAATGGATGCATTCCTAGAGATGTATCAACTACCAGAACTGAACCAGGAAGAAATAGAACACTTGAACAGACCTATAACTACTAAGGAAATTGAAGCAGTCATCAAAAATCTCCCAACAAGCAAGAGTCCAGGGCCAGATGGCTTCCCAGAGGTATTCTACCAAACATTTCAAGAAGAATTAATACCTATTCTTCTGAAACTGTTCCAAAAAATAGAAATGGAAGGGAAACTTCCAAACTCGTTTTATGAGGCCACCATTACCTTGATCCCAAAACCAGACAAAGACCCCATCAAAAAGGAGAATTACAGACCAAGATCCTTGATGAACATGGATGCAAAAATTCTCACCAAAATACTAGCCAATAGGATCCAACAGTACATTAAAAGGATTATTCATCATGACCAAGTGGGATTTATCCCTGGGCTGCAAGGTTGGTTCAACATCTGCAAATCAATCAATGTGATACAATACATTAACAAAAGAAAGAACAAGAATCATATGATCCTCTCAGTAGATGAAGAAAATGCATTTGACAAAGTACAGCATCCTTTCTTGATCAAAACTCTTCAGAGTATAGGCATAGAGGGTACATACCTCAAGATCATAAAAGCCATCTAGGAAAAACCCACAGCGAATATCATTCTCAATGGGGAAAAACTGAGAGCTTTCCCCCTAAGGTCAGGAATGCGGCAGGGATGCCCACTATCACCACTGCTATTCAACATAGCATTGGAAGTCCTAGCCACAGCAATCAGACAACAAAAAGAAATCAAAGGCATCCAAATTGGCAAAGAAGTAGTCAAACTCTCACTCTTTGCAGATGATATGATACTTTATGTGGATAACCCAAAAGACTCCACCCCAAAACTGCTAGAACTCATAGGAATTCAGTCAAGTGGCAGGATATAAAATCAATGCACAGAAATCAGTGGCATTCCTATACACCAACAACAAGACAGAAGAAAGAGTAATTGAGGAGTTGATCCCATTTACAATTGCACCCAAAACGATAAGATATCTAGGAATATATCTAACCAAAGAGGCAAAGAATCTGTACTCAGAAAACTATAAAATACTCATGAAAGAAATTGAGGAAGACACAAAGAAATGGAAAAACGTTCCATGCTCATGGATTGGAAGAACAAATATTGTGAAGATGTCAATGCTACCTAGAGCAATCTACACATTTAATGCAATCCCTATCAAAATACCATCCACTTTTTTCAAAGAAATGGAACAAATAATCCTAAAATTTGTATGGAACCAGAAAAGACCCCCCATAGCCAGAGGAATGTTGAAAAAGAAAAGCAAAGCTGGCGGCATCACAATTCCGGACTTCAAGCTCTATTACAAAGCTGTCATCATCAAGACAGTATGGTACTGGCACAAAAACAGACACATAGATCAATGGAACAGAATAGAGAGCCCAGAAATGGACCCTCAACTCTAGGGTCAACTAATCTTCGACAAAGCAGGAAAGAATGTCCAATGGAAAAAAGACAGTCTCTTCAACAAATGGTGTTGAGAAAATTGGACAGCCACATGCAGAAGAATGAAACTGGACCATTTCCTTACACCACACACAAAAATAGACTCCAAATGGTTGAAAGACCTCAATGTGAGACAGGAGTCCATCAAAATCCTAAAGGAGAACACAGGCAGCAACCTCTTTAACCTCAGCCTCAGCAACTTCTTCCTAGAAACATCGCCAAAGGCAAGGGAAGCAAGGGCAAAAATGAACTATTGGGACTTCATCAAGATAAAAAGCGTTGCACAGCAAAAGAAACAGTCAACAAAACCAAAAGACAACCGACAGAATGGGAGAAGGGACTTGCAAATGACGTATTAGATAAAGGGCTAGTATCCAAAATCTATGAAGAACTTCTCAAACTCAACACTCAAAGAACAAATGATCCAATCAAGAAATGGGCAGAAGACATGAACAGACATTTTTCCAAAGAAGACATCCAAAGGGCCAACAGACACATGAAAAAGTGCTCAACATCGCTAGGCATCAGGGAAATCCAAATCAAAACCTCAATGAGATACCACCTCACACCAATCAGAATGGCTAAAATTAACAAGTCAGGAAATGACAGATGTTGGCGGGGATGCGGAGAAAGGGGAACCCTCCTACACTGTTGGTCGGAATGCAAGCTAGTGAAGCCACTCTGGAAAACAGTATGGAAGTTCCTCAAAAAGTTGAAAATAGAGCTACCCTACAACCCAGCAATTGCATTATTGGGTATTTATTTATTTACCCCAAAGATACAAATGTAGGGATCCAAAGGGGTATGTGCACCCCGATGTTTATAGCAGCAATGTCCACAATAGCAAACTCTGGAAAGAGCCAAGATGTCCATCGACAGATGAATGTATAAAGAAGATGTGGTATATATATACAATGGAATATTATGCAGCCATCAAAAGGAATGAAATCTTGCCATTTGCAACGACCGTGGATGGAACTGGAGGGTATTATGCTGAGTGAAATAAGTCAATCAGAGAAACACATGTATCATATGATCTCACTGATATGAGGAATTCCTATTCTCAGTAAACAAACTGAGGGTTGCTGGAATGGTTGGGGGTGGGAGGGATGGGGTGGCTGGATGATAGACATTGGGAAGGGTATGTGCTATGGTGAGCACTGTAAATTGTGTAAGACTGTTGAATCACAGACCTGTACCTCTGAAACGAATAACACATTATATATTAAAAAAAAAAAAGAAGAAGAAGAAGAAGATAGCAGGATGGGAAAAATGAAGGGGGGTGGAATAGGAGGGGGAGATGAACCATGAGAGACGATGGACTCTGAAACACAAACTGAGGGTTCTGGGGGGGGTGGGGGGATGGGTTAGCCTGGTGATGGGTATTAAAGAGGGCACACACTGAATGGAGCACTGCGTGTTATATGCAAACAATGAATCATGGAACACTACATCAAAAACTAATGATGTAATGTATGGTGATTAACATAACATAATAATAAAATAATATTTCTGCAACTTTTGGTTTGGCAAAAGATCTTAGGATGCAAAACATGAATCATAAAAGAAAATGTGATAAATTGGATTTTACCAAAATTAAAATTCAGGGAAATGTATACCTAAAGAAGTGAATTTTACTATATATAATTATACCATATATCTTAGTCTATTTGGGCTGCTATAACAAAATCATAGACTAGGTAGCTTATAAACCATAAATACTTATTTCTCAAAATTCTGGAGGCTGGAAAATCCAAGCTCATGGTTTGGCAGATTCAGTAGATGGCAAGGACCTACTTCCTGGTTCTGAGATGGCACATTTTTGTTGTGTCTTTAGGTGGCAGGAGGGTCAGGGGGCCTCCGTAGGACTTCTTTTATAAAGGAACTAATCCCACTTATGAGGGTCTGCTCTCATGATCTAATCACCTCTCAATAGATCCACCCCCTACAACCATCACCTTGGGGGTTAGGGTTTCTACATATAAATTTTAGGGGGGAGGAGCCCCTTTAGACCATAGATCCATGATAAACCTAACCTAACAAAAAATATATAAATTCCAGGTTAAGGATCTTTTCAATTTTGTTACTGATCTCTGTCTTATTAAATACTGATTGAAAAGTGTAGTTTATAATAATTTTATTATGTTAAACTTATCTTCCTTCTGTTTTCAATATTATGATACATTTAATAGATGTTCCATTTGCCCTTGACATAAAGAGTTATTATTAGGGTGTAACATTTGATATTTCTCCATATTATCCATCCTTTTGATATTGGTTAGGCCTCCTATATGCTTACTTGTCTCCTTGAGGTTTTTTAACACAAACTTGAAATAACTGTGGAACTTCCCTAATGTTTTTCTCTATTTCTCCCTGAATATGTTTTAGAAAAAAATAGTAACTCTGTTACTTGGTACATACATAATGCCTGTTATACCTTTGTTGTTTTTCTACTTTGTTAATTGCATCATTTTGTATCATAAAGAAGATTCTTTGTCTATTTTAATGTGTTAAGGCCTGATCCTACCTAGTTTGATAAGACTGAAAATCTGCTCAGTATTTCTATTTCTCTTCTATCTCTTTGCCTCCCTCTCTCTCTCTCTCTCAATATCTTTCTGTCTCTCATCTATTTCTATCTATATATCTCTCTCCTCTCTCTGTCATTTCTGAATCATATTTTTAAAATAGGTGTTTCCCATGTTTTACAACTGAGTTGCATTTTGTTCTGGAAACAAATCTTTCACTAATCTTTTATTAACTTTTCCTAGCTTTTTCTTTTAGCAGGTTTTTAAATCCATCTGTAGTTACTGATATGTCTGATGTGACCATACTCAATACTGCCATATTGTCTTATTTTATACTTACTATTTCCATTATTTTATAATTAATATGGGGGGTGGAAATAGTGTCAGGGGGAGAGGGTGAGGGATATATGTGCTTCTTTCTCTAGGTGGTATATTTCTTCACTCATTTTTTTGTATTTATTTTGAAACATGAAAACTTTTATTATTGCTCTAGGAGTTACTTTTTTATCAACATAGTTCATTATATACTTAATTCTTTTTTTTTTTACCTTTAGTTAAGCTTCTACTAGCTTTTTTCTGCTTTAAAATATATGCGTTGACTCTCACCTATTAAATGCCTTTTTGTTCTCCTTAAGCTACTACTAGTTGAGTTGACTTTCACCTATTCAACAATCAATGAGTTTTTCTACTTTTGTATTTTCTCTTTTCCTTCTGTTCCCACTTTTTGGCATAGATGACATTTATCTTTTGTTTTTGTTTTTTTTTTTGGTCACAACCTTGTTTTTGTCTTTGATTATAATTAAATATGTCCACTTCTCATTGACAGTTCTTTAGCTAATGTTTACCTAATCACTTCTAGGTTAGATGATACCCATCCTTTAGTATATTGTGCAAGGAAGTTTCATGCTTACATTATTGCAAGAGTTTTTACAGGTATTAAACTGTATTTTTTATAGCCTTTATAGCCAAGCTATAAAATTACTGACTCGTACTTCCTGTCCTTGAATTTATGGAACCACACTCCACTATTGTCTTAATCTTTCCATTATTTTCTAAATGCCTGATTTCAACATGTATTTTTTTTTCCTTAGTAAGCAACTTGCTTGTTTTTGCATGGAGGTCCCATAAATATTTTTCTTCATTTATTTAATGTCTAAAAATTTACTAGAATGTCACAGAGTTGATTGTTCAATGTCAGTTTCTCCAGGTATACTTTAGGTCTGTTCAATTAGTAGTTTCAGGACTTTTATTTTCAGAAATTTTCTTGAATCATAGTTTAAAATACAATTTCTTTCATGTTCTGTTTTTGTTTGAGATTCCAATTATGTATATGTCAGAATTTGCTTATCTTTCATATCTATATCTTCTGATCCTTTTACTCTCTTTTATTTTTGTTTTCTTGATGTTTTCATTTCTTAATGTCTCTTGCTATACATTCATTAAACTTTATTTTCCTTTGGGCATACTAATTTAATTACCCATTTATACAATGGCATTGTATTTTAGTTGTCATTCTTTACTGAGTTCTGCCTATAATTTGTATTCAAAATTTTCTGGTTTTGTCCATTTTATACATATTTTTTGACTTAAGGAGTTATTTCTACAAAGGATGTTCAATATTATTTAATTTATATTGAATACACTAAATTATAGTGTATAGTATATTTTTCTTTGCTTTTTGCTTGATTTATCATAAGCACTTTAATCAGATATAATATTTTGATTCTGCCTATTCTATTCTCATAATAGTTGTTCTGGGGGGATTCCTGGTATTTGTATTCATTATACAAAGCTTTGAAGTTTTCTAAACTGACCATAATAGATATGTCTCCATTGGGAGGAGGCTTGAAGGTTCTGAGTTCCTTTCTAGCATCTTCATTCAAAAAGACCTTCTTTTAAAATGAAAAAAAAAAAAAGGAAAAAATAAACTCTTTTGGTGGTATAGTGAAATGAGGTTTCATTGAGAGAAAATATCATTAAAAAAAAAAAAGAGGGTTGATTTCTGATTCTGTAACTTTCTCTTGTTTCTGCAGGACTCACAATTTTCTCTACTTATCATCTCCCATTCCAAATGGTTTCTTATAGTAATGCCTTCCTGAGACTATTACCTCTGGTCATGGGCAATTTCAAACCTGTTTCAAAGTAGTGCCCAGAAACCAGCATGCTGATGTGCCATCTTTCCTTTCCATTTTAAGTATTACTGCCTTCACAGTGGAACTGCCTTCTCTGGTGAATTAATTTTGTTCTTTCCCAGCTAGGCCCCTGATACCCTTGATTTTTTTTTTTTTTTCTTGATAGTCACTGCCTGACTCTACATACTAATGTGAACTCCAGACAGACTCTGCTTATCTTAGAGGTTAACATCCCTACTTACATGTATGTTAACATTTGTATCATTCTTTTTGTCCTGGTTATGTTTCAGGCATGAGTTATTGTAGTTTAAATCCCCTCTCCCAAAAGTTCATTTTTGTTTTTGTTTCTCTTGCCTTTAGAGACGTGTCTTGAAAGAAGTTGCTGTGGCCGATGTCAAAGAGGTTACTGCCTATGTTCTCTAGCATTTTGATGGATTCCCGTCTCACATTGAGGTCTTTCATCCATTTAGAGTACATCTTTGTGTATGGTGTAAGAGAATGGTCCAGTTTCATTCTTCTGCATGTGGCTGTCCAATTTTCCCAGCACCATTTATTGAAGAGACTGTCTTTTTTCCATTGGATATTCTTTCCTGCTTTGTGGAAGATTAGTTGACCATAGAGTTGGGGGTCCATTTCTGGGTCCTTTATTCTGTTCCATTGATCTATGTGTCTGTTTTTGTGCCAGTACCATACTGTCTTGATGATGATAGATTTGTAATATAGCTTGAAGTCAGGCATCGTGATGCCCCTAGCTTTGGTTTTCTTTTTCAACATTCCTCTGGCAATTCAGGGTCTTTTCTGGTTCCATACAGATTTTAGGATTGTTTGTTCCAGCTCTGTGAAAAATGTCAGTGATATTTTGATAGGGATTGTATTTAAAGTGTATATTGCTCTGGGCAGCATAGACATTTTAACAATGTTAATTCTTCCAATCCATGGGCATGGAGTGTTTTTCCATCTCTTTGTGTCTTCCTCAATTTCTTTCATAAGTGTTCTGTAGTGGAACATAAGGAATAGCATGGGGGACCAACAGGGGAAGGGAAGGAAAACTGAATGGGAAGAAATCAGACAGGGAGACAAACCATGAGAGACTCTGTACTCTGGGAAACAAACTGAGGGTTACAGAAGGGAGGGGGGTTGGAGGATGGGGTAACTGGGTGATGGGTATTAAGGAGGGCACATGATGTGATGAACACTGGGTGTTATACACAACTAATGAATCATTGAACACTACATCAAAAACTAATGGTGTACTATATGTTGGCTAACTGAACATAATAAAAATAAATAAATAAATAAATAAATAAATAAATAAATCTACTCTCCCTTTATTTATGTGATTTTAGAAATGTGCAGTCATATTTGGATTTAGTGTGTCTTTTTTAAATTTATTTTTATTTTCCTTACATTTATAATTACTTTAATATGCATTTATTTTACTTTCAGTCTTTTATATAAAATACTGGTATCAATAACATTTTCCCTGAGCACATTTTTTTTTCTGAACAATATATGCTGGGATATGACTGGGTTTTTTCTGCATTATTTTCTGTGTAACTATTAATTTTCATGCCATAAGGGGCAGATTTTAAAATATTTGAGTAGCTTTTCTACTTGTCCTCAGTTGAAGAGGTGGCTTGACTTACTGAGTAACTAGCTATGGAAATAGAAATTTTAAGGTGAAAGTTTATCAACTCTTTTTTGTTGTAAAAATTTTAATAACAACCAAAACAGTCTTATAATTGTATTATGTCTAATTCGCTATTTTTATTCATTCTATTTATTCATTTACTTCAAAAAGTTCTGATTTCATTAAACAATTCTGTGAAAGCCACAGTACCAATCTCAACCAAACTGAAAGGGATAATTTCAATATCTCTATTACTATGAAATAAATTGAATTCATAATTTAAAAACTCCAAAAAATAAATCTATAGGCCTAGATAATTTCACTGGAAAGTTCTACCAAATACATGTAAAAGAATTAGCAACAACTACATAAAATGTTCCAGTGTGAAAGAAAAAAATTCCTTAACAATTCATTATATGGGATCAGATACTACAACCAGACAAAGGTATCACAAGAAAAGAAAGCTGCAGACCGATATCTCTTTTGAATACAGATATAAAAATCATCAGCAAAACACTAGCAAACCAAATCCAGCAACATATACAATGACCAAGTGAGATTTATTCCAAACATGGAAGGCTGGTCCAGTATTCTAAAATCAAAAAATGAAATAAACCATATAAACAATTTGAAAAAGAAAAACCATATGACCCTGTCAATTTACATAGTAAAGCATTTGACAAAATCCAATACCCATTCCCAATTAAAAAAAAAAAATCATCAAGTTAGGAACAGAAATGAATGACAGCAAACTGATAAATTACATCTACAAAAAACCCTGTAGATAGTATCATTTTTAATGGTGAAAGGCTGAATAGTTTCCCCCTAAGATCAGGAACAGGCAAAGATGACTGCTCTCTCTACTCTTACTCAACATAGTTCTGGAAGGTTTAGCCACTGAAATAAGGCAACGAAAATAAGTAAAAAAAAAAAAAATACAGATTGGAAAGGGATAAATAAAACTATATATGCAGATGATATGAATATTTATGTAGAGCAAACCAAAAAATCTACCAGAGTAAAAGGAAAAAGGGAGACTGGAAAAAAAGTAAGCAGTTTTCAGCAGGTTTCAGGATACAAGATCAACATAAAATCAGTCATATTTCTTTCTATTAAGAATGAACATGCAGAACTTAAATTAAAAATGTAATTAACAAATACATCAAAGGAATGAAATGCTTAGTTGTATACTTAACAACAGATATACTTAAATCTACATTCTATGATTACATACTAATTGTAAACTAGTAATTATAAAAAGCTGATGAAGGAAATCAAAGATCTAAATAAATGGAGAGGCATACAGTATTCAAAAATGTCAAACTGATTTGTAAAGTTAATACAATTCCTATCAATATCCTAACATGGATTGTTATGAACATAAATAAGCTTATCCATAGCAGTCTTAATCATAACAACAACAATAACAAAGAGAAATCACTGTATTTCAAAGAAACCTGATAATAAGACTTACTACCTCGCTGTAGTAAAAAAGACTGTGTGGTATGGTTAAAGGGATAGAAACATAGATTCATGGAACATAACAGACAACCCAGAAATACACCTAACAGATATACTCAACTGATGTTTGACAAAAATGCAGAATTGCAAAAGATGTTCAATGGAGGAAGGATAGCCATTTCAAAAAGTGTTGGAGCAACAAGGTGAAAAAATGAACAAATACCTCAATCTAAATATCACAACTTGTACAAAAAGTAACCCAAAAGAGATCTTGGACTCAAATGGAGGATATAAAAGTATAAAACTTTTAGAAAAAAAAAAAACACAAAAGAAAATTTTTGAGATCTAGCCCTATGCAAAGCATTCTCACACAATACCAGAAGCATGATCCACAAAATGAAAAGTTGATTGAGTCTCATCAAAATTAAAATGTTTCATGAAAGTTTATGAGAAAAGGATGAAAAGACAAGCCTCAGATTGAGAGAAAATATGAGCAAACCGCACACTCAACAAAGCACTAGTATCTAGACTATATTAAAAACTCTCAAAACTCAACAGTTAAAAAAAAAACAACAACTAGAAAATGGGCAAAAAAAACCATGAAGGGACATTTCACTGAAAAGAATTTACAAATGGCAAATAAGCACATGAAAAGGTTTTCAACATCAGTGGCCATCGGGTAAATGCATACTAAACCCACAATAAGATAATTATGATGCACCAATCAGAATGGTTAAAAAAGAAATAGTGAAAAACTCCAAAGGCCAGAAAGAATGTGGAAAAAATGGATCACTCATACATTATTCTTGGGAATGTAAAATGGTACAGCCAGTGTGGGAACAGTTTGAAAGTTTCTGCAATTACTATATGATCAAGAATCTGTACTCTCGGGCATTTATCCCAAAGAAATGAAAATTATGTTCTTACAAACACCCGTACATCAATGTACATGGTAGTAGCCTTATTTGTAATTGCAAAATGTGAACACATAAGGTGTCTTTCAACAGGTGAATAAACTGATCTTTAAGCAAACTGTGCTGTATGTGTGCCAAAAATTTAATTCAAAAATAAAAAAAAAAAAGGAAAGGAATTGATAACACACAACACCTGGATGAATCATGAGATGGGGATGGGAACCAACACAAAAGGTTACACACTCTATAACTGCACTTATATAACATTTTGCAATGACACAATCTGAGACATAAAGAACAGATTTGTGGATTTCAGTAGTTAGAGACAGAAAGAGGGTGTCGGGGTAGGTGTGGTCATTAAAGGACAAAATGAGGGATCCTTTTGATGATGAAATTTTCAGTGTCCTGACTGTGGATATATGGACCTAGACATATGGTAAAATTGTATAGGTCTTACACACACACACACACACACACACAAATAATTACAAGTAAAAAGGGGGAAACTTGAATAAGTTCAGTAGAATATATCATGTCAATAACTTGTTTGTGATGCTATATTACAGGTTTGCAAATTTATTGGTGGAAACTAGGTGAAGCATACTCAGGATCTCTTCATTTAACCTCTAACAATAAACTCTTAAAACTGCATGCAGATCTACAATTGTCTCAATAAAGATTTTGATTAAATGTATATTATATCGACTTAATTATATGAAAACATTTAATAAATTGCTGATTCCTTGACCAAAAAACTATTCATTAGAGCTCAGAAATGATAAATTCTTTTACAAAGTTTCCCAAGGAAGCAACCTTTAATAAACAACAACAAAAAGATAAAAGCACATGTTATTTTAATAAAAATATGTATATATACTCACATTGCTCAATTTACAGAAATTCTTTTTTTTAATTCCACAACTGCATAAATCTTGACTACTATAGACTATAGAAAAGTAAACGGAGGGGTGCCTGGGTGGCTCAGTCATTAAGCATCTGCCTTCCACTCAGGTCATCGTCCCAGGGTCCTGGAATCGAGCCCCACATCAGGCTCCCTGCTCAGCGGGAAGCCTGCTTCTCCCTCTCCCACTCCCCCTGCTTGTGTTCCCTCTCTCGCTGTGTCTCTCTCTGTCAAATAAATAAATAAAATCTTAAAAAAAAAAAAGTAAATGGAAGAGCGGTCTTGCTACCATCTTTTTTGTTAACAGTAAAATGTCTTAAGAAATAAGCAATTGTCTCCATTAAGTAACTTTCTTGTCGATGCAGTAGTTTAGAAAAGCTTCTTTAAAAGAAAGGACTTATTCTAGATTGAAAGGTAAGGAAAAAGATTCTAGTTTTTCATCCAAGTTAAGTTATACAATCATACCAGTTTTTCCATGTGCTTTTGGACACTATCCAACCCTCCAGTTGTTTCTGTGAGTAAGTTACCTAATAGCTATTATAAATTCTTCCTGGGCTTTATACAAGGACTATGTGGTGGCCTGATTGTTCTAAATTGCATTTGAGAGCATAAAGAAAATGACAACCTCAAAGTGCACATTGTCCGAAACAGAGTGCTTTTAACATCTCTTATTTTCAAAATTTTTTTTTCTCATAAAGGCTCAGGGACTGAAAGTTTGTGTCACACCAAAATTTCATATGTTGGAGCCCTAATCCCCTATGTGATGGTATTTGGAGGTGAAGAATTTGGGAGGTAGTTAGGGTTAGATTAGGTCATGAGGGTAGAGCCCTCATGATGGGACTGATGCCCTTATACAAAGAGGGAGAGATAAAAGAGCTCTTTCTCTCTCCTCCCCCTACACACAGCAAGGAAAGGCCATGGGAAGAACGTAAAGAGAAGACGGCCATCTACAGACCAGAAAGGGGGCCCTCCTGAGACACTACATCACCAGGCATCTTGATCTTGGACTTCTTAACCTCCAGAACTGTGAGAATGAATGTTTGCTGTTTAAGCTAGCCAGTCTATGGTCTTTTGTAATAATAGCAGTATATCGGACTGTATTTATGGCTAATGTAATGAATAAAAGAAACCTTGAATTCTTAAATGGTCTGGTATTCACTTGTCTGGCTGAGTAGCACTTGGACTTCACATTGACCTATATGGTAAAATTGAGTTTGGGGGCTAAAAGTTAATTTTTATTATGTAATGGAAATAATCAAAGGAGCTAAAAATGTTAAAGGAGTTGCATCATGGGAATCCCATTTAATCACACCTACCATGTCCCCCAAGAATCCTCTAAGGCTACCTCTTTGAAAACTGTATTAGTGAGGTGAATAGCAATATGACAAAACATACTTTTAGTAGTTGTTATGTGTAGTCTGAGGATGTTGGTGGAAGATTATACCACTAAACAGGGTTTCCAAATCACTGAAAATAATAAGATTCTCATATGGCAGAGGCAGTTCTTTATCAGAGGCAATGAAGAACAGAAAAATAGCAACAAAGTGATCTAATCATAGGAAACTTTTAAGAGTGTATGGATGGCATTTGTAGGACAGTTACTGCTAGATTTATAAACCAAGAAAACTGTAAGTCTGGGGATTATAGTTTTGACTAAGGTCAATCCAGTATATAGCTAGAACCCTTCTCTTTTCCCAAATGTGAACCTCCAACACTGTGTGCTCTCTGAGGGAAGTGGAGTCTATATACTCTTGAGGAAGGTCCTTCTATCAAGTATCATGTATACATCATGGTATGTTAATAAAAGAATTTGGGGCTTGAGTCTGCCTCTTAGTGTAGCAGAACCCCAAATTAATCCCCCATACAATGGTGAAACTTCAACTTGTGAGCATGTAGTTGGGATAGATATTTGGAGCAAATGTAGAATTCATTTATTGGTCCATGATCCTGGGTATAAAGAATTGTTTTTTGTTTTGTTTTAAGGAGCCAAGGAGATGTGTTCAGAAATTATCTTCCCTATCAAACAGAGCAAGAAAATTCAGTGCCATATCCTAGGGTCATCATAGTGTTAGAACCACATCAATGATTTACAATTTTCAAAGGTGATTATGCCTATAATACCACCATATAACCTACCTGAAGTACTCTGAAAAAAGACAGATGGGTCTTTAAAGTAAAAGTGGATCACTATAATCTTAAGGTAGGTTTCAAATTTCAATTTTTTTCAGACATGGTATCTTTATTGGAGCAGAGAGCAAGCATATGCCCCAACACCTGATAAACAGCTATCTATGGGAAATAACTAAGCAGCAACAAAAGAAACCCTTTGCTTTCTCCTGGAAAGAACAGTGATGCACATTTTCTATCATGCCTCAATAGCCTCAGAGATATGTGTAACATAATCCAGTCTAAATACATACTTATTCTTATTAATCCACAAGATTCATAGTGTGTCATCACATAGAGTATATACTAAAATGTAACTGGGGATGTATAGTAATAATACTTGATCATTAAGAAAGAAGTGGTAGAGACAAGGATTATTTTCACATAGGTCTTAAAGGAACACATAAATTGCATATATTCCCAGGGTGCATATTCTTACCTCACAACTGTATTTCCCTCATTTCCCTTCTAAGGTCTGTCAGATCCAGATCTGTTGACCGACGAATAAAAATGATGATAGTTCCAAGTGGCTCTGCACAATATGTTGGCAACAGCCAGAAGGGACTGCTAGAGAATCTCAGTCCCTTTCAGTGATGACTTGAAGGGAAGTGGAGAAGATAAATTATTTTGGGCATCAGATGCATTTCATGGTCTACTTCATTTGAAAATTTGAGCACCTATTTTAGATATTAAGCTCAACTCCTATTGGGAATTTTCCTAAATATATTGATGTGGACATCTCATCTTCAAAAAATGTAGATGAAAACAATCCTAAATATATTTAATTTATGTATTGAGTTAACACTATAAAGTGTTATATTGGAGGCAATGCATGATGAAGACTTGGCTTTACTTACTTTTTATTAGTCCAACAGCTATTTTAATCTTGGTATTTACTAAAAAACTCAAATTATGTTTAATTTTAGCAATTTTATTTAGGATATGTGTGAATAAAATGCCATTTAAAATTCTTACCTTTACCTACATAATTAAAGGGACATAGAAAAAATATTAAACATTATTTATATCTCAACTATTTAGTAGTATTTGATGTTACTTATAGTATAAAGGACAGTATAAAAAAAATAAAACCCAGATAATGAGAGTTGACAAAGGCATAATTTTACCTGATAAAAATACTGTAGGTTTAAAGGATTACCAGAGAATATTTGTTTTAAAAAGATGATCCAACATAGGTAAAGAAATACATTAATTCATTACTCAGCTTTAATATCATTCATTCTTGTTCAATATTGAAAACAATTTTTAGAATTTTATACCAAAGAACATCGTTTCAATTCTCAATGTGAAAAAGAGAGTTATTTATTCTTATTAAACTCTGGTTGTTAAGACAGAATTATTCATAGTACATTATTATAAAGGCACCTTGGGGGCATCTCTGACATACACGCAACAGGATAAGCTCATTTTGCTTGCTTCTGGCTTCTCTGTTATGTTCCCAGAGAAGCAAATAAAAAGCTTTCAAATCACTTGTTTTTCTGAATTCATTCAGCCTATTTTCATAAATCACATGTAAGAGGCCAGATACTTTTAAACTTATGAAGGAAAATCCTTTCATAGGTTTACATAGGGCCCAGAAAGGAGGCAGTCTATTTGTGCCCAAAGTGAACAACTGTTTATTCCTTTCACATAACTCTACCCTTACACTTATGTTATGCAATAAGCTACAAGACTAAATGAAGGCTTTAATCACTGGCATGCAAACTCATAGTTTCATATTCAAGTTCTATGTTAGGTCAAGGCATAACCTCAATTTAAACAAAGAATATAGGAAATCTCTTAGAAAAGGCAGTAGAGCATAGTTGTGAAGTGAGCAAGCTCTGAAGACAACATTTGTGATGCCCATCTGTCCCCATCACCAACTAGCTTCATTGGTTAAGGCAAGTCACTTATCCTCTCAACCTTAATCTTCTCTTCTGTAAAGTAGGAGAAATAATAGCCCCTACCTCAAAGAGTTGTGAGGGTTGTATGAGATAATATATAGTAACAACTTGAGACAGAGTTGAATAAGTATTAGAATCTGTTTGGTCTTCCATTACACTTTATAGAATGGGATAAAAAGAAGAAACCACATTGTTGTCCTTTTTTAAAAAAGATTTTATTTATTTGACAGAGAGAGAGAGTGTGCACAAACAGGGAGAAGCAGGCTACCCGTGGAGCAGGGAGCCTGATGCGGGACTCGAACCAAGGGTCCTGGAATCATGACCTGAACCGAAGGCAAACACTTAACTGACTAAGCCACCCACGCACCCCCACATTATCTTCTTAAAATTAGTATATTTATCTGCATGCTACCTGAGAATCCTGATACAGATATAGTAAATTGCCATTCTCTTAATTACGAGATTTTCTGCAAAAACTAACAATTAAAGTCCTTTTACTGTTTATGAGCATGCTTAGTTAAAAACATGCTGAATTATTCATGATAATTTAAATGTTGAAGCTTTGTTAAAATCTGAATATATCATAGTTTTACAGTAAGAAATAAAGTGTTGTTATTTATTAATAAAACTTTGTAAAATGACAAAGTTTTGGCCTGACTGGGCAAAAGAAACAAAATTTAAAAAAATTAAATAACAGATTCAATACACATTTCATGATCCTCACGATTGTGCCACAATTACCAAAATCTCATTATGTAGATGATAATAATTTTACATAGGCCTACATTTATCTTCTGAATATACTTCTCGCTGTTACCTTTATTGTTTGTAGATCTCTGATTATATATAGATATACATATGTAGAGAGAAAAATATATAGAGAGATCTATATATAATCAGACATCTACAGAACGATAAAGATCTAAAAATTATATTTGTCTTATCAAGATTTCTTTACTAAGTTTGTTTTTGTGGGTAGGGAAATGGCAGTGTAGTTTCAGTGGGAGGAAAGGGGGGGGAAAGAACTCATGTTCACCAATAATCATTGATAGACAGTATCCTAGAGTGGATAACCTCAAGGATATTCTTATCTTCTCAACCACCATCTGTGTGATAGTTTAGCAGAGCTCACAAAGTCAATTCTTTGCAAGATTTGGGTGTAAACTTTGGGAGTGTTAGCATTCTATAAATGTCTACCTTTTAAGAAAAATGATCAAAGTAGGTTGGGTGTTACTGTAGAGATTATATAAAGACCACACTAGTAGGGAGGCAAAATGTTCTTGAGTCGTAGAGTCTGATGTATTCAGCAAGCGGGGAAATAACTGGAGGATGGATGGGTATGAGGACTAACTGGGCTCACTGTGAATTGTGACTAGGCAAGTTCCATTTGTCTTCTATAAACTCCCAGTAGGATTTGTGAGATTAGCTTTTATTAGTCCCTTGATATAAAAATTAGCTTAGAACCATAATCTAATTACTTTTTTCTACTTTGCCTATTTCATTGGCTAAGAGCAACATTTTGGTATGTGAAACATACTATACAGCGGACATTATCTTGTTTTTGCCTTTAAGGAGAAAAAAACTCCAGTACTTTACCAGTAAGAATGATAGTTCTGAAAGGTTTATAGTAGATATCGTTTGTATGGGAAGGATGTTTCTGTCTATACTAAAAGTGCTACATTGCTAGGTAATTTTATGGACTTTTTTCACTTAGTTGTTGCAGTAATTAGTACCCTCATCCCTAAGTTCCAGATGAACAAAATAAGATTCAAAGATTCAATGGGCATCAAGGTCACGGAACTACTTATGGCGGTCAGAATTAAACAGAAGGGTATGTAGTCTGTTAGCTTTTATTATATTATAAAGCACTTCTCTACTCCATTTTTCTGTTTCTAGTTTACCACTTTTATAACACATCCCACAACTCACAGCCATATTGATCTTTCAAAAATTGCATTTTCATCATTTCATTCTTATTTTCAGGAATTCCCAGTGACTCTTGTTACCTTTCTACACTACAACATTTTATAATTATATCAACAAATCCACCAAGATCTAGTCCCTTTTATTTTCTATAGGAAATTATCAGCCCATTACATCTATATAGAATACGTATACAAGTTCTTATTGGGCACACATTTATAATGACATTTACTATAATTTTCTTCTATTCTTTAGAATTAAAAGTTTAAACATCTGATTTTCCAGGTGTCTTTGCAACTACAGGTGGCCATGTGATGTAATTTTGGCCAATGAGATGTAATCAAAAGTTTTTGAGTGGAACTTCTGGGAAAGCAGTTTAATAGAGAAAGATCCAATTGGTATCTCTTTCTTGTGTTTGGTCTCCAGGTCCTACCCTTCTTCCCAATTTGTATGTATATACCAGACCTGGAGGTGAGGCAGACGTATTGCAGCCATGATGAACACAGTTACCTGTTTCAGATAGAAAGAGTTTGATTGATAATATCATGAGCTGCTACTATAACTTACCTCTGCCTAATTCTGAACTCACTTTACATTAGGAAAAAAAGAAAATATTTAAGAGTGTAACCACTATCATGGAGTTTTCTGATATAAACAATTCCTGTTCTTATTTTCCCTTTTCTTACTAATACCTATTTCTATCCCTCTCTTTCGTAGGCAACAAACTAATGTGTTCCATACGTGTTCTTAGTCTGCAAATGTTACTATAACATATGCTTTTGTTTCATGAATATTTTATTTTCATTTACTCAAGTGGCCTTAGGGTTTAAGACTTATTTACTATTTTTCTCATTCATCTCCAGATTTTGGAGATCTATCCATGTGCTGTATGTACTGTGG
The DNA here is from genome assembly GCF_029215605.1 of Mirounga angustirostris. Taxonomy (NCBI): domain Eukaryota; kingdom Metazoa; phylum Chordata; class Mammalia; order Carnivora; family Phocidae; genus Mirounga; species Mirounga angustirostris. Next base: position 137,253,042 of record NW_026991710.1, read on the forward strand.
TCTCTTTCTTTTTACGACTTTTGCTTTACTATTTATTTTTTATATGCCTAGAGACAGACACCCTGTGATGGCAAACAGTTTTCATGAACACCTTGTTATAGGTTTTCTCAGGTCCTCTGAGAAATTTGTTTTCCCCTTTGGGAACACATCCATTCAGGATTAGGATCACCAAATCTTAAAGTTTATGCATGCTTAATTTCCCTAGATACTGTCAAGAATTCCCTTTCTTCACAGCCTTGTCACCAGTAGATTTTATCCACATCTAAACATTTCAATTTGTTTTAATTTGCTTTTTTCCCCTGACTACTTAGGAAGTTTGCACAGCCACTGGGCTACAACTTCTGTAAACTTACTGTTCATTTCTATGTCAGTTTTACTATTGAAATACTTTCTTTTCTTTTTATTGTCCTATAATTAGAGCTCTTTCTTATTTATATTATTAGCAGTTTATTTTAGTTTTATATATTTAGAAGATATTTAGAAATATCTTTCATCCGTTGTTTATATATCTGTACCTTTGGTTATAGAGAATGTCAGTGAAGATAATTTAAAACATTTGTGTGTGTATTATCAAATCTGTTTTCTCATGATCTTGTCTGCTGTGTTTTTTGGGCCTCATTTAAGAAGTTCTTCTCACCCCCCTTGGTAACATTAAAAGCTCTTCCCAGTTATTTTCTATTGTCTTTACACTTTTTTCCCTTGTACTTGAGGACATCAATACACTTCAAGTGCAACATCATTTGGAATAAAATAGTGATACAGCTGCACTTTTCTCCATAGAGTGAGTTGCTAGTTTTCTCAACACTACCTCCTAAATAACTCATCCTTACCTCATCTGTAATAAACCATTTTTCACATAAATATACATGTTTCTCATATACACATATATGTTTCTGTGTTTTCCATTTTGTTCTCTTAGTCAAATTCCTTGTTTTTGTACCAATTTAGTACTATGGTTTCTCAATACACATCAATATCTGTCAGCAAGAGTATCCTTCCTTATCTTGTTTATCAATGTTGACCTGCAACTGAATACTTAGATATCCATTTTAGAATAAGATTGTCAAATGTCTGAGGATACTCAGTTGCTCAGCCTGAAATCTTACTTTGATTGTATCGATAATGTGTGTTATTATGGAAGGAATTGACATGTTAGGTATATAAATGTAGCTATTCATCCCTGTACATGATATACTTTCTATTTATTTAAATCTATTGTTACTACTTTTTGTATTTTACTACTTTATTATAGTTGCAATTTACTCTATAAAAGTGTTAGCTCTTTATGTTGGCTGCTAGGCATTTAATACTTTTGTTGTTATGAGTTATATTTGTCTAAATAATGCTTATTAGTTGATTCTGCTGCTACAAAGAAGTGGTATTAATGGCCATAAGTTGATGTTTTATCCAGCCACTTTGATGAATTTTCTCATATGTTGATTCACTTGAGTTTATATCACATTTTCTAAAAATTCTCTTTTCCAGGGGCGCCTGGGTGGCTCAGTTGGTTAAGCGACTGCCTTCAGCTCAGGTCATGGTCCTGGAGTCCCGGGATCGAGTCCCGCATCGGGCTTCCTGCTCAGAAGGGGATCTGCTTCTCCCTCTGACCCTCTTCCCTCTCGTGCTCTCTGTCTCTCATTCTCTCTCTCTCAAATAAATAAATAAAATCTTTAAAAAAAATTCTCTTTTCCAATCCTCATGTTTCTCATTCATTTTCCTTATAGCTTTACCCTTCTCTCCCAGTAATGTTAAACATTAGAAGTGAGAGTATCACTGATAATGTACTAGCTTAAATGCATTAATAAGAATGTGCCTAAAGTCTCTCTGTTAAGTATATTTGCTGTTTCTGTCAGTGATACACCTTTTACAGAATGAGATAAGATACAATATATTCCTAATATTCATAAATTAAATGGTCTTTTTTTTCTTTCATCATACCTAACTGGTTAATAAAATCAGCTGAATAGTTTTTCTACTTGCTCTTTTTTCCTATAATTATTTAAACTCCTTTTACAAGATACTGATTCTCTGTTCATTATAAATCTGATAGATTTCACCTCTAAAGCCAAGGATAATGAATGATATAGCCCTCCAAATATTAAAGCAGTAATAAAATATTAAATTGTACTTTTCATTTCTCTTAGAAGTTGATATGTAAATGAGACAATAAACCAAAATAAATAAAATTTCAATAATCTTATGTATAAACATTTAACAAATATCTATACATAGAACTACATACACCTAAGCAGAAAATGCACACTTATATTAAGCTATAAAGAAAGTTTTAAAATATTTAGCATAAAATAATCTACAAAAAAGTCTTATTTTCCCGAAAGAATCAACAGCATACAAAATATGGTCTTCATTCGCAATGCAATAAAATAGAAATTAGTAATTTTTAAAATATGGAAGAAGAAATACCAAATTTTTGCATACTAAATAAAATACAACTTACTAACTCTGTCTAGAAAAAGGAATTACTTAAAAAATTAAAAATACTTAGAGCTAAATACCAATGAAAACATTAGGTACTAAATTTTGTGGGGTACTGAAAAAGGCACATAGAGAGAAATCTGTAGTTTAGAATACATTTATGAAAAGACAAATCAGAGAAATAAAAATAATGAGCAAGCAACCACTTCAAGAAGTTGGAAAAATAAAACAGAAAAAAATAAATAAAAATAAGTATAAAAAGTAACAACATAGGAAAAAAGAATATATAACTAAGGCTTACAAAACCAAAAGCAAGTTTCTGGAAAAGATGGCTGAGGTGGGCAAACTTCCAGTGATGCTGACCAAGAAAAAAAAGGGGGGAATATATAAATGAAAGTGTTAAGTATATACTACCATAATAAAGATTTAAAGTAATAATTATAGAATAAAATGCATATCTACATGCTAATTAGTTCCATAACATAAACAAAATTGAGGAACATTTAGAAAAAATATATAATATGCTAGAATTGGGCAAAGAGAAATTAGGAAAGATGAATAAACAGATGTACACTAAAGAATCTGAAATGACAACCCCCCCCCTTATTTTCTTTAAACAAAGGTGACACATGTGTCTCATGGAAGTCAGAGTAATGGACCCCTAAAGATGTCCAAGACATAATCCCAGGAACCTGAAAATATGTTACTTTACATCTCAAAAAGGTATTATAAAGTTACTAATCAGCTGACCTTTTGCAGAAGAGTTATCCTGGATTATCCAGGTGGAATCAATGAAATTGAATGGACTTGCAAAAGTGGAAAAGAAAGCAGAAGCGGCTATCAGAGACACCAACAGTGGAAGAAGGGACAGAAGAGACTCAAGGTATGATGAGGACTTAGCCCACCATTGGCAGCTTTGAAGCTGGAGAAAGGAGGTCTTGAGCCAAGGGGATGTGGGCAACCTCTAGAGCTGACAGCCACCCAGGAAACAAGGACCACAGCTCTACAGCTACAAGAAACTGCTACATGTCAACAATTCAAGTGAGTAAGGGAATGGATTCATCCCTAGGGACCCCACAAAGAAAAGTAGCCCTGCAGAAACCTTAAAGGGAGCTTCAGTATCAGACTTCTGAACTACAGAATTCTAAGATAATAAGTCTATGTTATTTCATTGTGATAATATTTTACAGCAGCAATAACAAACTAATATACGCTCTGAACTTATTTCAGCCTTTATTTCCTGCCTCTCTTCAAAACTCCTATGTTCCAACCATCTTAAATTACTTGCAGTTTCACAGGTACTTCAGAGATAATGAATTTTAAGCTTGGACCCTTTTAGAAAAGTAGTTTTCTCTAGAATTCTCTTACTAAGGAGCACTACTCAACTATCAAAGAAAACAAAAAGAACTCTTCTATGTTAAAATTTCTCTGACTCCCTTCTCTGCAAATCTACTGCCTTTCTTCTCTACTCTTCAGTAAAAATAGTAAGACTCTGAGTTTGATGGGGCAAGGGCTGTATCTTTTAATTTTAAATTTCTGGCTTAGAAACTCACAAATAAGAAGAAGTAACAAACACTTGTTTTATGAATGAATGGCACACTGGCAGGAAGTTCCCTGGCTTCATAAATCCAGGAAATCAATCAGCATACAAAGCAGGAAATAAATTTCAGGCATAGAGACTGAGAGAAACATAGAAAGAAGGTTTTGGAAACATTTTATAACTATCTGACACCAAAAAAAAAAAAAAGTAAGAAAGGATAATGCTTGGATGTGCATTTTCCCCCCTGGAAATTGTCTTTCTGATGATCCATGCTTCAGTCAATTCACTTTGACTAATAGCTTACTACATCAATAGTGACATATCACTAAACTCTGGTGCACATTTTGGGCCAGAGGAAACATCTTTAAAATTATTTCCAGGATTGCCTGACTGCCTAACATGTCCTCATCTTTTAAATATTTTATTTTTGGTGTCTGCACAAATGTTATCTAACTCTAAAGAAAAATTCTCAAGGGTAAGCACCAGGTCTGTATTTGATTTACCTCTCAATACTTTTTTTTTTTTTTAATAGCATGTAGCAGAGTATTCTACACCTTGTATGCATTCAAATGATCTAAATCTATTTTTTAATTTAGAAAATGAAATAAACATGATTTTACTCCACTAGATTTTTCCTTTTAGCCAAATGAGTCAATCTGCCTCTTCTGTGCCGTGCACCTATGTGCATGAACCAACAATCATTGTTCAATACTCAGAGCACTCCAGATGGCTTTCCAATTGTAAAACCTGCAACCAGAAGTCTGGTTGAGCTTATCTCTTAATTGCACTTGATTCTGGGCTGCTGAGATATTCAAATGACTGAACTGCACAAGTACACCGTGATACATATCATGTGTTCTATTTTTAATTTTTATAGCATTTGTTGAAAATAGTATCTTAGTTGGAATAGGAAAGAATTAATATTAAGTTGAAAATTATCTTACTTTCTTTCTCCAAATAATTTTCCCTGATCATTCATAAAAAAAAATTTAAATGACTATTTATATGAGTTTAATAAATCACTATAGAATGAATCGACAAATAAAAAAATCTATTTTTAATGTCAAATGTCTAAAAATGAATTGAAAACAAAGTACTATTGATTTAAATGAAACTGCCCATCTTAAGTAATTTATCACATTACAAAAAATATTATTTAAAACTTCCAAAATGATAGCTAATACAAACTCAGAATTTGGTACAATGCTGCTCTTTGACTTTTTCCAAAGTGTTTCAAAGTCTAGAACCTGAAAAAGACACTCATTTACATAAAGCACAAATATTTATTTTCATCTTTATGACAATATTATGAAAAATCAATACTATAAAAATCATGTAACATACTTACCCCACCGCTATTATTATTCATCTTTTGGAATTGAGAAAACTGAGACTTATAGAAGTTAATTATTTTAAAATAACCTACTTTATTTCAGAGTCAAAATTCAAATCCTTTTCTGTTTACTTCAAAGCCAAATATCACAGCTACTACTCTATGTTTCTCAAATTAATTTTTAAAAATGTGACTGCCTTATATTTAGCATATATATGTATTGGAGTATAAGCAATCTTTTGTATATAAAATATTCTTCACTCTTCCCAACCTTGTACATGATTATTCCATACAGAAAGCACTGAATACAGGACCTGCTACAAGCAGCACTCATTGTTAGCTTCTCACACTATGAGTATTACTGTCATTCTTATTAGCATCTCTATTGTAGAGATTTAAAAATATAGAACTCAAGAGCCAAGTAATTTCACTCGGGTGATAGAAACAGTAAGTGGCTGAGTAACAGTTTGAAATCAAATTTGTTTCTAGTCCTATTTAGTAGAATTTACCAAACCATATCTGCCAACTATCAAATGTTCCAGTCCAAGAGATTAGCATCCGGAAACTTTCTTGTTTCTCAGATCTTCAGCATCCTGATAACAGCATATATGTAGTCACCCTGATGATCCTTGCCCCTTAATGAAATCTGCTTAATGTGATTTAAAACAAATTCCTCCCTCACCTAACTATATTGTACAATTGATCTACTAAACGCAATAGCTTTGTTCCTAAGCATATTATTTACTTTTGTGTATTTGACAGGTCTCCAGAAATACATGAGATTAAAATTATATTAATTTCCATTTGTGCAAAACACCATGTGGCTTTCAAAATATGTTGGTATTTCCATATAAATTATCATTGAACAATTATAGCAACCATCTGGAAAACCCTGTGAGATAAGATAAAAAAAAGTACTTTACTGCATTTATCAACTAAATAAGTTTAGAGAAGATGGGCAATACAGAAAATTACACAGCTGAGGTGGCAGAGTAGCAACTGGATTGAGTTTTCTATGTGTGATCCCCCCTTTTTTCCATCTCCCCACATTCTCCTTATCTTTGCACTAATCCCACTTCACTCCTGTGCCTTAGCTTGCAGCTTTCAGATTTTAAAAATTCACCCAAGTTGCTCAGAACTCTAATGGCTATTCGACACTATCCTCCTCTTAAATTGTTTGCAACACATATGGGAGAAAAATTAATAAATATTCGAAGATCTCTTTTTGTTGTTAGTCGTTTCATGCTCCTTACGGAACACAATTTGGTCACACTTGTTTTCCATTTTGAAGAGAAAAATCTCTTCAATGAAGTAATACTGGCAACTGTGGACACTGCTGGTAGTTTCCTTTCAATGTATATCCTTTTCCACCTATAATGTTAAATATGGAAACACAGTATTTTGTCCATTTCCGTATTAAAAGTGAAACTGCTAAGTAAAATGACATCTAGTCGTCATTTCTAACTTGTGGTCTGTTAGACTTCTTGATTCACTACCATTTAAACACCAGTCTTATCTTCAGAATTACTGACATTTTTCGCTTTGTATTTAAGTAGATTGAAAGTTTTGTCTTCAAACAAAAAGCATATGATTTAAACTTAGCATAATGTCATTTGACTTTTATATTGAAACTCATATTAAACCACATTTGTATGGAGCAGGAAAGAAATACTGTGCATGTCAACTGGCTACTGTATTATTAATTTCCATTCATTTAAAATATCAAAAGTAAAGGAAGCAGTAAATCTAAAGCACAAGTTAAGTTCAAGAACTTAATGAGGTGTGATGTGATATTATTTAGAAAAAAAAGTTTTATTACATAAATCTATAAAAGTTTCTGCTATGATTTTAGAACCTTTATTCTAAAACTTATAATGCTTTAATTTCCTTAATTCATGAGTGGTAAATTTAAAGAACTAAAATCTTTTTCTAACTAAAACAGCATTTTCTATTTTACTTAATAGTTTTATTTTGCTCAGCCTCTAAAATTTAGTATCCAAGAATGTATGTGTGCCCATGTAGATTGATTACATGTCCTTTACCATTCTTCTATTCCACGCTATGGCCTCCAGGGCCTGAGCACATATTTGATTCCTGAATTTCTTACTCCCTATGATTTAAGACTGAGAGTTAAAATGTCTAGATTCTGATTCAGCTGTACCATGCTTTATTTTGTTGGTGGTGATTTATTTCTTATATAATTTTTTAAAGAAATAATTCATCCATACATAAAAGGAGATAGTATAATAGAGCCCCATGTGCCTATATCCAGGTTTACTGAACATTAATATTTGTCATATATGATCGGAACTTCCTTTTTTGAGAACAAAAATATTACAGATACAGATGAAGTCCTGTGTAATGCTCCACATCACATTTATTCTCACCAACTGTCATTCCCAATAACAAACTCAACCACGAAGGTAGTGTGTTTACTTCATATTCATGCATTTTAGAATTATATTACATACGTATGGGCCTCCAACAGAGTATGCCAATTATAGTATGTTTTTAAAGTTGACATATATTGTACCTGTGATATTATGCTGCCACTGGCTCTTTCTTTTAAAGTATTGTTTCAGATGTATCCATTTCATGTGCATGTATAGCATGAGTTCATTCTCTGTAATTTTTCTACATATTTAATCATGCAAATATATATGCCTGGATATAGTTATTCCCATATTATACTTGCTTCCAATTTTTCAGGTACAAACAATTCCACAATAAAGATTAGAATAATCTTCCAAATGAAAGTATGCAAGGATTTTACAAATGTAGTTGCTGAGGTAGAAAATATGCTTTTTACCAGATTTTTATAAATGTTCTCAGAGGTGGTTACACCAATTTATACCATCACCAACAGTGAGTATTTCTTGAGCTACTTCTCACCAGTGCTTGATGCGGGCAGATTTTACATATTCCCCACATCTGCCGTATGCTGAATTATATCTTACTGTTGTTTAATGTTCACTTCAGTGACTATTCATAAGCTTACCATTGTTTCCTATGTTCTTTAGTCACTTCTGTGAATTGTTAATAACCTTTACCCATTTTCTACTGAGTTGTTCTTTCTTATTGATTGGTTGGGGATTTTAAAAAAATAAATTCTGCTCATTCATCCACTGTTAGTTAACATGTCACAAGTATATTTCCCTAGTCTGTGATTTTACTTTTTCCTTGGGGATGATGCATTAGTTTGGACAGTTTTTATTTTTAATCTAGCCAATGTCATTTAGCTATTCCTTACTGGTTTATCAACTTACCAGGCTATGTGAAAAACTGACTTCTTCCTTTTATTCTAAACTATGAAAATTATGTTTTGTGTTTTATATCTAAGTTTTAAATATACCTCAATGGTTGTTATTATATAGGTAAAGAAATAATCCAATTCTATAATATTTTTTACATAAGAATAAGCAATTTTCCGAGCATTTTCTCTTCTTTCTCTATGAAGAGCAACTCCAATGATCTCACTCCAAATTATAGATTCATAAGTAGTTTTAGGTTTCTTTTTCCAGTTGATCATCTCCTAACAACAGCCACTGTTCTTATTTCTATTGCCATAGATTAATTTCTACATTCTTGAAAATCATACAAAAGTAATTTTATATGTGTATACACATATACATATAAATGTTTATATTTATATACATGCACACACATATATATATATACATACACATATATGTATATACATAAAGTTAGGAGATACAGTCATGTGGTCAAATACATTAGTAGGGAAGGTAGATTTGATTGTCTGGCATACCTCTCTTACCTATTTAATCCTATTTGTGTCATTTAATCATGCAACTTACTTGTTACTTCAGGACATACCTGATGCCATTCTCACGGATCTACCACCATTTAAACGGAGGTGGTGGCCCTGATTCTCTCTGAATCTCCTTCAGGGTAATTTTTCCCTCTTCTTGAAGAATGGCACATGTTCACAGTTGAGCTAGATCTATTATCACACACTGTGAGATCCAAGAAATCCAACAACTTTTCTTCAGTTTGTCCCATCTCTGTCTCCTTCAGTTCAGAATGGCAGTGCTTCTACTTGTATGATCCCGTAAGCTCTTTATTGAGTGACAGTGTAGACACACCCATGGTGTTTTCTGCATTATATGATTTATCAGTTTTTGCAATATAGGTAGCTTGAAAATGTTTCCAATCATCAAGTTCTGTTTTGTTTTTTAAGCAATGCTTTCTTCAATTAATCTCTGTCCTTTCACATTTTACTATAAGCAGTCAGGAGGAACCAAAGCACTCCTTTAATACTTTTCTTAGAAATCTCTTCAGCTAAATACCCAATTTCATTGATCACAAGTCCTAACTTCCACAAAACACTAGAACACAATTCAGGCAAGCTCTTTGCCACTTTATTACAAATAACACCTTTCCTTCAGTTTCCAATAACACGTTCCTCATTTCCATTTGCGACGTTATTAGAATTGCCCTTAACCTCCATATATGTAGCATGCACCTGAAAAATTTCTGGCCTGACCCATTACCCAGTTTTAAAGCCATTTGCACATTCTTAAGTATTGGTTACAATAGCACTGTCCATACCAAGATCTGCCTCAGTCAGCTTGGGCTATCCTGACAAAATACCATCGACTGAGTGGCTTAAACAATACAAACTTATTTTCTCACAATTCTAGAGACTGAAAGTTAAAGATCAAGGTGCTAGTATGGTCTGTTTCAGGGGAAGACTCTCTTATTGGGTTATAGATGGCTAACTTCAGGTTGTGTACTAACAAAACAGAGAGAACAGGCAAGCTATCTGGTGTCTCTTCTTATAAGGGCACTAATCCCATCGTGGTGGGGATTAGTGCCCTTGTGAACTCAGATAAATCACCCTTGTGACCTCAGATAAATCTAATTATCTCTCAAAGGCCCCATTTCCAAATACCATCATATTGGGGTTAAGGCTTCAACATATGAATTTTGGGGTATGCCAAACTCCCAAAATAATGGGAAAGTTAGACATTTTTGGATTATTGTACACTGTCTCTAATTTATTCAGATTTTTGGACATTAAAACACTACTGTATACCACCAGTCACAATAGAGACAGATGACGTTCAGGTAATCAATCTAAGCTTTGTCTAAGGTCTGTCTCACAGTGAGTTTAATGCATCTCATCCTATCCTGTGATTATCCCAATTCTGAAATGCTTAATAGGAATAGACAAACTGTCAAAATTCTTATATTAGTTCCTTGATGTATGTCATGAGGATAATCTTGTAGCAAAAGCTCAATAGAAGCCACAGGACTTTCTCAGTCTGCCAAAATAGTAAATCAAAGCAGACCTGCATTTCTGCAAAAATTACAGACATTACTGCCATCACCACTGTCTTAAAAGAAGCAAAAGGTAGTGATTCCTATCACCTTCATATTTAACATGCCTATTTGAATTCTGCAGAAGAGAGATGTATTTTGTATAATGATAGTGAATTCCTATAAACTTGAATAGGTGATGACTTCAATTGCACCTGCTCCTCCAGATATAGTTCTAATGCTTGAAAAAAATGAACATATCCTTTGGCACATGTATGCAGCTACTAAATGTAAAAACATTTTTCTCTATTCCTGTGAGTATCACCAGAGACAGTTTGTTTTCAGTTTGTATGGTCAGCAACACCCCTTCACCATTGTGTCTCAGGACTATATCAACAGACCAAGCCTATAGTATAATCTAGTCATAAGAAATCATATCATATCGTAACATTCCACAGGATAATATGTATAAATGTTGAATCATATATAAATGTTAAATCACTTCATAATGTATATAAATGTTGAATCACTGTTGTATATATTTTATACATACAATATAATATTGTATGTCAACTACATTTCAGTAAAAAAATAGATAAATAATAAATAAATAAAGCAGGTTTTTCTTACTCAAAAGTCTCCATTATTAACCACTGTACCAAAATTACCTCTGTGAATATAAACTAAGGTTTAGAGATTATTACAACATTCTCATAATTTATATTTCAGGTTTTTGCTTCTGACTATTTTGATAGTCATATACAGTTGTAAAAACAAATTGAGTATTAATTGAATTATATTGCTTAACAGTAATCATTTTTTGCAATGCCTCATTCTTTTTTTTTTTAAAGATTTTTATTTATTTATTTGAGAGAGAGAGAATGAGAGAGAGCACATGAGAGGGGGGAGGGTCAGAGGGAGAAGCAGACTCCCTGCCGAGCAGGGAGCCCGATGCGGGACTCGATCCCGGGACTCCAGGATCATGATGACCTGAGCTGAAGGCAGTCGCTTAACCAACTGAGCCACCCAGGCGCCCTGCAATGCCCCAATTCTTAAAAGTGTAAATTTTGATCCATCTCTCAGCCAGCTCATGTGTGTGTTTGTTGCATGCTTACATATAACTGTTAGCTTGTTTATAAAAAATTTAAAACATGTATGATAAAATTTCTGAGTCACTAATTATCTGAAATGCATTTATATGTTTTAAAAACTGTTTTCTTTCATACAAAATTCTGTTTCAAATTTCTTTTCCCTAAAAGTATATAATAATTTTGATCACTTATAGAAAGACCTCTATTTTTAAAAAATATTTTATTGATTTATTTGAGCAAGAAAGAGCACAAGCAGGAGGGGCAGAGGGAGAGGGAGAGAGAGAATCTCAAGCAGAATCCATGCTGAGCATAGACCCCAATGCGGGGCTCAATCTCAGGACCCTGAGATCATGACCTGAACCAAAACCAAGAGTCAGACACATTCGACTCAGCCACCCAGGAGCCCCAAAAGACCTCTAATTTTGTTATTGTGTTTGGGGTTTTTTTGAGAGCTCAGTGATTGTAGAATTTTTGTATTATTATGATAATAATTATAAAACTTTTCTTATAGGACAGTTCTTGGTATGTCTACTTTTCCATTTATTTTTGCTATAATGTGGCAACACTCTTTTTGTAATATAGTTTTCTCACTTTTTTTTAGCACTATCAGTATACATTACAGTTTTATTGTTCATGAAATTCTTCCTCTTGTAACTATTAATCCTTTTACCTCAAGATAGCATTTTGAGCTTTCATTTTTCTTATGACTTCCTGCTTTTTTTTAAATTATAAAACCATTTTTTATTCTTTTTTGTTTTGTTTTCTATTGTACATCATTTCCAGAGTTATGTTTTTCAACTGACACAACACCATTTTGTCTTCAGGATGACATGCTCATCCTACTTCTGCAGTATTTTTCCATAAATCACATACTTGGAAACATATCAGTGTTTCAACAGAAAATTGAAAGCAGAATCAGTGTTTCAACAGAAAGGATATGCAGAAAATCACACATCCTTAGTCTCATTTCCTATCTGCTTGAGCGATGCTTTAATTCACTTCTTAAATCTACAGCTTGATGTATATAATTCCCATTAACCAAACACTGTCTAATTTTACTGAGATAGGATCTTTGCATCTTCACAGTATCTAGATCTCTTTTAGAGAGAAATGTTAGATTTTTTTTTTTTTTTTTTGTGGAAGAAGACAACCTAAAATTTTATGGCTACTGATGCATTTTCTGTTTATAGCTTGCTTATAGCGTTGTACTTAGGTGGAGGAAATGTGGAGAATCAAATGCAGAGCATTGTGCCCTTGACAGTCTCCTCACTCTTTTTTTTTTTTTTAAGATTTTATTTATTTGCGAGAGAGAGAATGAGAGACGGAGAGCATGAGAGGGGGAGAGTCAGAGGGAGAAGCAGACTCCCTGCCGAGCAGGGAGCCCGATGTGGGACTCGATCCTGGGACTCCAGGATCATGACCTGAGCCGAAGGCAGTCACTTAACCAACTGAGCCACCCAGGCGCCCGACAGTCTCCTCACTCTTGTTCATTGCATGATTCCTTCATAGTTTGATCTTCAAAAGACTTTTAATATAGGACAGAAGTCATTATTGTACTTGTCTTAGAAATAACATTTATAAATTAAGACATTTTGTATGTTTTCTGTGTGAACATACAAAGTTTGAGAGCCTAGAAAAAGACAATGTGCATAGGGTGCAGGTAGAGAAATGGACAGGAAATATCTTTATGTTCTTTCAGGTGTACAGTGTTTCATACATCTTATCAAAATAGAATCTATCATTTAATCATATTATTAAATCATCTTATAGAGATTTATGGACACTGAAATTAGTCTCGGATCCTGATAACAGAATGCATGACAAATCTAATTGCCAAGTCTCAAGTCGTCTCATCTAACCTTTCAACTGCATTTGTCACAGGGGATTGACAACTTATTTTTGAAACCATTTTTTTTTTAAGTAAGTTCCTACAATACCTCCTTCTCAGTTCTTATACTCATTTGTTGTTCCTTCTCAGTCTGTTTTTCTGGTTCACCTTTATCTTCTCGACTTCTTAATTTTCGACTTCATCAGGGTTAATCTTCACACCATTTCTCTTCTCTCTGTACCTTAACTTTTAATGTGATCTAATCTTGTCTCATGGCTTTCATATTATCCATAATATATATTAAATGTATGTATATGTATATATATGTGTGTGTGGAGATTATAGATATAGATATATATGTAAATATATATATACATCTACAGTCCTATTTTATACTCTATGCTCTTGAGTCCTGTAATTTTTATAAGTTCTACACATCTACACCTAATTGTCATCTAATAGTCATTAGTAAAATGTTCAAAGCCTGTTTGCATTTTGTTACAAATATTCCATTTGGATAAATGGCAACTATATATTTTGGCGCAGATCAAGGATCTTTGGACCATCCTTTTCCCTTTTTAGTAATTTACAACCCTATTCACTATACAACCAAATACTGATACTTCTACCTTCATGATATATCCAGAATCTACCATTTATCATTGTCTTTAACACAACTACTCTGTGCCAAGCTGTCTCTCCCTTAGTTAATGTAGTAACCTCCTAACTTGTCTCTTTTATATCATGGAATTAATTCTCCACACAGCAACGTGACTGTTTGGTTTTGTTTTAATGTAAACCACAATATATCACTTCTCTGATAAAACTCATCAATTATTTTCCATCTTACTCAGCATATTATGATATACATATGTGGCTTATAACTGCTTACTGGTAACATTTCATCACTTCAAGTCAAGTGAGAAAATTTCATTTCCATTTGGGTTCTTTTACTTCCTCCAATTTTAAATATTGTCTCAAAGATCACATGGAATTGCAATTTTATTTCAATAATCAAATATGATTTATAAATCATATATTTAGGGGCACCTGGGTGGCTCAGTCATTAAGCGTCTGCCTTCGGCTCAGATCATGATCCCAGGGTGCTGGGATCAAGCCCTGCATCTGGCTCCCTGCCCCGGGGGAAGCCTACTTCTCCCTCTCCCACTCCCCCTGCTTGTGTTCCCTCTCTCGCTGTGTCTCTCTCTGTCAAATAAATAAATAAAATCTTTTTAAAAAATCATATATTTACATGTTCATATATAAACTTATGAGGAATATTTTATTTTTTTATTATGTTATGTTAATCACCATACATTACACCATTAGTTTTTGATGTTCCATGATTCATTGTTTGCATATAACACCCAATGCTCCATGCAGTACGTGCCCTCTTTAATAAAAACTAAAGGGAGAGGCTATTGTATGTACCCATATTTCTGGTCTTTCCATTGTTCATTCTTCCTTCCTCATGTGCCAAGACTTCTTTTATCATTTCCTGTTTGAAAAACTTCCTTTAACCAGTTTCTAAAGATAGGTCTGCTATTCACAAGTTCTTTCAACTTCCTTTGTTTGAATTTTTTTTTTTTTATCTTTCACTCCTGAAAGATAATTTCACCAAATATAGAGTCCATGGTTGACAATTATTTTATTCAGCATGTAAAAAAAAATCATGATACTTTCTTCTGGCTTCCATGGTTTCATTTGCAAAATCAAATTTCATTTGAATTGTTTTTCCCCTACAAATAATTTATCATTTCTCTCTGATTACTTTTAAATTTTTATCATTAGTTTTCAAAAGCATAATTATGATATGTTCTGGTGTAGTCTTCCCTGGGTTTGTTTGTTGTATAAATGGTGAAGATGTCATCTGCTAGGGAACTACTAGTATAAAATAGTACAATCAGTTTGATAGGAATAAGATAATAAAAATGGTAATGGAGATATCAAAAAGGAAGACCTGAAGCAGTTTAATATAAAAATTTAATAAATTCCACATGAATAAAGCAATTTACTAAAGAGGCACTTTGAAGTTACTGGCTAAAACATTTGAAAAAGATTAAACAAAATAAACAGACAGCATGAACAGATTTTCTATTGTATAATAAAGAATTTGGCTGGCCTTTGTCACTGGTTCCTGGAAGGGAACATCTACATTTTTTATTTTTCAAATGATAGAAGTGTCTCTGTTAATCATGGTGTGCTCTCATAGTTTATATAATGAGGTGACCCATGGTAGAGGCCTAGACGGTTTATGCTAATAAGATAACTCAGGATGGCGGCCAGCCATGCCAGAAAGACCAACCATATGATTAGAAGGTTGGGGTTTTGTACCACTTAGTATCAGCTCAACCTCCAGGGAACAAAAGGGGATATAGGTTAAGTTCAGTCACATGGCCAAAGATTTGATCAATCATCTCTACATAATGCAACACCAATAATATCTCTGGACACCAAAGCTCAAGTGACCTTTGCTGGTGAACAAGATCCTTTGTGTATTGCTACACATTAATATGCAAGGAAGGGAACAGGTTCTTGAGGACATGGAAGCTTCATGTTTGGGACCCTCCCCAGAACTCGCCCCATGCATCTCTTGGTTGGTTCTGATTTGCATCCTTTTTGCTACATTGAAACTGAATTTATAAGTATAATAGTGAATTTTTTAACTCATTCTAGTGAATTATTGAACCTGAGGTAGTAACAGGAACTCTCAAATTTGTAACCAGCTGGTTAAAAGTGTTGGTGCCTAGGAATCCCCAAGCTTGCAGCTGTTGTCCTAAAATGAGAACAATCTTGTGGAAGAATGTGTCCTTAACTTGTGAAGTTTGGCCTAACTCCACGTAGTGACCTAACTTATTATGACCTAGTGGTTGATGCTACTTTTTGTCCATGTTATTAGGATAAATCCTGAGGTTAGATTTTTCCATATTCCTATCTGCAGATCAAAAAATATTTTTTAGTAATTAATATTTTTTAGTTTATTTTGCATTATAGCACGATACTTTTAATTTTTTATTTTAAGGGAATTTACATGCTTTAAAAATGCTGATTATGAGTGCAGAAATAAAAGAACAAATTGTATTTGTTACAATCATTATGCTATATTTCATAATTTATATAACATGTTATTTTTTTATTTTCAATTAAGCTAAGGTTTTCAATGGTGGTAAACGAACAAGAGGCACAAAGCAGCCTGCATTTAATTTTCAGGATCTGTTTATATGAAATAAATTGCATTATAAGATACACAGGGTTTTGATTTTATTTAATTAATTAACTTATTTATTTATCTATTTATTTTTGTGTGGCATGTTCCATATTGTATTACCTCATATATTATTTTTTATCTTCGTAATCAATATTGTCTTTTTTGGAATAGAACATTTCAAGCCAGTACCCTTATCAGAAGAATTTGGAAGTAAGAGAACTTTCTAAAATGTTATTATTTCTGCAAATGGGTTGCCGTTGTGGTAGGGGGTGGTGGCATGCACTGATGGATTCAAAGTAGAATCTGAAGATGTGTTATGATCCGCTGTGACCACAAGCCTTTTGTATTAAGAGCATGTTCAGAGGGAGAATGCCGAAGTTTGTCTCACGGTAGAATTCCCAATGGATTCGTGCTTGAGAACTATGGAAAATAGATGATAAAGTAAAATAAAACAAAATAAACACAGGAAAGAATGTCTGCCTAAACCTACGTAAGACACAGTACAATGAGTATTCCTTGTGAATGTCTCTAAGCCTAAGAGAATGTATTACGAGAAAGAAAGATGCATTCTCGTGCCCTTCGCCAGCAGGAGAGGGCACAGCTTTGGCACCACTACTACCGCATGGCATTCCTGGGGTTGTGCAAGGGGAACAGCTGCAGCAGCTGAGACTCCAGCATACTCAGGAGAGCAGTGGCAGCACCTGCCAAAGCCTGCACTTCCTAATATAGTATCAGTGGTGCCTAATGACCCAGTGGAGATAGGGACAAAAACACTCAGGATGGCCTCAGTTCTGCCAGGTAGAAGACCACAGTGTCTGCTGAAGAATGGTGAAAACACTAGGGAGCTGGCAGGATATCACTGACAAGATAAATGTACTTGTAAAAGACAAAGAGGACACCCCCTGGCGTCTTTAAAAAATCTTTAAACACAAATAATATGGTCATATCTGAGGGAAAATACAAAGGATCTTAAGGACCCCCATGATAAGGTACAAGTAAATGCTCATGGAGTTCATGTTAACATTGCGAATGTATATCACAGACAGTTGGGATCTGGAGAAATTGAGATTTTATGCTGGTAGCACATTTTAAGAGTTGTATTTTTGCTACTAGATAATAAACTTGTAATTGTAAAGGAATGGATGGTTTATTAAACAAAATATAGTTCAGTAATTTTTTTACTCTGAGTAGCTGTTATTCCTGACTCATAAATGCTGAAATAAATTTTAAAAAGCATAACTGGAAATATTTTAAAAATTACATTATGGAGATGAAGCAAAACTTGGCCATTACTTTAAAATCTTAGCATTGTCCAGGAAAAAATATGATGAATAATTTATGTGGACCAAATCCAACAATTTTCTATATAATGTATATATAGCACTGTTTTATAAAAATATCTTCTCCTTCAAAGAGAATACATTTTCTTTGCTTTATCATGAGACATAAATGGTTTTGAGACACAATAATGAAAAATATTGGGAAAGAACTTGTCTTTGATATATGCAGTCCACAGGTTGTGAATGAGCTGTATATCAAGAGTTCTTGTTTATTCAATTTATTCAGTTTGCTTGAGCTCAGAAATGCATGCTCCCATTGAATCAATGTTGTAAAAAGTACTGTGTCTTCACAGTGCAGAATAACTCTTGTACCCAATTTTCACAGTCTCTGAAAGGAGTCAACAACTAATTGGTGATAATAAAACAGTGGTGATATTAGGGGAAGAAAACATGAGTAAAAGGACCACAATATTCCTTTCCTTCATTAATTTCATGGACCACCATATTGGTTACCTCTTATACTCCATCATATTCCTTTATTCACCAACTTTAACATCATTATTCCAGCTTCTCACACCCTCCCAGACCCAGGCCCACTTAAACCGGGTTTCAGTTTCCAAGAACCCATGGCTTGATACTCTGGAAACCTACCCTCCTACTTTCTTTTAAGTGTCCTTGGAAAAAGGACAAAAAGAAATTCTTCAGACTTGTTTTCAGAGTGAGAATAAAGTATGGAGATGGGAGTATGAATATCTGCCATTGTAAGGTAGAACTTGGTAAACGATTTATTTATTCAACAAAAGTGTATTAAGAACTACTATATGAAAAATGCTGGGAATACAGTGGTGAATTCAACATGAAACTGACAGTGTAATGAGGGAGATACACAATCATCCAAAGATAAATAAAATCATAAGAGCTAATTTAAGTGCATGGTACTCTGGGATTATGTGGAGCCGACAGAGAAAACTGATTGTATGTGTGACAACTGAGCTGAGACCGACAGAATGAATAGGAATTAATTACAGGTGCAAGTGTGGAGGAAAGCGTTAAAACTGGAGGGACAGCCAAAAGCAAAGTCCTTGGAGAGCAAGAGGACTAGAGGGATTAAGAACTAAGAACTATGCAAAGCCCTTGGAATGATTTGAATGTGAATAAGTGCTGTAGGAGGGAACAAGAACTAACATACTTGCATTTATATTTCAAAAATAGCATCTGGCTACCAACGAGTGGGTGCAAATAAGAGTTAGGACAGGAAGATTGGTTATTTAGGAGCCTATTGCAAGAAATGATGGTAGCCTGGATTAGTAGGATAGTGTGTGAGATAAAGGTGATTGAATTCTAGAGGTTTTCGATTTATGACTCAGTCTTGTGATGGATCAAATACAGGTAATGGGAAGGAAAGTTGTAAAAAAATCATTATTAGATTTAAAACCTCCAAAGCTGACTCACAGTTTGCACAGAAACACTGATATACATGGAAAAGAGCAGAGAGAGAGCCTTCTTGAAATATGGCTCACACGTGACATGGTTCTTATCAAAATGATGCCCAAAAGTAAAGCAGAAATTTTCTGTAAAAGTGAGAACCAGAGTGACAGCCATTTGGTTACAAACCGTAGGGTGCAGAATGCACAGCCAAAGTCTGAGACAATAAAAGGACATAGCTGAAATATCAGGAGAGCCCATATACCAAAGAGCAAGATGGGGTCAAAAATGTAGAAAGAGACTATAAAAGTAGCCCATTATCAAGTATGGTTAATATCTCCAATTGCGACTCAGATATAATTAACCTAAGGACATGTAGCACTCAGATTCTGTGTCCTGGGGGACAATCTTTAATCTTTAGAGTTACTCAACTCTACTATGTTTCTAAATTTTCAAAAGAGAAGCCTAAATTTGCCTGAGATGTTTTAGAAAACAGATTTAATTATCCCTGGAAATGTTTGTAATTAAACATAGAGGTGGTGAAGTAATGATAACATTAATCAGATAATTAGAATTAATACTGTGATTGTTAAACTTTTAAGAATGCTTCACTAGTAAGAATAAGTCCTCAAGCAGGAAGACACAGAAGTTAGAGGTGGGAAGCAAACAGTGTGTACAAGAACCCACTGAAGCTTCAGTTGAATAAAAATAAAATGAGATGATATAGGCCAGGCACCATTAATATCTACTACAGCTTATGCCCTGCAGAACTCAGATCTACTCCGGTTATACATGAGGTTCAATCTGTCATTTCTTTTTTTTTTTTTTTAAGATTTTATTTATTTATTCATGAGAGAGAGAGAGAGAGAGAGGGAGAAGCAGGCTCTTTGCAGTGAGCCTGATGCGGGACTCAATCCCAAAACTTTGGGATCATGACCTGAACCAAAGGCAGACGCTTAACTGACTGAGCCACCCAAGTGCCCCAATATGTCATTTCTTGAGAAGGCCAAAACGAGCTCATAGTGGTAACTTTAGGATCTATGAAAATCCTGCCATGTCAACTGGCAGAATTCGGATCAGAACATCTAATTCAACACAGCCAAGAGCTGTGACTGGAAGCATAAGTTTCTTCAAATTGTGCTTAGAAATAATGGTGAAAAGAACCAATCCTACTTTCTCTCTTTGGTTTCTAGATTCATATTCTAGGGTTTAGGGACATAATATCTTATAATGTTTATCTGTTCAATGTGTAGACCACATCTAGAAATACACACCAACCTCCTACTGGGCGACATTCCAGAGTTGATGCCTTATTTATATGTTTTAAGAGGCCACTCCAATATTCTCTCCAGCCTTTATCTTTAGGGTAATAGGGTATAAAATACGACAAATAGATCCATACCATGGGCTTAGCACTGTACCCTGCTGATGATGGGTGAGATATTCAGTAGCCAAGTTAATATAGGACACAAAGGTCTGCTCCTCTTGAACCCACTACCAGATCCATTTTTAAGCCTATTCTCCAGGACTTTCTGTATATGATTTTCTACTCTTGCACCTTCCAAGACTACACTTATTCTCCATGCCATTTATCACTGTCCAGAAATCTATAGATACCATTGCTTTTACAACTTTTTCTTCCACTCAAAGTGGAGGGATGAGCCATGAGTATGGCTCAAGACTGGTTGATGGAAGGTTTTTGATTCACTATTGTCTTAAGGGCCACGTTTAATTTGGATTGTAATGGAGCAGAGGTCCATTTTATGGCCAAACTTATATAGCTGACCCATTCTTGATCCAGGCCCAAGATTATTCTTCTACATCAGCAACTCATAAGGAATCATTAGTCTTCCACCCCCCACCATACCACAGGAGTGAGCTTAAGGAGCTGTGTCAGCACAACAAAGATGACATAGACACACATAATTATTTCTACCACTTACTCGTATACTCTACATTTGGTTAGATTCCATCGCAAATATACTGTCCTCATAATAAAATAGGTCACTGTTGCACTGCCCAAATTTGGGATTTGTCATGTCTGATACAACAAGTTCACAAGGATCAGCTCTGTCCTATAGTCACTTACTGGGCTGTGGTCTGGTATTCAATCTCTTCTGGAACCTAGAAGCATGTCAGAAACTGCTGGGTTTTGCTGGTTTTCTGCTAAATAAATCATAACCTTTCTCCAGAAATGTACAAGTATTCACTGCTAGCCCCCTATTGTTATTTTTCAGAAACTCCATAAATCATCCTCATTTACCTCTAGCACCTTTGGGTCTATCAGATAAAATGACTGAGCTGAAAAGCAGCTTGTACCAGAGCGTGGACCTGTTGCAGAGCACTATCTTGTCCTGGGTCCACTAAAAATTGACAGCTTCTGAATTATCTAATAAATAGCTTGAAGCAGTATTCCAAAAAGAGCTATATTCTGTTCCAAAAATCCAAAATCCTATAAAGTTCTGTTCTTTTTACTAGAAATAGGAAAGGTAAAATGTAATAATTCATCCTTCCATTGGAGGGATGCCCTGGCAACTGTCTCCAGACAATTGGAGCCCTTAAAAATTCACTGACGTGACAGGTCCCTGAATGATTGCAGGAATTTATTTTCTACTCTTTGTTAACATGAATCTTATCAGGGAAGTGAAAGTACTTGCTTATTCCTACTCATCAGGTAATGTGATTCATCAATAGAGTTAACTGATCTAAGGAATATCAAAGTGAGCAAATTTCTGTTAGATCTATCTTAAAACATATAGGAAAGTTATAGCCATGGGGCAAGACAATGAATGTGTACTGGTTTGGATCTCCTTTTCTTACGGAGATTGAAAACAGCATGCCACAAGATCATTAGCTATATACCAATTTCCAGAGCTGATTAAATATTTTCTAATAAGGATATCATATCCACCACAGCAGCCACCTTTGGGACTTCCACTTCATTATATTTAGGCAGTCCATTGTCTTCTGTCAACATCCATCTCCCCCCGCCCTCAGTGGTTGTATTGGTAAGTTAAATAAAATGTGATAGGACTAGTAATATTGCATCCTTTAAGAAACTATTTTCTGCCATCCCACATGGGAATGGCACTGAATCTGATTTACTATCTTCTCTAGTTAGAGGGAGACATTTCAGAGACCTCCATCTTGCATTTTTTTACCATAATGGCTCTCATTCCCTGAGTCAGGAAGCCACTGTGATAGTTCTTCCAGCTACTAATTATATTCATCTCGATAGTACATTTATGGACTAGGGAAATAACCACAAGTTTGGTCTACAGAATCATAAGACACCCAGTAGATGGACTTGTAATGGCATGCCATTTATCATCTGGCCTTTTTATATCTCCATACTAAGTAGAGACAGGCTATGATGGGTGTTATGGCAGCTAATCCCCTCAGCTTTCTTTTTTTTTTTTTTAAGATTTTATTTATTTTTTAGAGAGCGAGTGAGAGAGAAACAGCATGAGATGGGAGAGGGTCAGAGGGAGAAGCAGGCCCCCCGCTGAGCCAGGAGCCCGATGTGGGACTCGATCCCAGGACCCTGGGATCATGACCTGAGCCGAAGGCAGACGCTTAACCATCTGAGCCACCCAGGCGCCCCCCCTCAGCTTTCTAAAGATCTTGGTTTCCTTCTTCCAAAGTATCGTAACTTTAATATAAATTTTAGGTCTTTGGGGGGAAAAGTGGGGCAGATATTTACTTTAAACATTTGTTATGTCACTGACAGACTCTTCCTCAAGGAAACCTGGCCTCTTTTTCAATCAGTCTAGTTAGATCTGGAAACTGTCCGAGAGAGTACAAGTTTCTATTAGCAGCTAGCATCAGTATTTTGC
This sequence comes from Mirounga angustirostris, assembly GCF_029215605.1. Classification (NCBI taxonomy): domain Eukaryota; kingdom Metazoa; phylum Chordata; class Mammalia; order Carnivora; family Phocidae; genus Mirounga; species Mirounga angustirostris. The sequence goes on from NW_026991710.1 coordinate 137,276,302, forward strand.
TCATTAACTCTTTTTTTTTTTTTTTTTGGTTTTATAAACTAAGTAATATCCTCATGAACTTCTGGATTACTATGTCCTAGGAACACCATGGTCTGTGAATCATCATCTCAGATCCCTGTAAATAAACCTATCTTGCTTCTGACGGTCTAGTGCCACCACTTATTCTCTGCTCTTCCAGAATAATATCCTCCCCACAAACACTATCAATCCTAGCTCTAGAACAGCAACTCAGATCATCATTCGTGGCCTCAGAGGATGGTTGTACAAGTGGCCCACAGGTACACTAAAAATCATCAAACTAAATAATTTTCACATGACAATTCCTTCCCATGCTTCCTTCCTCAACACACACAAACCTTTGGAAGACAGTAATGTAGATGTAATTGCCATCTAGCCATGGCATATAACCTCACCTGAGAATCATCTTTTGATTTTCATAACAAGTCACTATATAGCTACAAATTTCAGTGGAAAGGTAGTATTCAATTTTAGTTTCTGGGCAAAATGTGATCTAAGTATATGCTGAAAGGCATATGATACCCTATTGGAATTTTCTAAAACTTCTCATTATATTGTTTAGAAATTGGATTAGAAGCCAAAAGATTTTAAAGAAGTCTTTAGGGGTGCCTGGATGGCACAGTTGGTTAAGCGTCCAACTGTTGATTTTGGCCCAGGTTGTGATCTCAGGGTCGTGAGATCAAGCCCCGCGTCAGGCTCTGTGCTCAGCATGGAGTCTCCTTGAGATTCTCTCTCCCGCTCCCTCTGCCCCTCCCACTCATGCTTTCTAAAATAAATAAATCAATCTTAAAAAAAAAGGTTTTGGGGCACCTGGGTGGCTCAGTCAGTTAAGTGTCTGCCTTAAGCATCTGCCTTCAGCTCAGGTCATGATCCCAGAGTCCTGGAATCAAGACCCATGTTGGGAGCTCCCTGCTCAGCAGGGAGCCTGCTTCTCCCTCTCCCTGTGTGCTCTCCCTCTCTCTCTCTCAAGTAAAATAAAACCTTTAAAAAAAAAAAAAAGAGGTTTTTAAAGTCCCACATTTTAAAACATGACTGCAATTTGTATTGAGTTCTAGTGAGTTTAGAAATTCACCATTAGGGGGCGCCTGGGTGGCTCAGTTGGTTAAGCGACTGCCTTCAGCTCAGGTCATGATCCTAGGGTCCTGGGATCGAGTCCCACATCCGGCTCCCTGCTCTGCGGGAAGCCTGCTTCTCCCTCTCCCACTCCCCCTGCTTGTGTTCCCTCTCTCGCTGTGTCTCTCTCTGTCAAATAAATAAATAAAATCTAAAAAAAAAAAAAAAAAGAAATTCAACATTAGGATTGGATTATATTTTTACCAATACATTCAATTATGAATTGAATATTTCATGGTCTCTATCCCATCAGTTAGGCATTTATACTTAATTATTCCATAATTAAATTGAAGTAATATGTCTATAACAGGTTAAAGGAGTTCTAAGAAGGAAACAAGATCCTAAAACAGGTAGTCTCCTCCTGCCTAATAAGGAGGTTCCAGTTGTTATTTTTGAATCATACAGCACATACATTGGAAAACTAGTCATAGTGCTAAATGTTTTATTTTTTATTTTTTAAAGATTTTATTTATTTATTTGACAGAGAGAGGCACAGCGAGAGAGGGAACACAAGCAGGGGGAGTGGGAGAGGGAGAAGCAGACTCCCCACAGAGCAGGGAGCCCGATGTGGGACTCGATCCCAGGACCCTGAGATCATGACCTGAGCCGAAGGCAGACGCTTAACGACTGAGCCACCCAGGCGCCCCGTGCCAAATGTTTTAAACACTAGGAAGATGCATGATTCACGGTGTAGTCCACCCACTATATGATTGAAAATCACTGGAAAGTAAAGATACCTCACCTGCTGTCACAAATGTCACCTCAACAGAAGAAATTATAAGATACATGCTACTACATTGGGAGTGGAGGAAAAAACAAGCAAACAAAAAAAGTCGACTGAATGGAAAGCAATAATTTTCTATATGCTAAGATGTGGAATATGGAATGTGGAATATCGAAATAATGATATAGACCTAGAGAATATGGAAATACCTTGACTAGTAAATTGGGGACTTTGATATTTCCTCTAATAGGAGTTAGCTATAAGTAAGGTCTAAGAAAAACAAGTATAGTGGCCTATAACAATAAAAGTTCATTTCTCACTTATATCACATGCCCATTTTTAGTTAATAAGTATTGTAAACATGGAAGGGACTCTAATTATCCTCACCCCAGGACTCAGACCATTATTATCACTCTATTTGGAGTACTGCATTCAACAGAACATAGAGAGAGAACATCTGGTGACACACAAAGTGCTCATACAGCATCTTCCCAGAATTGATATTTACATTTCACTGGCCAAAGGCGTTAACATGGCCAACCTGACTTCAGTAGGGGAAGGAATGAACATCTCTTCCAGAATAGGAAAACAGATATTTAAGAACGGTAATACAATCTACCACAGTGGACACGGGAACTACGTTTCATTGCTGCCACTAGAACCAAGGTCACAGGCTCTCCTAAGTATGAGGGCTGTGTCGGTTGCTGTGGCAAATTACTCTAAGTATCAGTTGGCCAAATCACACTTTTAGAAATGTTCTTCCTGCAAGTCAAAGAAAGATGTGGAAAGATGTGGATACCAGTAAATGAACAGTATAGAATCTCTCAGCTCAGGTTTCTTCATCCTAAGAGGAATGGGTAAACATTATGAATTTGGATCCGTTTTTTGGCCAAAATAAGTCATAAGTGAAGCAACAGTGGTCCCCTGTATGTATCCCATAATAAACCAAGATGTTATTTCTCATCTACAACTTCAAATAAAACAAACATATGTTATTGCAGCAACAGTGAAGGAAAAGTAGAAAACAAACAAAAAATACTAAATAATTTGTTCAAAATAAAATATTATTGAATATGTAAGAGGGGAATCATGATAGTTTATAAACAAATTGCCCTTATAGACAATATAATGGACTTGGAATTCTGAGCTGAAAAAAATTCAGAGGACCATCTAACTAGATATTTATGTAAATAAGTTAGAATACACTTTTTATCCATAGAGTTTAGAACATGCTAAGTCCTATTCCTAGTAAAAGTAATTGTTTAAGAGTTGATCTCCTCTCTTAAACCCTACCACTGGAGGGCACGGTTCTCAGGATATTCAAGAATTGCTAACCATGCAACCAAGTGCTAGCTAAGCCTGACATCAGATCAGTCAAAAACTTAGTAAGGGAATTAAGCTTTACTTAAACAAACACCAAGGAGTTTGAGCTATTATGAAGCAGGTCCCTGGGAATGCCATATCTTTTTATATAAGGCCAAGAATGAGAGGAGTGTGCTTGAGATACTAATACAACAATTCCTCTGTGGTGATGACCCCAAACACCTGTGATTAGTACTGAAGACAGAAAATTACAAATTATTGTACATCTGAAGTTAGCAGATTCTGATACAAAGCTACCAATGTGGGAATAACTGACAAAATGACAAGGGTAGTCAATCTGGTATGACTGATTAGTAGAAAATTACCTTGAAGTGAACAGAGAAATGAGGTTCTGCCTCACAACTGAGGTTAAAACAGTTTCTCCTGAGATAAGAATGCTACTGTTTATAAACTCATTAGCATATGACCTGTTTGGGTCTCTGGGTAAAAGATCTAAGTCAGGTTGAGACTTTGCAAACCTCAGCCAATTAGCTATTCAATGACACCTTCAAGTAAAAGGGGACTGAGAAGTAAGTTACATGGGTTATAGTGTAAAAATATGTTGGAAAATATGAGGTTCTCCTTAGGCTTGTTGTTTCTATACCATATTGCATACAGAGAGTCCTTGCACAATACAAAGTCCAGCTCTTTCATAGACTAATAAATATTTGGATTTAAGCCACAAAAATAGGCAGGTCATACCCTGGACAACAAATAAATATTTCTAATGCAGATAAGTATTTATTAGGAAATAGTTATTATATGGAAATGTGAACTAAGTTCTACCCATTTGCCCTCACTTCCAGTCCCTCAGACTAAGGAAATATACAGTCACAGCCATGTACTTCATCAACACCATGGCAGTATTAATCGCAAAGGTCATTCCTCCAGTGGTATGAAAAAGAATTATACCCTGACCCTAAGTTTAGTACACACTATAAATCCTCAAGGGCATGGAGTATTTTAGCTTGAAACAAATTTAAATGTTATATAAAAATATCATTAAAGTGGGCACCTGGGTGCCTCAGTTGGTTAAGCGACTGCCTTCGGCTCAGGTCATGATCCTGGAGTCCCAGGATCAAGTCCCACATCGGGCTCCCTGCTCAGCGGGGGGTCTGCTTCCCCCTCTGCCCTCTTCCCTCTCGTGCTCTCTGTCTCTCATTCTCTCTCTCTCAAATAAGTAAATAAAATCTTAAAAAATATATCATTAAAGCAATCTTACATAATATACACTATTTTCCAGTATATACTATATTATGTTCTTCTATACAAAATTATTCTTCCAAACCCCTAAATCATGAGTTAAGCACAATACTATAGCAAAATCCAATACTATGTCCATTTTCTTTTTCCTGAAAAGAGGGTAGATGGAGAGGAAGTGATATATTAGGAAAAATCACTCAACTATTTGTGGAGAACCAAATATGTTCCAGATATGGTTCCTGGTACTTAAAATCATTAGTAAAACAAGCAAACATCTCCTCTTTTGTGGTGCTGGAGGAGCATTTGTGCCAGAGTCTGTTGTACTATAGGCAAAGGTGAAATACATTTATTTAATCATATATATAGTATATGTAAATATAGCCAATATACACCTATCAATAAAATGTATCCATCAAGTATATATTTTAGTTAGTATTAATTTAGTACTGAAAAAATGGAAAACATTTCATTTTGATGAAAGAATATTGAAATAAATAAAAGTCCCTTTTCACATTATAATTAAAACTTATGCATCAGTCATATATTGCTCTTCATGGGGAGATATAAAATATCCTCTAGCAGATGCAATTCTAATTGGTAGTCATTCTTCTCTTTATTTGAATTAAAGAGTATCCTGCTGTTTTACATTTTCAGTGTTATTTATAAAATATTGGCAAAGAAGTGGAATTCATGAAGAAAATTTCTTTTAAATTTAGTTAAAAATAGTGATTAGATTGGAAATAATAAAATAATAACAATAAAACAGTATAACAACCAGAAATTTCTTAACCTAGACCATAATATCTTTTCACTCTTCCTTGAAGGGGATGACAAACGCACTATCTTTAAGAGATAGAAGATATTGAGAGATAAAAAAAAAATCCATTGAGAAAATAGCTATTACTTCACCACTGACTTATACCTTCAATGGTTAGATAACTTAAAAATAACTGGGATATCAGATATATCTAACATACAATGCTCTCTCCATCCCCTTAGAAAAAGTTTAGTGAAATCTGCATGTGTGGATTTAATTATTTCCTTTTCCCTTTTTTTGGAGGTGGGGGGGTTACTGGGGGAGGACAGGAAGAAGGTGGGTATGTACAGAGAACAGATCAGTATAATTTGAACCAAGTTAAGAACCTACCCATATACTAGATTAAAGCAATAAACACTAGGGAGCACTCGAACAGATGGTTTCAAACTACTGACTTTGGAGATGAGTTGAGAAAAAGCTAAGTCCTATTCCTAGTAAAATTAATTGTTTAAGAGTTGATCTCCTCTTTTAAACCCTACCATTGGAGGGCTCAAATTTCACAGAAACAAAATGACTTAGGTAGACACTGACATAAAGATTCACAGTAAACAGTAGATAAAAATTAGCATTTAGTACCAAAACTAAATGAGGGTTTTAAAACAGAAGAACTATTATGTAGAGAATATATGCTCTGAGGATGTAGATATATGACTACTTTAAAATGCAGTGAAATGAGGAGTACATATGAAAAACCACATAATTTTTGTTTTGAATCATAATGGTTGTAGTAGTATTGGTATTATTAAATGAAAACAGTCTACATGAAATGTACAATTAAGCCAGTGAATAATTATGTAATTATTTTTTTGTTTGTTTGTTTGTTTTTCCCTTTCAATTCATTTAATTTCAACAATCTGTCAAAAAAGAGCCAATAAACAAATACTGAATTACATTTTGTTGGGTTTTTCAAAACCTCCAACTGCAGACTATAAAAACATCTTGTGTGTCTCTCACCCTGACCACCCTGCTACGTTTCCATATACCACAGGCCACCCGTAGATACAAAGCCAGGGGGCAAAGCCGGCATGGTCTACTTGGAGCCAGTAGACAGGAGGGCGATGAGGCCTGATGAAGCACTTATGGATAAAATATAGTTCACTGTAGGGTTGAAGTTCTTCAATATAAAGAAGGAAGCAACAATGACCAAGACCAGGAATAGGGTGTTGTTATAGAAGATGGAAAATGTTGTAGCTTCATAATCAGCAACTTCGTTCTTCTTCCACAAGATTCTTTCATCTTTTTCCTTTTGAGACATCTCTCTCATCAGCTTCAGAAAGTTTTCAAGTTACTTCTTTGGAAACAGCATCCTCCCTCTTCTGTGCTACTTTGTGTTTGAGAACAAATTTCACATTTTTGTATGCAAAGGCTACCAAGTAAGTAATTCTAATTCTTTTATCCTTTCTGTACTTGAAAGCTAGACTATTCAGTGTGAATAAAGAGAGATAGATGCATCTGGGGCAGAAAATACAAGATAAGCCTAGCACATCTTGTTAGACTACATAGCAAGGAAATTATCAAAGACTAGTGTTGTATCAAAGGGTATCTAAAGTCACTGTGAAGAGGCAATGTTGAACGTATTAGAAGAGATAACATATCTCTTTATTTCACAGATCTTCAGCTTGAACTTAAGCAATCAAGTAAAATGGAAAATTAAGGTAGGGTAGCCAACCTATAGTGTTCGTCACTGTTGCTCAGGAAGGAGATAAAATACAAACATGAATGGTCACACTTTACAAAAGTGTTTTTCATGTTTTACAATACAATTTAAACAAAAGATTTTGTTTAGAGAGATTTAGAGAGAGTATGTGAGTGGGGAGAGGGGCAGAGGGAAGGGGAGAGAGAGAATCTCAAACAGACTCCATGCTGAGCATGGAGCCCGATGAAGGGCTTGATCCTAGGACCCTGAGATCATGACCTGAGCTGAAATCAAGAGTCAGACACTTAACCAACTGAGTCCCCCAGGCATCCCAATGTAATAGATTTTTAATCAGTATTCCCCTATTCTTGTATATATAAAAATATATAATCATCTATATAACAGAGACACCAAAGCATCAAGGACAGGAACTATAATTATCAAGTGGTGGCACACAAAGGCAGATTGACTCATAATCCACCTTATATATGTTTAAGAGCCACACTGAGCTGGGAGCCTGGGTGGCTCAGTTGGTTAAGCATCCGGCTTTTGATTTTGACTCAAGTCATGATCTCAGGGTCATGAGATCCTGCCTCATGTCAGGCTCCATGCTCAGCATGGAGTCTGCTTGGGATTCTTTCTCTCCCTCTGCCCCTCCCCCTGCTCATACTCTCTCTCTCTCTTTCAAAATAAATGAATAAAATCTTAAAAAAAAAAAAAAAAGAACCACACTGAGCTAAAACCCGTATCAACAGAGAACAATTTGAGAAAATAATTCATTAAAATCCAGTAATATATCATGTAATATAATTGTGTGGATATCAATTATGCTCTAGACACTATGATAAGCATTTATAATATATTACCTCTAATCCAACAATCATATAATATAAATAGTACCTCCCTTAATCTCCATCTGAGGGAGTCAAGAGTCAGAAAGCTAAATGACTTACCCAAGGCCACATGGTGAAAAGTACAAAAGCCAGATATCGATTCATTTCACAGGCTCAGAGGTTCATCTATTTTTTTCCACTACAAAATATGATAAAATATTTCCACTTAAATAAAACATTATTTATTAAGACCTGATTAAGATAATCCAATCTATTTCCTGAAATTTTATTAATATAACTTGTGGATCTTCTTTCATTCTGAGTATTAAAATGACAATATTTTGTCAATACTATGTTAAATGGATTTTAATGTGGTTAATATTACCATATAGCTATTAATTCTAGTTTGATTCAGTTATAAATCTAAATTAGGTGCTATATAAACCCTTCTCTCTGATAACAGAAGAATCAGATTTGGTTGGGGAGCCTGGGTGGCTCAGTCAGTTAAGTGTCTGCCTTCAACTCAGGTCATGATCTCAGGGTCCTGGGGATCTCAGACTCCCTGCTCAGTGGGGAGTCTCCTTCTCCCTCTGCCCCTCCCCCAGCTTGTGCACATTCTCGCTCTCTCTCTCTCTCTCAAATAAACAAATGAAATCTTAAAAAATAAAATAAAATCAGATTTGGTTAGTTCACATAGGTGCTAGGGCAACTAGAAATGTAAGTTTGAGGATACACAGACAGGAAGAACACACCCAAATGTGCACTGTACTGACCCATCTGAGGACATATGTGCCACAGCTGAAAAGATGCTAAATATTGTAACTGACATGGCAGATTCTACATTTCTGAACATCAGTGCTGCCACTGACAGCTAGGAAACTTTCTAGTGAGAGCCTCTTAGGTCACACATATTTGCACACTAGATTCCATTTTGTGGGGTGAACGAATTTCCTTGGAAAAGCTGGGGTCACATATATGTCTTTGCTGCAAAGGGTGGTGGGAAAGTGAGTTTCTATTATTTTCAACTTCTCTAGTAGTTGGCATACTTTGGCTTCTGGCTTAACTCACACAGTGGGGAATGCCCAAAATGTCAAGAAAGGCTTAGATGCTGTACCACCAAAAGAATGACAAATAACTGTCCCAGCCATGTTTTCCATATTTTAGGTAATACTGACCTTCTTAATGCTTGTTTATGTTTTTATTTAATCAGTTTATTGTGGTCAACCATAACAAAATGGGTTTAAGATAATTTGTAAGTTAGTTCATTGTTCTTTTCATGTATTTGTAGAAAGGCTTATTTTCTTCATTTAAAAATTTTATTTATTTATTTTAGAGGGAGAGACAGAGCAAGGAGGAACAGAGAGAGAGGGACAAGCTCTTTGTTTCCCACTGAGCAAAGAGCTCCATGCAGGGCTCAATCTCACGACCCTGAGATCATGACCTGAGCCAAAATCAAGAGTCAGAAGCTTAACCAACTGAGCCACCCAGGTGCCCCAGAAAGATATATTTTTTAACTAGATAAAGGACAAATACATTCCTTTGTCTTAATTAATAAAGTATTTTCTCTCATTTCATTTTTATGCTATAGGACCAGATTATTTAACTGTAATCGCACAAATACACTAGGAATAGCAAAGAGCAGAAGGCTATCTCCCCTCTAAAATTCCAGGAGCTTAATCTTCTCTATGTTGAGGGGTGCCTTTGTCTTTTCATATCTCACAAAGCAAAAGTAGAAGGGCTACTGAGTTAATTAGATTATTTTGTATTTATAAGGAGTGGTAAGTGATGATTTAGATATAATGTACACCCTATTCAACTTAATTTAAAAATATAAAACTACTTCATATTTATGAAGTACCTTTGATCTAAAGAGATCAAAATGTTTTAAGGCTTTCATCTCATGTACTTTTATAATACTCTTTAAGTTAGGCAGGTAGTAATTATGACTTTATTCATTTTACAGTCGAAAAATATGAAACAGAAAAGGTAAGTATAAAAGCTTGCCCTACCACAATAAATATCAATTCAAGGGTGGGGGGAGAAAAAAAGTCAAGGTCTTCTCACTGCCACCAAATTTTCTCTAACCAAAATGATTCGGAGAATGAGTTTCCTCACATTAACTAATAAAATAAAATCTCAAGACATATGTTGGACTCAGATAAGCTAATTTTTCAGAGTGATACTGATGCATAGCTGTTATATAATCATTCTTGGCCGGGTGTATAGTTTAATGAACAGGTACATATTAAGGAGAAAACAATTTCTTAGCATTAGGGAAGACTTAAACCGTGAGAAATGTAACTGCTGGGATTTCAAAACCCCTTCTTCTTCCCAAATACAGGAGCTAAAACCAAGCATATTTGTTCATTCCCTCCTGGCATTCCAATTTAACAACAGTTGACGCTGAGGTACCAAACTCAAATGACTAAAGGGAGTGGGAACTTAATCAAGATTAATCAACTAACGCACAGCAGCCACAACCTGGAATATGTAATATGAAAAAGCATTACAAAAACCTAGTTATTGTGGGGTTTTTTTTAATGTTAGGCAAATAAATGGAGATACAAAACATTTTCAGGACTTAAAAGGGTATCATTTTTTATCTTCAGGTTTGAATCTATTGCCATCCAGATAGTGAGCTGCCACCAAATGGTTTAGATGATTATTCAAGATAATTGTGTTTTCATTTCCTTCTTCTGTGTTACAGAAAAAAAATACTAATTCTTTCTTTGTGCTAAAGCAAGAATATATTTTCCCTTATAAATAAAATAAATTCTAAAATTCTTTAAAAATTTCAACACATGGATAAGGGAATATGTGTAGTGTAATCATTTTCTCACACATAGAATTGTTATGTATAATTTTAAATGACTAAATAGCTTGTTTTATAGTGCTTAAATAAATTCTTAATCTCAGGAAACAAACTGAGGGTTGCTGGAGTGGTGGTGGGTGGGAGGGATGGGGTAGCTGGGTGATAGACATTAGGGAGGGTATGTGCTATGGTGAGGGCTGTGAATTGTGCAAGACTGTTGAATCACAGATCTGTACCTCTGAAACAAATAATGCAATATATATTAAGAAAAAAAAAAAGAAGAAGAAGATAGCAGGAGGGGAAGAATGGGGGGGGGGGAATTGGAGGGGGAGACGAACCGTGAGAGATGATGGACTCTGAGAAACAAACTGAGGATTCTAGAGGGGAGGGGGGGTGGGAGGATGGGTCAGCCTGGTGATGGGTATTAAAGAGGGCACGTATTGAATGGAGCACTGGGTGTTATACGCAAACAATGAATCATGGAACACTATATCAAAAACTAATGATGTAATGTATGGTGATTAACATAACAATAAAAATTTTTAAAATAATATATCAAAGTGCATCTTCATTCTTGAAAACAAATTCAATTTATTTATTGTCATTATTAGTAATAAAAATTCTTCTCAGAGAGCATTTTTTTATTAAAGATTTTATTTATTTATTTGAGAGAGAGAGAATGAGAGAGAGCACATGAGAGGGGGGAGGGTCGGAGGGAGAAGCAGACTCCCCGCAGAGCAGGGAGCCCGATGCGGGACTCGATCCAGGGACTCCAGGATCATGACCTGAGCCGAAGGCAGTCGCTTAACCAACTGAGCCACCCAGGCGCCCTCAGAGAGCATTGTTGACAGAAATGCACTTCGGTATGACATTTAACAAGTGACTACAGGCTAATTCAGATCCAAGTTAAAAAAAATCAATTCTAGTACTATTCAACCTTTTCATATAGGCACTTTACACTTAATAGAAGCATACTGCATTTCATCTAACACTAGTTCCTTTTATATGCCATGGTTCAGGTGCCATCAAATAAGATGGTCAACAGGCAGACAGAAGGAGGAGGGACATATGGACAAATCATAAAACGGATAATTAACCCTTGAATTAATCCAAAGTTGACAACTGTGAATAAACAATAGTACCTTGTTATAGTCAGAAACACTAAACACTTGAAGAGTTCAATAAATAATTTAGGTTCTTTTTTGCATAATATTTCAGAAATACCTATTCAAGCATACTGCAGGCAGTGTTTGATGTAAGTAAAATATTCATATCTATTCCATTGTGATTTAATAATTGTACACACTTTAATATTGTGATTAAGAAAGAAGCAATTCAACTTCTACACTTAAAAGACTTTAATTCTGCTACCAGACACAGCATGTATTTCTGATTTTCCCACTTTGAGGGAAGTTTTTTATTTATTTAAACTGTAGTATTGGCATTCTGCCCACTAGAAAGTCAAGGGAAAATTCAGAAAGAAATGTAATTTACTTTGATCAAAATTGCACAAAGATAGAACATGAAAAAGAAAAAAAGAATGAATGAAAATGTACCATGGTGTTTGTACATTTTAAATACTAACAGTATAAAATCGTACAACTGCAATCATTGTATATTCTATTATGTATTTTTGGATGCACAATACAGTGGTTTATAAAGAATTTTCAAGTTGGGAAACTATTCTTATTTATTTCTTTACACAATTCAGTTGAGGAAGCTAATGTACAATAAACTCTGACCTCCTTATATTTACCTTCCATGTGACTCAACTGTAGCACATTAGCAACATGAAAGAAAATTGGCTCTCAAAACTGAATATGATGGAATGAAATCTAATGGAGTCACTCTACAGTATAGATTATAGAAAGTTAACAGACATGGTAGAAAAAATAATTTAAGAACACTCATAAATTCTGTTCTTTCTCAAGTCTCTTCTATTCAAATTGTTAGAGGTGTATTCTACAAGAAGTTGTCAAAAATTATTCAGACAAGTCAAATGCCAAGTACTTGCTTCTAAGTTAAAAAAATTAAACAATATTTTATATATAATTAAAAAGTGATGCAAACTGCAGAATGTCTTTTTATCACCTCCTCCCAAACTTCCAACCACCCACTGCAGCTGAACGAAACAAGATAAAAAAACAAAAACACTGGCAAATCCCCATAAGTTGGAAGATATGATGAACACCTTAATGTGAAGAAAAATCTAGAAGCAAGTATCTGTGCATTACTGGGTTAAGAGAGGTAATATATGCTCACAGATTGCCCTGATTCTCATGTGTAAATCAGGAGCAGGCAAGAGAATAGCTGATACATGATGAAAACGATATAATAATGAATGTCATTTTATATCATTTTATCTTATTGTATTCTTTCACTTTTCTCAGCTTCTCTTACATATTTAATCTAGGCCTGGACAGTTCAGAACAAAGGACACTATTGTCAGTCATAGGTAACTAGAACACAGAGTATAAGAGAGATGCCTATTCAAAAAAATAAAATAAAAAAAGAACAGAAAAGGTTTAAAACATAAGTATTCTTCCACTATTGACAAATAGATCAAGGAATAGTATTATTAGGAGGTGAGATGCTAGGAAGCTGATTCCAGTGGCAGGTTCAAAGTCTTAATAGGCTTGGGGAAAACCTGAGAAAGGACAACTCTTCTAATTTCTTATTTGCAGCTCCAGGTAGAAACTGCTACCCAAGGTCCACACATCCCAACATGGGGCATCAGCAGCCACAAAGAAATGGCAGAGTAATGTGTGTTAGGTAAGGCTTCCATGGTTCCAATGGTGCTGATGCAGGAGAACAGAGAACAGATATGATTTTACTTGCTTTGACTTCAGCAGCATTTGGATGCGCAGGCTGGGCAAGTGATGGCACCACATAGGCCCAGAGAATACAGCACAATAGAATGGACACTAATTACATAAGACTTGTCCACCAGCTGTCTTACATTCAATTGTTCTATGGAATAAGAATAAAAAGAAAATTTTTCTAAGATTGAGCATTTACACTAAGTTGATCTGAAATAGGCCTAATCATAGTAAAAAAGGAATTTCCTTGTCAAGTTTAACCTCTGTTCTCCTCAGTCCTTGCTCTACCCTCCTCTACTGCTCCCCAGAATAAGTAGCACTGTAAAGCAGTGTATCATAGTGAATAAGTAATAGGCTCTGGGATTTCCAACTGAACATGGAAGATTAACCATATGCATTTATCTTTTCCTTCCCAAGTCCTCCATAAAAAGACAATCTAGAATTTAAAAGATACAAAACTACAAGTTCAAATAAAATGGGAGAAGTGACTTCAGTGGAAAGGAGCTGATAACTACATTTTTAAAAGATAGAAAAGAGACAGAGGGTGGTAAAAAGATAGGCAGAGCAGAAAAGGGATAAACTATAATTTGTTTGTTTTAAGAAAACACCAAAGGAGACTCAGGAGTTGCAAATACTTGGCATATCGGAGTCTGGCCTAAAGTATGCCACCTAGGCATAAGACTAGTAATCTATTCTCTACAGAAATTGAACAACCTATGCCCCCCTTTTCAGGCACCTCAGCCATGGCAGATGGAAGGAGTGAGTTATGGGATGAGAAACAGGAGATTTATTAAATTTGGCACATTTCACAACAAGGACCCCAGGCTTCCCCTTTCTAACTCACAGAAAATTTCTAGCCAGTATTAGCCCCTGGGGGAGAAGAGACAATTATTCTCCAACAAAACTAAGTGCCAAGAAAGTTCTCTGGATAATGGCAATTAAGGATCCTTTAAAAGACAGCTCTGTAACTGAGCAACTTTTATCAAAATCCATTTATTCACCAGCCCCATCAATGCAACTTCCATTGAGCTTTTGCACTTTTAAATGGTAATCCAAGGATCAAATATTTGTGGAATGCCTCCCATACTACAGACACTAACTTAAAAAAGGGGGGGGGGGGGGACTAAGGAAGGGTATAAAGACACATACAGGGAACAGAAGGTAAACACCAAAAAAATTGTAACAATTAAATATCCTGAAAATGATATAGCATTTATAAAAGATTGGAAGCTATGGAGACCAATCTGAGATCAGAAAATAACTATTCAAAATGAAAAATATGACAGTAGGTGGCGTGTGGGTGGCTCATTCGGTTAAGTGTCTGACTCTTGATTTTGGCTCAGGCCATGATCTCAGGGTCCTGAGATCCTTCCCCAAGTTGGACTCTACTCTGGGCATGGAGCCTGCTTAAGATTCTTTCTCTCTCTCTCCCTCTGCCGCTCCCCCTCCACTGGCACAGTCTAAGAAAAAAAAGAAAAAGATGAGAGCTAAAATAAAGAAAAGCACTAAAATGATGAAAGAACACAATAAAAAAATATTTCCTAAGTGTACAACCAAAAGATAAAGAAATGAAAAAGTAGAAAATAAATAAAGTGCATCAATATAAGAATTCCATTAATGGAAAAGCAGAAATTCTAAAAAGTGTAGGCAGCGACAATCAAAAGAAAGTGATTATCAAGGAAACAGCAAAAGAAGGTGTCTTAGCCAAACTTATTCAAGAAAAAACAAGCTATTTTTGATATTCCAAGTAGTAAATTTTTCAATACAGAAAATTAGAGATGTGCACAGCCCTTAAAAGGGGGCACAGTGGTACAGGAAAAATGTGGCTAAGAGGAGATGAGATACCCAAAAGCTCTCCATGCACCTACTGTGAGTCTCAGAACTCTCATGAGCCCCAACCACTTTTGCTATCCGCTGCTACTCTGGAAGTACAGAGGCTGGAGATTTTCAGGCAATATCTGGCATCTGAAAGCCTCAACTCCCTGCTCACAAGACTCAGCTGCCGAAGTGGGTGATCCTCAGAAGCTTCGCCTGGTAGTTACTATAAATCAAGAATCTTACAGAAGGTGGATCACTGCTATTGATTTTAGTGTTGGCCATCCTGATTCAAGAGTTTGGGGCACCTGGGTGTCTCAGTTGGTTAAACATCTGCCTTCGGCTCAGGTCACGATCCCGGGGTCCTGGGATGGAGCCCTGCATCGGGCTCTCCGCTCAGCGGGGACCCTGCTTCTCCCTCTCCCTCTGCCCCTCCCCCTCTTCTGCGCGCTCTCTCTCTCTCTCTCTCTCTCTCTCTCAAAATAAATAAATAAAATCTTAAAAAAAGAAAAAGTTTACCATTTGCCCAATGTGCATGCAACTCTCCCTGGAGTGGCTCTCATTGACAGATTGGAATCTGTCACAGCTGTCTCAGGAAGGGATTTTGATCATTCTCCTCTACCATGCACAGGAGAGAGTAGAAAGTGGTTGTGATGCTATTGCTTTGGCCATAGAGAATCCAGCACAGAACTATGCAGAATTAAAGAGCATCCTCCTCCAAATCGAAGTGGCCAAATACTCCCCCAGCACCACAAATAAAAAATGCCAACACCAACACATACTGATATAAGATATCAGATCTTTAGAATAAAAAGAAGCTACAAAAGCTTCTAAAGATAATGAATAAAGAAATATCAAAACCCCCCAAAAAAATTCAAAGGGAAGAATTAGAATTATATTAGAGTTGGTTTTTTTTTTTTAAGATTTTATTTATTTACTAACAAAGAGAGAGTATAAGCAGGGGGAGTGGCTTGGAGAGGGAGAAGAAGGCTCCCACTGAACAGAGATCGCAACATGGGGCTTGATCGCCTGTGCTGAAGGCAGAGGCTTAACCGACTGAGCCATCCAGGCGCCCCTATATTAGAGTTTTTAAAAGCAGCAATAGATGATGGAGGACAAGAGAAGACTTTAAAATTCTGGAAGGAAATGAGTTTTAACTTAGAATGTTATATTCAACCAACATGTCAATCAAATAAAAGTTAAATTAAAAACATTCTCAATAAGCAAGTAGTCAGAAAAATTGTAAGTTTTTCATTCCATGAATGCCCTACTAATTCCTTTGAGGCTACTCCTTAAAAAGGAAAGAAAGAAGCAAAAAAGAGAAACATATGACATCCAGGAAGCAATAAATACATTATCAGAGAGGGGCGCCTGGATGGTTCAGTCCGTTAAGCGTCTGCCTTGGGCTCAGGTCATGATCCCAGTGTCCTCGGATAGAGCCCCACATCCAGTTCCCCATTGGAGCTCCATATGGAGCCCCCACATCAGGCTCTCTGCTTCTCCCTCTGCCTCTGCTCCTCCCCCTTGCTCATGCTCACTCCCTCTCCTGTGTGCATACTCTCTCTCTCTCAAAATAAATAAATAAAAATCTTAGAAAAAAAGAAAAATTAAATACATTATCGGAGAGTCTGAGGATAACAGATATGTAACAGTGCTTAAGACTAAACAGTCCAAATTGGAGCAGGATAGAAAGACGGAGTACTCTGGGAAAGATACTTCTGGGGGAATGGGGAGCTATGAATTATCAGGGAAAATTAAGTTCAGGCACACAGACCACAAAACAAGTGAAATATTAAAAAGTTGAACAAGTTTTAAAGAAAGGAAAGATAATGAGTATATCATTTGATCTATAATTAACAATATTTATATTTAACATTTGATAGAATTACCTAGAGGTTAATTCTTGGGGGAGGAGAAATGGCAGGGTGAGTTAACAGAACAGAATCCTTATATACCATAATGTATTACTATGTAATGTATTAAACATATAACATATGTAATCCTAACATATAATAGCAGCAAGTAAATATAGATAAGGTCTAAAATTTATAAATCAAAAAAGAGCAATAAGAAAATATTTTTTACAGGGAAGTAAAAACAAAACAAAACAAAACAGCTAAGAGAAAATTTGTTGCCTTAATAGAAGTGTGACAGAGTGAACTATAAATATGCCATGTTACCATGGGAAGAGAGAGGGAAGAGAAAAGTTTTGTAAAAAGTGTTTATATTCTATCTCTGAAAAAAACCTATGTATTCTAATTTGAGGAATTTGACTTTATTATATAACCATTCCAACTGAGTTTCCTGAGGATGTCAGCTATACAGCAAAGCAGAAATAAAAGAAATCAAATAACTCTGATTAGGAACTGAGAAAGCAGAATCATTTACTTAGCAAAAAGTAAATATGTTCAAATTAAATATGTATATTTTATACTATAGAGTTATTGCTTTTTATCAGTTTTAAACACAGGTACAAATTCAGAAAGATGCCAAATACTACTTTTTGTTCAAGCTGTGTTGGGAAAAGTGATTGATTAGATAAGGGATTGTTGAGCATCCATATAAAATAATAATAACAATAATAATAGCTATAGACAATGAATTCATTTAATACTGAAAACAATTATGGGGCTCCTGGGTGGCTTAGTCAGTTAAGTGTCCAACTCTTGATTTCGGCTCAGGTCATGATCTCAGGGTCCTGAGATTGAGCCCCGAGTTCGGCTCCATGCTGGGCATGGATGGAGCCTGCTTGGGGTTCTCTCTCTCCCTCTCCCTCTGTCCCTTCTGCCACTCGCACTCATGCTCTCTCTCCATATATATATAAGAAAATACTGAAAACAACTTCAAAATGTAGACACTATCATTACTCTCACTTTAGATGAGGAGACTATGGCACAGAATTTCAGAGACTTGCCCATGGCATCACAGAGAGTAAGTGGTGGAGCCATAATTCAAACCCTGGTATAGGGATGAGGAAGTGACAAGCCAATACACTGTGCACTATGTCTTGAACTCAATCAGTATAAACCTGAACATTTTTCCTCTGAAACCTGTCTCTTCTGTATTATTTACCTACACAATCCTGTAAGGCAAGGCTCCTGAATAATTTCAGACTCATTGCTCTCTTTCCTTCTTGTTCCTCCCCACACTGACAATCTTCAACTTGGCCTCATCCCACTGCCATTGCATCATCCCTCAGCTGTACTTTCTGCCTTATACTCCCTCCTCAATATCATTTCTAACCTACCCTTTCTGTTGACACAGGAATTATCTCCTTCACACAACTCCTTTTATTCATTGCTTTCTTGACATGTATTAACTCTTTTTTTAATTAACATAAAATGTATTATTTGTTTCAGGGGTACAGGCCTGTGATTCATGAGTCTTACACAATTCACAGTGCTCACCTTAGCACATAACCTCCCCAGTGTCCATTCCCCAGGCACCCTATCCCTCCCACCCCCCTCCAGTCCTGCAACCCTTAGTTTGTTTCCTGAGAAGGAATCTCTTATTGCTTGTCTCCTTCTCTGGTTTCATCTTGTTCATTTTTCCCTCCCTTCCCCTATGATCTTCTGTCTTATTTCTCAATTTCCTCATATCAGTGAGATCATATGATACTTGTCTTTCTATGATTGACTTATTTTGCTCAGCATAATACCCTCTAGTTCCATCTACCTCATTGCAAATGTCAAGATTTCATCTTTTTGATGGCTGCATAGTTTTCCATTACACACACACACACACACACCACATCTTTATCCATTCATCTGTTGATGGATATCTAGGCTCTTTCCACAGTTTGGCTATTGTGGACATTGGTGCTATAAACATTAGGGTGCACATGCCCCATCAGATCACTGCATTTGTATCTTTGGGGTACATATCCAGTAGTGCAATTCCTGGGTCATAATGTAGCTCTATTTTCATCTTTTTGAGAAACTGCCATACTGTTTTCCAGAGTGGCTGCACCAGCTTGCATTCCCACCAACAGTGTAGGAGGGTTCCCCTTTCTCCACATCCTCCCCAACATCTGTCGTTTCCTGACTTGTTAATTTTAGCCACTCTGATTAGTGTGAGGTGGTATCTCATTGAAGTTTTGATTTGTATTTCCCTGATGCCGAGTATGTTGAACACTTTTTCATGTGTCTGTTGGCCATTTGGATGTCTCCTTTGCAGAAATGTCTGCTCATGTCTTCTGCCCATTTCTTGACTGGATTATTTGTTCTCTCAGTGTTGAGTTTAAGAAGTTCTTTATAGATTTTGGATACTAGCCCTTTATCTGATATGTCATTTGCAAATATCTTCTCCCATTCTGGCGGTTGTCTCTTGGTTTTGTTGACTGTTTCTTTTGTTGTGCAAAAGCTTTTTATCTTGATGAGGTCCCAATAGTTCATTTTTGCCCTTGCTTCCCTTCCCTTTGGTGATGTTTCTAGGAAGAAGTTGCTGCGGCTGAGGTCGAAGAGGTTGCTGCCTGTGTTCTCCTCTAGGATTTTGATGGATTCCTGTCTCACATTGAGGTCTTTCAACCATTTTGAGTCTATTTTCATGTGTGGTGTAAGCAAATGGTCGAGTTTCATTCTTCTGCGTGTGGCTGTCCAATTTTCCCAACATGATTTGTTGAAGAGACTGTCTTTTTTCTATTGGATATTCTTTCCTGCTTTGTGGAAGATGAGTTGACCATAGAGTTGAGGGTGCATTTCTGGGCTCTCTATTCTGTTCCATTGATCGATGTGTCTGTTTTTGTGCCAGTACCATACTGTCTTGGTGATTACAGCTTTGTAATAGAGCTTGAAGTCCGGAATTGTGATGCCACCATGTTTGCTTTTCTTTTTCAATCTTCCTCTGGCTATTCAGGGTCTTTTCTGGTTCCATATAAATTTTAGGATTATTTGTTCCATTTCTTTGAAAAAAGTGGATGATATTTTGATAGGGATTGCATTAAATATGTCAATTGCTCTAGGAAGCATAGATATTTTCACAATATTTGTTCTTCCAAGCCATGAGCATGGAATGTTTTTCCATTTCTTTGTGCCTTCCTCAATTTCTTTCATGAGTATTCTATACTTTTCTGAGTACAGATTCTTAGCCTCTTTGGTTAGATTTATTCCTAGGTATCTTATCGTTTGGGGAGCAATTGTAAATGTGATCAACTCCTTAGTTTCTCTTTCATCTATCTTGTCGTTGGTGTATAGAAATGCCACTGATTTCTGTGCATTGATTTTATAACCTGCCACTTTAGTGAATTCCTATATGAGTTCAAGCAGTTTTGGGGTAGAGTCTTTTTGGCTTTCCACATAAAGTATCATATCATCTGCAAAGAGTGAGAGTTTGACTTCTTGGTTGCTGATTCAGATGCCATTTTTTTGTTTTGTTTTCTGCTTGCTGTGGTTAGGACTTCTAGTACTATGTTGAATAGCAGTGGTGATAGTGGACATCCCTGACATGTTCCTGACCTTTAGGGAAAAGCTCTCAGTTTTTCCCCCATTGAGAATGATATTTGCTGTGGGTTTTTCATAGATGGCTTTTATGATATTGAGGATGTACCTTCTATCCCTACACTCTGAAGAGTTTTGATCAAGAAAGGATGCTGTACTTTGTCAAATGCTTTTTCATCTACTGAGAGGATCATATGATTCTTGTTTTTTCTTTTGTTAATGTATTGTATCACATTGATTGATTTGCAGATGTTGAACCAACCTTGCAGCCCAGGAATAAATCCCACTTGGTCGTGGTGAATAATTCTTTAATGTACTGTTGGATCCCATTGGCTAGTATTTTGTTGAGAATTTTTGCATCCATGTTCATCAAGGATATTGATCTGTAATTCTCCTTTTTGATGGTGTCTTTGGTTTTGGGATCAAGGTGATGCTGGCCTCATAAAATGAGTTTGGAAGTTTTCCTTCCATTTCTATTTTTTGGAACAGTTTCAGAAGAATAGGTATTAATTCTTCTTGAAATGTTTGGTAGAATTCCCCTGGGAGGCCATCTGGCCCTGGGCTCTTGTTTGTTGGGAGATTTTTGATTACTGCTTCAATTTCCTTACTGGTTATTGGGTCTGTTCAGGTTTTCTATTTCTTCCTAGTTCAGTTTTGGTATCTAGGAATGCACCCATTTCTTACAGATTGTCTCATTTTTATTTTTATTTTTTTTTTATTTTAGAAACCGGTTTATTTCCCCCAAGGGGGTGTACCGTTCCTGGAAGTACTGCAATACCAGGTCAATGCGTGGAGTGGACGCAGCAAGCTCCTATTCCATCTCCCTGCTCCAAAAATCCATTTAATATATTGTCCTCGGATAGAGGACGTATCAGATATTAAACTGATAAGAACAGATACTACACTTGATCTTAGCCAAAAGGCCGAGAAGTGATGATTGTCTAATTTTTTGACACACACTTGCTCATAATATGTTCTTATAATTGTTTGTATTTATTTGGTATTGGTTGTGATCTCTCCTCTTTCATTCATGATTTTATTTATTTGGGTCCTTTCTCTTTTCTTTTTGATAAGTCTGGCCAGGGGTTTATCAATCGTTAATTCTTTCAAAGAACCAGCTCCTACTTTTGCTGATCTGTTCTTTGGTTTATTTCATCGATTTCTGCTCTGATCTTTGGTTTCTATTGTTCTGTTCTTTGGTTTCTATTTCATTGATTTCTGCTCTGATCTTTATGATTTCTCTTCTCCTGCTGGGATTAGGCTTTATTTGATGTTCTTTCTCCAGCTCCTTTAGGTGTAGGGTTAGGTTATATTTGAGACCTTTCTTGTTTCTTGAGAAAGGCTTGTATTGCTATTTACTTTCCTCTTAGGACTGCCTTTGCTGCATCCCAAAGATTTTGAACACTTGTGTTTTCATGTTCATTTGTTTCTATGAATTTTTTAAATTCTTCTTTAATTTCCCAGTTGACCCATTCATTCTTTAGTAGGATGCTCTTTAGCCTTCATGTATTTGAGTTCTTTCCAACCTTCCTCTTGTGATTGTGTTCTAGTTTCAAAGCACTGTGGTCTGAAAATATTATTTTCCCAGGGAATTATCCCAATCTTTTGGTGTGGTTGAGACCTGATTTTTGACCCAGGATGTGATCTATTCTGGAGAATGTTCCATAGGCACTAGAGAAGAATGTGTATTCTGTTGCTCTGGGATGGAATGTTCTGAATATATCTGTGAAGTCCATCTGGTCCAGTGTGTCATTTAAAGCCTTTATTTCCTTGTTGATCTTTTGCTTAGATGATCAGTCCATTTCAGTGAGGGGAGTGTTAAAGTCCCCTACTACTATTGTATTATTGTCGATGTGTTTCTTTGATTTTGGTATTAATTGGCTTATATAATTGTCTGCTCCCATGTTAGGGGCATAGATATTTACAATTGTTAGATGTTCTTGTTGGACAGACCCTTTAAGTAGGATATAGAATCCTTCCTCATCTCTTATTATAGTCTTTGGTTTAAAATCTAATTTGTCTGATATAAGGATTGCCACCCCAGCTTTCTTTTGATGTCCATTAGCATGGTAAATGGTTTTCCACCCCCTCACTTTCAATCTGGGGTTGTCTTTGGGTCTAAAATGAGTCTCTTGCAGACCGCATATCGATGGGTCTTGTTTTTTTATCCAATCTGATACCCTGTGTCTTTTGATTGGGGCATTTAGCCCATTTACATTCAGGGTAACTGTTGAAAGATATGAATTTAGTGCCATTGTATTGCCTGTCAGGTGACTGTTACTGTATATTGTCTGTGTTCCTTTTCGGTCTATGTTACTTTTAGGCTCTCTCTTTGCTTAGAGGACCCCTTTCAATATTTCTTGTAGGGCTGGTTTTGTGTTTGCAAATCCCTTTAGTTTTTGTTTGTCCTGGACCCTTTTTATCTCTCCTTCTATTTTCAATGACAGCCTAGCTGGATATAGTATTCTTGGCTGCCTATTTTTGTCATGTAGTGCTCTGAATTTATCATGTCAGTCCTTTCTGGCCTGCCAGGTCTCTGTGGATAGGTCTGCTGCCAATCTAATGTTTCTACCATTGTAAGTTGCCGACCTCTTCTCCCGAGCTGCTTTCAGGATTTTCTCTGTCTCTTAGACTTGTAAGTTTTACTATTAGATGTGGGGGTGTTGACCTATTTTTATTGATTTTGAGAGGGGTTCTCTGTGCTTCCTGGATTTTGATGCCTGTTTCCTTCCCCAAATTAGGGAAGTTCTCACTATAATTAGCTCCAATATACTTTCTACCCCTCTCTTTCTTCTTCTTCTGGGATCCCAATTATTCTAATATTGTTTCATCTTATGGTATCACTTATCTCTAGAATTCTCCCCTCGTGATCCAGTAGTTGTTTATCTCTGTCTCAGCTTCTTTGTTCTCCATCATTTGGTCTTCTATATCATCAATTCTCTCTTCGCCTCATTTATCCTAGCAGTGAGAGCCTCCATTTTTTATTGCACCTCATTAATAGCTTTTTTGAGTTCAACTTGGTTAGACTTTAATTCTTTTATTTCTCCAGAAAGGGATTCTCTAGTATATGCTATGCTTTTTTCAAGCCCAGCTAGTATCTTTATAATCATCATCTGAACTCTAGTTCTGACATCTTACTAATGTCTGTATTGATTAGGTCCCTGGCAGTTGGTACTGCCTCTTGTTCTTTTTTTTGAGGTGAGGTTTTCCATCTTGTCATTTTGTACAGAGAAGAACAGATGAATGAGAGAACAAAATGCTAAAAGGATAATGAGGATCCTAGAAAAATACACACTAAACAAATCAGAAGAGACCCAAAACCAGGGGGAAAAGAAAGAAGAAAAAAAAAAAAAGATTATGATCAGGCTGGTGAATAGAACAGAGCCACACACTAGATTTTGGGCTTTTTTTTTTTTTTTGGTCTGTTAGAAGAAAGTGCCTCCGAAAATTTTAAAGAAAGAACAACTTGTAATATATACAAAAATAAGGGTAAATACAATGAAGGGATGGGATATAAGTGTAAAGATGAAAATTTAAAAAAAAAGATTTTAAAAAAGGAATTGATAAGATGAGAATTTGGTTGAAAAAAGAAAGAAGAAAAATTAAAAAAAAAAAAAAAAAGGAGAGAATGTGATCAAGTGGGAAACTAGAACAAAGCCATACACTAGATTTAGGGTATATTTTGGTCTGTTGGAAGAAACTGTATCCCAAAATTTTAAAGTAAGAAAAACTTATACATATATACAAGAAATAAGGCTTAATACAATGAAGGGATAGAATATGACTGTAAAAATGAAAATTAAAAAATATTTTTAAAAAGGAATTGATAGATGTTGGTTGAAAAAAGGAAAGAAGAAAAATTCAAAAAAAATAAAGAAAGAAAGAAAGAAAGAAAGAAAGAAAGAAAGAAAGAAAGAAAGAAAGAAAGAAATAGAAAAAGAAAAAAATACAGGCACCTGGGTGGCTCAGATATTACGTGTCTGCCTTTGGCTCAGGTCATGGTCCCACGGTCCTGGGATCGAGCCCCACATCAGGCTCCCTGCTCAGTGGGAAGCCTGCTTCTCCCTCTCCCACTCCCCCTGCTTGTGTTCCCTCTCTCACTGTGTCTCTCTCTGTCAAATAAATAAATAAAATCTTAAAAAAAATTTTTTTTTTAATTAACTTTGAAAGACTAAGGAATCATGGGGAAAAAAGCAACAAATTTTCCCCTAGTGCTGGAGTTTTGCCATTCTCATTGATTGGTAAACTTGTTCTTGGCTGGATGTTCTTACTGATTTTCTGGGGGAGGGGCCTGTCACAGTGGTTCTCAGATGTCTTTGCTGGAGGTGGAATTGCCCTGCCCTTGCAGGGTCTGGGCTAAGGAATCTGCTCGGGTTTGCTCTCGGGAGCTTTTGTTACCTGCAAGCTTTCCCTACAGCTTTGGAGGATGAGAGTCAAAATGGCGGCCTCTCAATCTCCACCGTGGAGGGGCAGAGAACTTGGGGCCCCACTCCTCAGTGAGCCCCCAGAGAAAAGCAGTCAATCACTCCCATCTTCCGGGTCTCCCGCCGCACTCCATGTTCACCTGGCCTGTGACCAAGCATTTCTATCTCTGGCACATGGCCCACTGTGGAGTCTCCAAACCCAGCAGATTCCTGTGGTGTGCTCTTGAATCACTCCTCCTGGGGAAGGAAGGGGAGTCTCCCCAAATCTGCTGCTTGTTGGGTCCTTGCTGGAGAAGCAGTGGCCCGACTGTGCCATGGATCAGGGTTTATGGCAACCCTGAGCTGAGAGCCCACTCCTAAGCTCCATCTCTGCAGCCGGCTTCCTTGCCCCAATACCTGGGAGCTCTGCCAAACTCAGGCACCCCAGGTCCTTCTGTGACCCCGAGGGTCCTGAGACCACACTGTCCCAGCAAGGTTCCCCTCCCCGCTTGGCCACTGGAGTGATGTCCCTCAGTGCTGCAGACTTCTAAAAGTTCTGATTTTGTGCTCTGCTGCTCTATCTTTGCTGGTAGCTGGCTGACGGAGGCACCCACCCACCGACCCCCATCTATCTTCCCAAATATCACCTCGGATTCACTTCTCTGCATGTCCTACCTCCCAGAAAGTCGTCGCCTTTCTGTTCAGAGAGTTGCTGCTATTCTTTTTTCAATCTCCTGTTGAGTTTGTAGGTATTCTGAATGGTTTGATAACTATCTAGCTGAATTCCTGGGACCAGACAAAATTTAGGTCTCCTACCTCTCCACCATCTTGCTCCTCTCTCCAATATTTATAAACTCTTAACATTTTCATGATATTCTTCTCAATCTGTTCTTATCTAATTCCTACATAACTCTATATTGGGATCATCAAAACGCTGGATGGCCCTCCACAACCCTGTATTTCAGTGTCTTCAGGCTTTTGTTTATCTATTCTCTTGCTTGGAAAGCCATTCTTCTGTTCTTCTGCTATGGAAATCCTGTTCATCTTTCAAGCCTAGGTGAAATATTTGATTTTTTTCTTCAAAGCTTTCCTTTAGCTCTTAATAAATTAATCTTCCTTTTAATTTAATTTGTTTTCTTTGCATGTGTTGTATTTCCATACCATGGTTTTATAATTTTATTAATATGCTTTTCTCTTCTAGCTCATTATCATATTTGGTTTTCTGTGCAGCTACACAAATGTGCTTATCAAAATCTCATGCTGCAGGGAGCATGTTTGAGGGACAGCTACTGCTAGGAGCCCTCTAGATCCACCTGTGAGTTCTTGTCAAAGCCAAGCTTCACTCAGGCTACTCATAGCCTGTGATGAGTAAGCACTCAGGTTCACTCCTCTGAGATGCAGCACTCATTAAATAAACACCTGTGGGCTCGCCAGAGTCTCTAACTCTTCCTACTCCATCCTTTTTCCTTCTCTCTCAACTTCACAGGGATCAGACCCACTCTTTCCTCCTTGTCTGGCTCCCTTTCCCCCTTCCTTCACAGGTATAATTCTCTAGTAGGATCCGTCTGCCTCTTGAAGATTCCAAGTAATTCTCTGCCTTCTTGAGAAGATTTGTTTCTTATTTAAATTTTAATTCCCTGGGACCTAATATGGTAGTTTGTATGTAATGAGCACTTGCCAAATACTGTCAGTCATGGTCTCCTATAGAAATTGACTACAGAGTCACTGTTATTGGAATTTAAATGTTTTTAAATGGATATGGACCCAAGTATTTTGACCTCTTAAGTGTTTGTTTTGTGAGTGTGTGAAAAGACAGTCAGTACAGAGCGTAAGTCATCCAATGTTTTTCAGTCATTTCAGTGAATAATATTCTTCCAGTATAAAAGAAAGAAAACCCAATTTAAAATGGCTCTTGAATATGTATAAAACAAATATATTAGCCCATAGTTTTGAAAAATCTGGAGGTGTTTGTTATCAGATACCGTTGGATGCAGAAGCTGAAATAAACTCAAATCTAGTCTCATACTTCCCATATATAGATTATACTTTCTTGTTGATTTTGGTATTTTCTCTGACTCATGTCATATTTTTGCACACATCATGGACCTAAGCCACCAGCAGATTCAAGCTTCATCCTTTCTTCTTAACAACAATCAGTGATAGGAAATGATGGAGAATGAGATGGGTTACAGAGATAGAGAGGAAGAGAGACGAGATGAGTATTATATCATCTGCTTAACTGGTTTCAGCTCAGGTTGTGGTCTCAGGGTGGTAAGATCAAGCCCCTGTGCTCAGCACAGAGTCTGCTTTGGATTCTCTCTCCCTCTCCCTCTGCCCATCCCACTTGATCTCTCTTTCTCCCTTCCTCTTTCTCTCTCTAAAATAAAAAAATAAATCTTTAAAAAAATAAAATTAAAATCACATTCTAAATGCATTTCTCACTTATGCATTTTAAATTAGAATGCTAAAATTAATCTATCTTTAAGTAAATTATTTTAAATATTGCACATATGTTAAAAATGAACACATTCTCTGTAACAGAAAATTATTACTACTAATGATTTACTTTTAATTTTGGTATTTAAGTTTCATTTTTCCATTCTAAAATATTTACACAGCAAAGGAAAAACTATGTTATAATAAGACTAATTTTAAGTGAATAGCCAAGTGATATGTTTGTGGTTATCAATCAAAGCAATTTTCCTTCACTTTTATTGATGTATATCATACATAGAGACAGTGCTCACTGTAGCAGCACATATACTAAAATCACACATAAAGACAACTTAACAAAGCCTAAATGCATAGTTCAATGAATTCTCACAAAATCTATGTGACCAAATAACCAATATGCAGAACTAGAAATAGTATTATCAAAAATGTGGAAGGTGCTTTATACACATTCCTGTCAATATCCCACAAAGGAAACCATTATCTGACATCTGTCACCATAGATTATCTTTTCTGGTTTTGAACTTAAAATCAATGGAAATACACTGCATGAAAATACCTTTTCAGTTATCTTAGGTTTCATATTGACTAGAGAATTTGCCTAAGATTCAGAATTAGAGATTCTTGCCTCCAACACAGACTGAACCCACTGAGCCTTGTTTACAAATGTGATAACACAAATACCTTAACTTTAAAGTCTTGGTTAACTTTGCTTTCAAAGCTCACAAGCCTAACTTTTAAGTTATATCCAGTTACCAAATGCTTTTATGAGAAGTATGCAATCCTAAAGATTAGATTATAAATGAATTTCTGTGTGGCATCAGCTGTATTTGCATTTTTTTTCTTTTAATATATCTAAATATCTTCTTTTTTTAAAGACTTATTTATTTATTTGAGAGAGAGAGAGCACAAGCAGGAGGGAAGAGGGAGAAGGAGAGAGACTCTCAAGCAGACTTTGCACTGACCAGAAAGTCCAACGTGGGGCTCAATTTCACAACCCTGAGATCACAACCTAAGCCAAAACCAAGAGTTGGTAGCTCAACTGTTTGGCTACTGAGGACATTACTGCTATGAACACTGGGGTGCATATGGCCCTTCTTTTCACTACATCTGTGTCTTTGTGGTAAATATCCAGGAGTGCAATTGTTGGGTCATAGGGTAGCTCTATTTTTAATTTTTTGAGGCACCTCCACACTGTTTTCCAAAGTGGCTGTACCAACTTGCATTCCCACCAGCAGTGTAAGATGGCAGAGTGGGGCACCAATCAAGTTCAGAATGAAATCAGGTTATGTACCCTTTTTAAGGTAGTCATCTCCCTGAATTTTCTGGGGCTCACAGACTCATCACATTCCCCTAAACTATAGGAGGAGCCTGGATGAGAAGCAATAAAGGGCATTTTGGCAGCAGTTTTAGTTCATATGAACAGGATACCCTTGCTTGTACTATTCTTACATGTCTTAAGGAAGAGAGAGGCTTCTGATTCTGAAGGATTTATGGTGGTCTGAATGTATCATTTTAACATTTTCTGCCTGCCTAAATAATTAGAAAGACAGTCATCATACATGATGGAAAATCAATAATTATATATTATGTGTATATGTGCTTGTATGATTTGGAAACACATTTTAATGATTTTTTTTAATTAATTGGAATACAAATTTAAGAATTGCTAACATTTGAAAATATACAAACTTTGACCAATAATAATAACAAATAATAACAAAGTTAAAACAGGAAAATTTGAACTAGGAAAATACCTAAATTTGAGACCTGTCTCTGCCACTAATTTGCTGTATGAACGTGAACAAGTTATGAATTCACTGTACCTGAGATCTTTCTTCCATTAAAATTGAGTCAAACTCAATTCATATATTATTTGACAAAAACTTATTGAATATTAATCACAATCCTAAGAGGTAAGAAGTGAAAGACCAATGAGGAAAGAAACAAATAATTGTCACATGATGCTTTTTAGAGTTGATGTGTATGTCACTTACCAGAGAACATGAAAAATGACTAACTGACCCCTAGAAATCCTAAAACTGGCCAAGAAGAATGTTCACCTCACTCACATGTAAAAAGCAAAGGGAAAGGAGAAGGGAGGGGGGAGGGGGAAGAAAAAAGGGAGGGGGAAAGGGGCAGAGAAGGGAGGGAAGAGGAGGGAGGAAAGAAGAAAGGGAGGAAGAAAGGAAAGAATTACCTGGCAACATTTAAAACTCAGAAGATTTCATACAAAAAATTAGGAATTCTAGACTTTTCTTGAGGAATCAAAACATCTAACTGAATTGAACTCCTATTATTGCAAGGCCACGTTCTGCTAGAGATAACTGATGGGTGTTCATTTAAGAAGGGAGTAAAGGAAATCCAAACAGAGGAAACCGAGAAGACATGAAACAGCATGGTTCATTCAGGTCAATCAAGTGTATCAGGATCAGTGGATAAAACCATGGGGAGAGATGACACTGGAGAAATGAGCACATAAGAAGGTTATGATTAGCCTTATAACTGATACTTAAGAAGTTAAATTTTATTCTACAGGAAATGAGGAATTAATAACAATTTTAAAGAGTTATTTCTAATATTTTACAGCCTATGTCAAGTAAGCAAAAGGTGACAGTAGCTGTGTTCTTCAAAACAAATGAAAATAAGAATTAATTAAAAATTGTTTATACTTATTTTTGACATTTCTATGATGGGAATAACTAGTTGAATTTAAGATTCACGTTTATTAGCTTTAACAATAAAATACTGTAACGCACTTAGCATTTCAAGAGTTTCCTTTATAATTCTAAAAAGTTGAATAATTTAAAATAGACATGTAAGTTTTTAAAATCTGATGTAAGTCCTCTTTTGGATATTATTTCCCTGTTTAGAAGAACATGGGCAAGATAAACATATCCTTGTGTACCAATACGACAGTTACTCTCCATCAAGGATCACTTCTAATCCCATGGTTCTTTAACCTATCTATAAATCATGTACTTATTAGTTCTCTATCTTATAGAAATACTCAAAACATTCCTGAGATGTCCTCTCTGAAGAGTATTAGATTCCTTATTAACTAATGAAAGATACTCAAGAAGTCTCAAAATAGAGGTATGAGCCTAGGTTCTCCAGGAAAAAAAAAAAAAAAAGAAGAACAAATAGGATCTATATGTATTTATTATATATATAAAGAGATTTATTATAAGAAATTGGTTCACATGGTTATGGAGGTGAAAAAGTCCCAAGATCTGCACTTGGCAAGCAAGAAACACAGAAAAGCCAATGGTATAGTTTCAATCTGAGTCCAAAGGCCTGAGAATCAGGAAAGCTGATGGTATCATTTCAAGTATGAGTCAGAATCTGAAAGCAGGAGAACCCAATGTCCCAGCTTGAAAACATCTGCAGAAAGTGAATTCTTCCTTACCCTGACTTTCCTTCTATTCAGACTTTCAATGAATTAGAGGAGGCCCATCCACACTAGGGATGGCAATCAGCTTTATTCAGCCTATCAATTCAAAGAAAAAACAAAATCAACACCTTAATAGACACATCCAGAATAATGTTCAATCAGATATCTCCACATCATGTGGCCCAGTCAACTTGTCATATAAAATTAATCATCACAAATCCAACCCTTGTCAACTTGGCACTTTATACATCTCCTTAAACCATACTGAATTTCTGAATGAGGATGAAAATAACAAGGTCCTAATTCTGCCTAACATGATACAATTACCCGGTTTACAACTGAAAACACAATTAGCCTATTCTCCAGGAGAAGAGGTGAAGTCTTTAAGTGAAGTTTACTTTTCTCCTTGATATCTATAACTTAAATTCATGATGTAAATTTAATAATATTAATGTACTAGGATATAACTGATACATCTTATGTTACATGATAAGGGAAAAAGAGAAGGAAGAAAGCAGAAATTTGCTTAATACACACACACAAACATAGTCATAACAAAATAAGGAGGAAATACTCATGACAATTACGTTCCTCCTTTCTACAACTGATCATAATGACTGTAACTGGTATTTACAACTACCTTCATCCACTACATATTCTGTATTCCCTTTACCTTCAGCAAGTGTCTCAGTTGATTGTGGGTCTTTACATGGTAAAGTGACCTAAAACTTCATTCCTGAAGGCACTGGGGCATTAGTAATTCTGCCTAGATTGGGTTGTAGTTTTTCATGAATATTTATCATAGGGCATAGTAATAATAAGGGATGACCTATAGGAGTAGAGGATGGGCTAGATGGGGAATTGATATTAGGGACGGCACTTGTTGTGAAATCAGTATTGTACTATATGTTAACTACCTAAAATTTAAATAAAAAATAAATAAAATTTTAAAAATTAAAAAAAAAAAAGAGGTATTGAGATACCTACTGATATGCCCTACAATACTGGACTCCTAGAAATTTCACTGAGTTAGGTAGGTGGCCCCTGACTTTTTGCCAGATTTACTTCTTACCCTCTGACACAGAAATGTCTTACCAATAAGTCTGGAGTAGTTGCTACTTCTTGCTTATTAGGTCTGATCAGAATAACGTCAGCACTCCTAAGTATCATTGTGATATCCTGTGAAAGGGAGTGGATAGGGATATGAATATGTGTGTGTGTGTGTGTGTGTGTGGTGTGTATATGTTTATATACATAAACAAACCCAGGAGAGTACATGGTATACTTCCAGTCCAAGTCTGAAGGCCTGAGAAACAAACCAATGTTAGAAGTTCCAGTCTGAGTCCAAGTCCAAGAACAAGAGAGACCTATGTCCTTGGTCAAAGACAGTCACATATAGTGTGAATTCTCCCTTACTTCACTTTTTCTTTATTCAGATCTTGAACGGATTGGATGAAGTCCACCCACACTGGGGAAGACAATCTTTACTCAGTCTATGGATTCAAATGTTTTTCTCATCCCAAAATATCCTCATAGACACATTCAGAGTAATGTTTAATGAAATATCTGGGCACTCTGTGGCCCAGTCAAGACTCAAGAAATGAAGCATAACAGAAGGTTCTTATTTCCTCTAAAAATCCTATGACTAAAATTTATTTTTTGCATACATAATATACAACCTAAAATACATGTGGCACATTTTAACAAGCAGTTTAAGCTAAACAAAAGTCAATATGCTTTCTGAAAAAGTAATATTTTTTTAGTATTTTTAGACCTAAGAGATTAAGTAGGTTTAAATTTAACATTAAAAAAATTGTTAGTATAAAATTCTCTGGCCTAGTTGCAAATCATAGTACCTCCTGTAAGGTAAGAAAAATTTCTCTCTTGGGGTGCCTGGGTGGCTCAGTTGATTAAGCAACTGCCTTTGGCTCAGGTCATGATCCTGGAGTCCCAGGATAGAGTCCCATATCTGGCTCCCTGCTCGGTGGGGAGTCTGCTTCTCCCTCTGACCCTCCCCCTCTCATGCTCTCTCTCTATCTCATTCTCTCTCTCAAATAAATAAAAAAAATCTTAAAAAAAAAAAAGAAAGCAAAATTTCTCTCTCAAGGGTAGTGTGGATGTCCTACTATAATTCTGCCTCTTTCCTAAATGATTAATACTGTAATAGACCAAATGAAATCTTCCTGTACCTATTTTTTGTTTCAGCATTTTAGCAACTGATGATGTGCACTCAGTATAATGAAGCTTGATATTGCTGATCCTAATTTCTCAGGTAATTTAAAATGTAATAGAAAGATAAATTTCAGTAACAAAGATGAGTTATCTTTATAAGGAAATATATAATAAATCCTTCTTTAATAAAATCTTTAATAAATTATTTCCTTTTAAACAAACACAGATGTTTTATTTCAAAAATCCTTTAGCCATATTGCCGTTTAATCAAAATTTACTAAAAATGGCTTCACTTTGGTAAATCTTTACATTACTATCTAAGCCACCCTTCCTATTATGCTTCAAAATAAGAGAGACTTCAGGCTGTAATCTAAAGATTTATATCAAAGTGAGGTGAAACATGATGATAAATTTGAATTTAAAAAAGGAAACTTGTACTGTGTCATAAAGGATTTATTTGTTCACTAAATAATTTTTTGAATATCTTTTGGAATTTTATTTTTCCCAATTAGTGTTCAGATACATATTCATTTTTATTTGTGCTTTCTTTGACAACTGAAGTAAGAACCACTTTCTAATTAGGCATAAATCAGACTTCATTGGCTCAAGTCCACAGGCTACAAACCAAAATCATAACTTGGTCATGATTCTCAGCCAAATGTGTTGGTTTCATGTGGATTTATATTGAGGTCTTCAAGAGAACTACTAAATTTTCCAGAACATATAATGTCCCAGTAGTGCGAGAGTCAGGGAAGATTAGAAATACGGCATCGGGGTTTTCACAGATGGTGTGCCCTTTACAGAAAGGTGCATCCATGATATGCTCAAAGCTTTTTAAGCCTCAAATCATATCCTGGGCTTTAGTTATCATGAAGACTGCAGAATCTATTATGTAAATTTAAGTGAAATACTTGAATTGAAAGTAAAATTGGCTTCTCTAACTTTTAAATGGGAGACGCTCTTCTCTTTATTATAATCTAAGTCAGTTTTAAAAGTAAGTTTCAGTTACTAATGGGCTCTATAAAAATTCTGTTGGGTTTAATAGTTTACAATAGTTTTACTCACATTTCTATTCTACTCCCCTCCCTGTTCCTTCTCCCCATTATTTCCCCAAACCACTTCAGGTAGGACAACTGCAATTAGAAGTGATGGAATGAAAATAGATTAATTTCCTTTTACCTCTGACACTGGCAGCTCTCAGCCAAGAAAAAATTGGTAGAAAGTAAGACTTTTACATCACTTCTTTTTTTTTCTTTTTTTTCTTTTTTGAGCCTTCAGTTAAATTCAAGGTGAAAGAGATCACTGGTAATATAAAAAGGTACAGTATACTTAATTTCTGACAAGATACAACCCCTGCATGTGTTAGTCACTGATGAATGCATTTTATAGATTTATAAACCATTTGTTTATGAAGAAAGAGAAAGAGGGGAGTGTCTAAGATGGTTACAAAACTGGATAAACATGATGAAAAGATAATATTTCTTTGAGGGAAAAATTGAATAAAAATAATTCTATGATGATGAATAGGATAAAGCTTGTTTCAGGAGGCAGTAGAATCATTAAAAATCATTCAGGAATCTATGACGAAATGATAAAGATTGGGATGTAAATTATATTCTCAAAAACATAGTAAAGAGTTAATTGATTCTTTTTCAAGAATATTTTATGATATACTAGATTTTCTCAATTTTATTCTAAGGTCTAAAATATAGATCAGAGTGTTTAGCAGCCCATGGTGATGCTGTTTTTTCCTCTCTTTTGATGTTTTTGATGTCTTTTCATGTGGTACCATAAGAGGGTGAAGGCAAAGGATAATATGAATTTAAAATTGTTTTAAACATTATTGATCTCTGAGTGAATTGCTTTATATCAAATTATAAGTCTTATTTCCAAAAATCTTTTTTTTCTTCTCTGTAAAATATTAGCCTGATTTTCCCCTTTCCTGTAACCTACTTTGAATTTAATTTGAATGCAAATCAGTGGTTTGGTTTTAATGGAAATTTAAGTCCTGGGGCTCCACTGCCCTTCTTCCTTGTCTTCTTTTGTCTCCTCTTCCTCAGTTTGAATCCTTCTGTACTGGACTTCTAACTCCACATGTCTGACACCTAATCCTGCTCCTTCCATCTTCTACCCTTCCAAATATTTTCGAGATATCTGCACGAGGATGTCTCATATCATTCAAAATCATAATAAGCTAAGTCAGACTTCTCATGCGGAAGGTAGAACCTAAGTTAGGACACTAGGGCTGCCTGCCAAAACTGTTTCACTGTCTATTTTTGCATGGTTGTGAGCTAACGAAGTTTCTTTACATTTTTAAATTGTTGAGAAAAAAAGAGAAAGAGTAGTATTTCATGGCACTTTCAAGAAAATTATATAAAGTCCAAATGTTAGTGTTCAAAAATAAAAGTCTTATTTGAAAAATACACATGCTGATATATTTATTTTTTAAAGATTTTATTTATTTATTTTAGAGAGAGAGAGCACATGTACACGTGCACGCAGGGGGGAGGGGGGATACAAAGGGATAGGGACCAAGGGGGAGGGAGAGGGAAGAGCAGCAGACTCAGCATGGTGGGCTCCACCTCAGGACCCTGAGATCATGACCTGAGCCAAAATCAAGAGTCAGAGGCTTAATCAACTAAGCCACCCAGGCGCCCCACATGCTGATATATTTAAATATTGTCTTTGGCTAATTTAGTGCTACAAAGATAGAGACTTTATACCTAACAAAGTCTATATATTTGGTATCTGGTCTTTTACATATGTTTGGTAACCCTTGATGTAGAACACAAGGTACATAAGGGCAAGGATTTCCCTGCCTTATTCATTGTTGCATCCCCAGTACAATGGACAGAGGACAACATAGTACACTGGATAAAGGACACTATACTGGTCTTTTTTCAAAAATATTTGTTCAAAGAAAAAAAACAGGTACACAAATCTTGTTATCTAATTTCTCCATTTTATATTATTAAACAATAATCTAATAGTACAAAATCTGTCTCTTTTTTAAACTTCAATTCTTGAGCAAGTCTTTTTAGTTCTATCTGCATTCTGTCTTCTAGTTTTCCTTTCAGCTTTCAATTTCCATCGCCCTTGCTTTAAGTGAGGCCTTTATTACATCAGACCTACAACATAATCACTAAACACCACAGCATTCATTGGCTATGCCATCAAACTACTCTTCATACTGCTACTCTCTGATATTATTTTGCCAACTACTATGCAATTCTCTGCATTCAAAAAGCATAAGATATAAAAGGGGAAGTGGTAGATATAGGGGACTAAAAGGGGAGAGATAGAGATGCACTATTCTCTGAGCCCCTACTGTGTGCTGGTCATTTCCTCTGTTCCTCACAAAGATGCTACATGTCAAATATTCTGAACCATATTTTCCATGTGGAAAAAAATACTGATCAGAAAAATTGCCATTTGCCAAATACTGCATATCATGTAAACAGATGTGTTCACAATTCATAACTCATCCTTGCTCATTATAAAGCCTTTATTTTTAGTTCCTAAACAGACAGAAACTAATAGAAACACACCCCTTATATGTGAAATACACCAATTACTGGAAGAATCACTGACAGAAAGATGCAGGGCAATGTCTGACAGGTGCTACAGTCAGCAGCAAATATCCAGAGGAACATTGCACATGACCTCCAGGAGGAGTGGATTAGAATGTGCTTTGCTCAACCTGAAGACATTCACAGCAAAGGTTACAGCCACTGCCAGCAAAGGGCATCACTGTATATTCAAGGACAAGTTAGAGAAAGGAAAACATGATTAAATCACAGCCCCAGAAAAGCCTGAGAGAAGGCAAAGGCTATGACAAATGTATAAAACACTCTATATAATTGCCAACAAACAAGAATGCCAAAAAAATGGAAACAGGAAGCAGATACATAACAA
Source organism: Mirounga angustirostris (assembly GCF_029215605.1). Taxonomy (NCBI): domain Eukaryota; kingdom Metazoa; phylum Chordata; class Mammalia; order Carnivora; family Phocidae; genus Mirounga; species Mirounga angustirostris. The sequence goes on from NW_026991710.1 coordinate 137,313,224, forward strand.
TTCGCTCCCTGAATTTTTATATGTTCCAACTTATATTACATGTTCAAGTTCCAACAAATATGAGTAGTGGCTATTAAATTATAGTCTATTTGCTAATTTGGCCAGCTTCCTTAATAACCCTGTACACCTTTCAACATCTATAAAATGCTGGAGTTTAATTAACTGTTCTATAAGATAGCCCATAGTTTTTCAGTCAATGGGGTTTTGAAACTCTGATGTTAAAAACTGTTTTGTATGGTAAAGAAAGTAATTGTTATGACTATGGTAACCTTAGAATTCTGTGTGTGTGAAAACAGCAATTAGATTGTCATACATCTCTGTGTGTATATGTGTACTTAATACATAATTCATTTTATCAGCTATGTACAGAATAATATTACATAATCTGTAACTTAACTATTCTATCAAACTCCTTCACACTCAATTTTTCTCCTCAAATAGATGATCGAATGCTATAAGCAGTATTATAAGTTAACTTGGTCTAGATTGCAGTTTGGTAGGTTGTAGTTTTACACCAGTAAATTTAATAAATGCATACCTTAAAATTATTTTATTTCTGTAACATGAGCATCATTGTTTTTCCTACATATTCTTACTTGAGCCTCAAATCAAAATAGTAATAGATGGGACCACGAATATATTTCTTCAATATCCTGAAGGTAAGTATTTGGCTAAAATATAAGATGTTTCATCTGGTCTTTTGCAGTTAGGGGAGAATCATTTGCCTGAATTCATGTCCAGTTTGATTCTGGTGAGATTGGAAAAGTGGTAAGTTATGTCTTTTGTGAGATAGTTTTGGGGATAAATCCTACAATTGATATAACTATTCCTGTAGTTAGAGGGGCGCAAGCATTTTTAAAGTCAATTCCATCTGTGTATTAAGAGACTTGACTAGAAAAGGTACAGAAAAATTTTAAAAATCACCAATTAAAAAATATTAGCATATAACATTCTATATAGTGTTTTAATTAATGAGCAAAAATAATGCTTTATAAATACTTTATGATCTCTCTTATATGGTGAATCTAGAAAAGTTGAACTCCTAGAACTAGGGAACAGAATGATGGTTGCCAAGGGGCTAGGAGCCGGGGTGGGGGGGATGGGAAGATGTTGGTCAAAGGGTACACACTTTCAGTTATAAGACAAGTAAGTTCTAGGGATCGAATGTATAACATGATAATTATACTTAATAATACTGTATTGTATTCTTAAAATTAGCTAAGGGAGCAGATCTTAAGTGTTCTCACCACACACACACAGAGGTAACTATGTGAGGTGATGGATGTGTTAATTAACATGATTATAGTAATCATTTCACCAGGTACACACATATTCATTCATCATATCGTATACCTTTAAAAAGTCACATTGTACGACCTAATTATATGCAATTTTTATTTCTCAATTGTACCTCAATACAGCTGGAAAAAAAAATAAAACAGATTCACGCTCCCTCCAAAATAACTTTAAACTTTACTATAATGACTGAAAATCATATCAAGAATGGTAAATGCACTAACGAACTATCTTTCCTCCTAACATATAAATTTTCCTCCTCACCTCCTAACTTATAAGAGGTTAAGTGTTTTCACATTTAGCTATAGATGATCTTAGTCAACTTTTCACCCCTCAGAAATGAGTGCTTTCAAACAAAGGATTTCATAAAATGTATCACCAGGACTGTTCATAATTTATTAATGTAGTGTGTGTGTGTGTGTGTGTGTGTGTACGCATGCTGGGAAGTTGCAGTCTCGTCTAAGGGACAGATTTATAATAAAAAAATATAAAATCAGTGTTTTAGGTATTATAATAAATCTGGTGCTATAAGGGGACAACAAGGCACACACCAAAGTCAGTCGACAGAAACATTGTTTGTATTTGTTTGTTTGTTTATTTTCAGATTCTAGGCTATTTTAAGCTAGCTGGCCAGAGCAACATTCTCACCTGGGAGGCTGCTTATGAGCAGGAGGTGGGTGTCAAAATAACTAGTGATTTTTTCATTCTGCAAACAATTGACTTCTTCACAAATTCTAATTCTTTTCAACCTCACTTACTCCAGGGATATGCAATTTGCCAAAATCATCCTATGTGTTTTTTAATAGGATGGCCCCTGGCTGAACACCATTACCTTATACTTGAAATAAAGAAAGAAAACATCCTGGGCTTGAAAGATAGAAATTATTTGCTGTTTATGCTCTAAGGCATAAAACTAATAGTATCCATTCATTTGTCCTTTCATTTAATATACTATGTGCTTGAAACTCTGCCCTGGCCTCATATTGTGCTTTTTTAGATTACATTTACCTAGAAGGGAAAAGCTAATTATTTGCCCACCTCTTTACTCAGGTAACTTTGTTGGATTCACTTGACATTTCTCCAACATTTGCATCCTCTCTTCAAGTTTTGCTTATTTAAATACCCAGTATACTATCAGGTTTAAGCAAAGATAAAGGAATACTCAAAGGTGAGGTTAAACTGATGGTTGTTAAGTACTCACTTGAGCTCTCTTAGGCTGTGGGTGGAGCAGTATTACAAGACAAAGGCGTTTGCTCACAAAAACAAAGGTATGGATGTCACATAGGAATCTGCAGACTGGCCACAGTCCCCAAGCACAGCACACACCGGCAGCTCAGAATGCCAACAGACTAATCCCACAGATGCGCTGGTTCTCTGGGGGAGCATCAGCGACAGCTCGCAGGGCTAGGGAGAGCCCATGTGCCATGTAGGTACCCACCTTCAATGATTTAGTAAGATTACTTTTGCCATCAAAGAAAAAAACCCTCTTTTTCCACCCACAGCCAAGAACTTCAGGTCTTACTAACAAACTCACTGTTCCTGCTCAAAGGAGAAAATTTAAGACTCCTGTTTAGTGTACATAGAACATCTGTAAGGAGGGAATTGAAATTTGCATTAGAACCTGGTTTTACCAGTTAGACCCTAATAACATCACACAGAGTTTAAAGCAAACTTTTCTTCCTAAGCCCTCATTTATCCTCAGTTAGATGGGACCTAAAAGATGATATCCCTTAGAACCTGTAGGAAAGAAAAGCAGGTTCTCAATTGTTGGGACCATATTAAATATTCTGCTAATTATGGTAGTTCCATAAGACATTCATTAGATTACAAGTAACACGACCATGTAATGTGGTTACTACAAAGATCTCTGCCTTAAGAACAAGAGAAATATATTAGATCATATTGCTCAGCAATTTTTCCTGCTGACAAGGGCAATTTTTCAGCAACAGCACTATATACAGAATAGCAACATAATGTGAGGATAGAGCAGATGCTAAAATTTAGTCAGACATAAATCTTTTTCATTTTATCTCCTTTACAATACAGGGAAGGCAAGAAGAAAAAAATTGCTCAGACTGCAAACATAAATGATAGGTGTTTCAAGGAAATTTAATATCCCAATATTGAGATCATATACATGTTACAGGATTGACATCTGGAAAAATAAATGGTGTTAATATGGTAACAATAATTAAATGGCATTTTTTTCCCAAATATCAACAGATAAAAGGCAAAGGAATGAAATGATACTTACCAATTTTGATAATCTCTTCAGACATGCAATTATTCAAGTTCCTCTCTACATATTCACTCATATAATTTGTAGAATCAAAAATATTTCCATTCATTTATCAAATAAAATGTATCATTTACTTAAAACTTCACCCCAAATTAAATCTTTCACAAATCTTAATAGCATCTCTCTGAGATCACTCTAATTCTTAGCCTTTTAATCTATGTGTATGTTCACATTGGAGCACGAGACCCAGAGTCCCAAGATAAAACTTCACTTTCTGCATGAACACTTTTTCTAATACTCTGGTCCACATTGATTTTTCTCTTCTCTAAACTCTGACTAAATTTATAATCATTAATCATACAAGTGAACACAAGTTATTTTCAATTTTATTTGGATGTAGCTTTCAATTTCCAATAATATTTAACTCCCCATTCTGTTGTAGACAGCAGCCATTTCAAACATTTTTTCCCATTATTTAATATTCTCCCAATATCTAAAACAATGGAGAATTCATGACAAGATTATTTTTCTCTTAGAAATAAGTTTATTCTAGTTGTAAAAATCATACCTGCTTAATCTGAAATTAAATCTCAATAGAGAAGTTTACAAGAAAGTAAAAATCACCTTGAATCCACTACCAAAACCAATGTTAATATTTCAAGTAAATACACTTCTTGTTACTCTCTCCTTGCTCTCTCTCCTGATCTGCGTATCTCTGTTCATATTTTTCATGAACAGCATGAAATAATTATACAATAAGATCCTTGAATGAATTGTTCATATTTACTTAATTGGTCCAGTATGGTAAATCTATATTTTTACTTATGCATATACATGCATACGTATATACATATGTAATATAATATTTCATATATATGATATATATCACTTTTTATGCCACCAGTCAATGTGATTAAAAAATAATTTCTCTAGCTGGCAGCTGGTGGTGGGGATGAGCGGGGGGGAATGGAAAGTTACTGTTTAATCCATACAAAGTATCAGTTCTAAAAGATGAAAACAGTTCTGGAGATGGGTCGTAGTGATAGTTGTACAACAATGTACATATACTTAATGCCACTGAACTGTACACTTAAAAATGGTTAAGATGGTACATTTTATGTTATGTATATTTTATCACAATTAAGAACAGACAAACTAAAGAATGAATTTTGACATTTCAACCCAGGAGTATCCAATAGCCTGGCTTCTTTCACACAGTACTATAGTACCTGGCTCTAACTAAAAAGAGATTGTACCAGGCTTCAAATGAATCTGAGTTATGTATGAATATCTCAATATCTCCTATATACTAAGAATTTTATATAATTTTTTCTTCCAGAGACAGAAAATAATTATGGATGTTACTAAAACATGTCTATAGTTATTGGAGAAAGCAAATGAAATTGGTTTGAATTAAACTTTTCATTTCTTTCCCTCACTGAAAACAAAACAAACAAACAAAAAAATCATTTTACTTGTAAAGGTAAATATAGATGTTACTTAGGTCTTGGCTTTAAAACAGGGTGAAACAGGACAATATATTTTAATAGGACTTTTTTTGATAGCAGCATAAAAACAACAATAACAACAACCTGATATTGGCTTAAGCATTCAGGGAAACTCATTTCCTCAAGGAACTAAAGTTCAAGTTCAGTTTAATCAGGGCACTGGCTCATTTCTCCAGTTTTTTTCATGTGCTAATTTCATCATTTGGTTGTACTTCCTGGTCTTGTACTAAAAGGCAGCAGTAGTTCCAGACTTCATAAACACCAACCATACTACCCAGAAGGAGAGTGTGTGTGTGCCAGAGTTTTCCAGCCAGTATTCTGAACTTCATTCTAAAATAATCATCACTGCCATGTAAATGCCATGGGCTGATTGACAGTCCTGCAATAACTGAAGCAATGACTGTGGCAGTATAAATAAACTTACAATGGTTATTTTAAATCAATCCAGGCCTAATCCTATAGCTGGGTATAAAGTCATTGGCTGTTAAACAATGGAAGGGTGGTAGCATCTTGTTAGTAAACAACCATAAAGGCTATTACACATAATGGGTATGCTCCAAGTCACATTATTTGTGGAGTAGTGTAGAGTCTCAGAGCAGAGAAATGAGGTAAAGAATGAGTCCAAAATGGAAACAGGATTACAATTAAAAGATGTAGCCAAAAATAAGATATTACATCAGAACCAATTTAATAAGGAACAACACGGGACCAGCCAAAAGGGTCTAAATCTAAGAAGATTGCTCAAAATTTCACCCAAGGCCCACTGTTTGACATAATAGGTCAGAAGAACATTATGCTTGGGAGCAACTGGCTTCATTCTTCATTCATTCAAGCAGCAAAAATTTTTCGAATTATACAATGTACCCAGTCCCTAGTGATAGCACAGTGAAAACAAACAAAAGACTCTCTGCCTTTGGCACATACATTCGAGTGGAAATAAAGCACAAAATAAGTCAGAGAAAAAAGAAGTGCCTGTCAGGAAGCCTTTTTGTCATATTTTACATGAGATTATTGAATATTGCCTTAATAAGAAAAAGATATTTGAGCACAAAACATGAAGAAAGCACCCAAGGCAGAAAGAACATCAGGCAAAAAAGCACAATAGTGGGAGCTTACTGAACATGTTCGAGAATCAACAAGGTCACACTATGGTTGGGAGGAGATTGGGTAAGCAAGAGACTAGTAGGACAAAATGCAAAGAGGCAAGGATAGCCAGAACTCTTAGTGCCATTGGAAAGGCTTTTTTGGGTGAGATGAGGAACATCTGAAGGGTTCTGAACAAAAGCCATGTGATCTAATTTATATTTTAAAGATTGACTTTTATAGGTGGGTTGGAAATACAGGGCAAGGAAAGAAGCAAGGAAATCAGGTAGGAAACAAGTTAAGTAATCCAGGTGAAAGATGAAGATAGTTTGGACAAGGATGGTAACCACAAGAGCAATGAAGAAAATGTTGGATTGTGTATATTGATGATCGAATAGACAGAATTTGCTATTAGGCTTGGACATGGGATGTGAAAGAAAAAGAAGAATCAAGGATAACTCCACGTGTGGCCTGAGCAACTAAAAGATCAAATTCCATTTGGAATATGTTAAGTTTGTGATGACTATGAGACATCTGTATGGAGATGTTAAATAGGCAGCTGGTAAACAAATTTGTGTTCACACAGGTAATCATATAGATTGAGATTTTGAAGACACAGACATGTGGTTGACATACAGTTTTTAGATTAAATGATAGTACTAAGGGTGTGACTGTAGAAAACAAAGTAATTCAAGTCCTGTGCCCTGGGACTCTCCAACATGTACAGCTCAGACAGATAAGAAGCAATTAGCAGAAGGGAAGTAGAAAGAGGCAGAATTGGAACAACAGAGGGGGAAAAATGTTTCAATAGAGGGAGATCATCCATTTCAAACACTACTGATGGTTCAACTTCTTGCTCAATAGGTATAGCCATGTAAAGACCACTGAAGACCTTGATAAGAGGCATTTCAGTGGAGTGGTTATGGCATAAACCTGGTTGGGATGGGTGTCAAGAGAGAACTCTAAGGAAAGTTGGAAATAGCAAGTATCGATAATACCTATGTGGATTTTTGCATTAAAAAATCAATGAAAGTGGATGTGAAACAAATATAGTGTTTGTTTTCCAGTGACATATAACAGGGTGCTTGTACACTGATACAATAGTGAAGGGAGACTATATTGGGGGTGGGGAATAGAAGGAAGGAGGGAGAGTGCAAACAGTTGCCTAAGCAATGTCCTTATACACTTAAATGACAAGAGGAAATGTGTTGTAGGGAGAAGCAATGCGAATGCACTTGGCTGGGAGCTGGTTGGATTTATTCATCAGTATGCTTCTAATTCAGGGAATATGCAGTCATGCATATTAACTGTTAGAGTAAAAGATGACTTCCTTTATAAAAGAGCTTACAAATCATAATTTAATATATTCAGTAAAAATGAATATTTTTGAGGGGATAAATTTAAATATATAAGTGACAGAGCCTCATTTGATACTGAAAGAGTAAAACATAAAAACATTAATTAATAAAAACAAATCAACAGGATTCGAACATAGCTAAACAGACTATTAAATGTTAAATCAAAAAATGAAAATTAAATTATTTTATTCATGTGGGAGAATCCTTGTGAATAAAGGGAAGGATATATTAGGTTAAAAAAATGATACATAGAAACACCACTGAACTCAAGCTATTTCCCATTTGGCCCTTTGATCTTCTTGAAAGAAAACATAACCATTACCTTTGCCACATGTTCTCAATACCAGGGAACAACAAAATGAAACACTAACCAGCCCTTCAATTACCCATGGCTATTGTCATCTTACTTATTTGGCTGCAGCTACTATCCATGCCTACAAAGTAGAATAAAATACACAATGAAATATAGTTTGTTTATAATACAAATCCGGTAGACAAAAACTGGAGTGGACTGAGAATAAGATAATCATGGTTTAGTATACTGCACAATAGTTAATAGCGCAAGTTTAACTTAAAAAGTTTAATCCAAATTCTACCCTTTGGTAATTTTGTGGTCTTACATCACAAGCTTCTAGAAATTTGTGTTAACTATAACATGGGGATAAAATGAGGTATCACGGTGTGGTGGCAAAAATGAAATAAGATGAAATGATAGACTAAGTACCAAGCTCAGCATACACTAAGCAGTACATCAATGCTAGCCATGTGATAGATGGGCCTCGGCTTCCGGGGAGCTATAACTCTGAGTACTTAGCAATACATCCCTTACGACCTTCCATACATATTAGAAAAGTTGGAGCACAGGGTTTAAGTTTTGTTCCAACTCTACAAGTACAACATGCTATTAATGTTAACAAGTACCAGATAAATAAACATATCTGCTAAATTTTCCTGTGACCATTATCCTTCTATTAAACATGAAATCCCACAAGTCCAATGTACTATTTTGGTCACCATAAAAATTTATTTTAGAGGTGCTCTTTAATTATTCAAGATATAAAATTATTTACTAGATAACATTGCAATCAAAGAATCTGAATTCATAAATTCATGCAAATTATAAATTTATAAACAATGAATATATAAATTAACTTATAACAACAAGTTCACAAAGAGAAAAATACAAAAGAGTTCTTGTTCCAGAAATGGATTCTGTGTATAAATATGACCTACCTTCTTCAGACATTAAGAAAAAATTTTATAGACTTAAATAAATAACAATTTAAGTTTAAACATAATTTTTTTTAAGATTTTATTTATTTATTTGAGAGAGAGAGACTGAGAGAGAGAGCACATGAGAGGGGGGAGGGTTGGGAGGGTCAGAGGGAGAAGCAGACTCCCTGCCGAGCAGGGAGCCCGATGCAGGACTCCCAGGGACTCCAGGATCATGACCTGAGCCGAAGGCAGTCGCTCAACCAACTGAGCCACCCAGGCGCCCAAGTTTAAACATAATTCTAACAGAAGTCCCATAATTTAAAGTTCTCTGGTTAATTGCTGAATCATACAAGATACTGTCCTTAATTCAGAAAAACAACTAATATAGAAAATTTTCTCTTCTTCTAAATTGTTACTATTACAAACCTCTCAGAATGCTTATCAAAGTAAATACCAGGGGAGAAATAAAGGAGCTGATATTGAGTTCCTACTCTGTAATTCCCAAAGGGGAAAAAAAATCTTGACTTATTGTCAAAGCACTAAGCAGTGTTCTGGTAAATCATATGTTTAATTTTAATTCTACTTCAGAAGACTGAAGTTTTATTGCTGACTTTCTAAACAATCTAGAGCAGTGTAATTAGTTGGGATAGGATAGGCTGAGGCAACAAAAAGACGCCGAAGTACATAATTTCTCAAATCTAACAGAGTCTACTCTTCACATACAGTCTGAGAAGGATACTCTGAACAGCAAGCAGCATTTCCCTTTGTGGTGATTTAAGGTCCCAACTCTTTCCATCTTGGGTCTCTGCCATTCTCCATGGCCTCACAGTAGCCTGCACCCAGACAACAGAAGGGGGGAAAGCAAGTCAAGGGGGAACATGCTTGTTAAAGCCGTGGCCTGCGGAAGACACACATCACTTCTGCCAACATTCCACTGGCCAAAATTGGGTCACAGAGCCATACTTACACCAGAAGAGTTTGGGAAATGAAGCATGTCTGTGTGGTGAAGGCAAAAGAAAAGGATAAAAAGGGTGCTGGGGAACAGGGTACAATCTTTGCCATAGGCAAGTCAACTAATCCTGTGCCTCTGGGCTCCTTCACTTACAGATGGGTAACAATTATTTACGTCCACATACCAATCTGGAGAGTTTGTGAGTATGTATACCTATGAAACACTTGGTGTTCCACGGATAAGCACGGTGTATCAATTGTGAATACACTGCTGTTGTTTATACTGCTGCTATGCTATTATTAATTTGAAATGTTACATTGGGTTAAATGGTACACTGGGTTAAGTAACAGTAAAGGATGTAGAACTTTCTACCAAAGATCATTATCAAGAATGCTATGTTAAATGCAATAAACAGATGAACTAAAAAAAATAAAAATTAAAAATTAAATTTTAAGAACGAAGAAACTTGGACCAGAGTGGCTAACCCATTCCTATTGAATACACATGTGACCTGTCCACATTCATCTCCAGGTGTGTTTGGCTCCAAAGTTTGTGCTCCTTCTGCTGCACCAGCTTTTCTCAAGAGTGACAGTAATGGTAAGTGATGACAACATCTAACACTGCTTTGAGTAGTTAATATTTGGTGGTGGGTGATCGAGGACTAATTTGACAATTTAATGAATCCTCTGTACAGGAAAAAGCACAAAAACTCATAATTTTGCATAAAATATTATGAAAAATATAAAGCCTCCAAATGCATGATAAGTGAGGAATTCCAGTTTTAAAGATTGCTTTATAAGTCAATGGTTTCTTTTATCCTTTTCAAGAACCCTGTGAGGAAGGAGTATGGTATTGCCTTCATTCTACCGGTGAGGAAATGGAGGCAAATAAGTGACTGGCTGAACTTCCCACACCAAAAGTGGTAGAACCAGGACTTGCACACAAGTATCAAGACCATGCATCCTTTGCTCTTTCATGAATACCAGTTTATCTGGCATTCCTGAAAATATTTTTGTAGTTATCTTTTATTTAAAATTACTTTTATAGGGGCGCCTGGGTGGCTCAGTTGGTTAAGCGACTGCCTTCGGCTCAGGTCATGATCCTGGAGTCCCTGGATCGAGTCCCGCATCGGGCTCCCTGCTTGGCAGGGAGTCTGCTTCTCCCTCTGACCCTCCCCACTCTCATGTGCTCTCTCTCATTCTCTCTCAAATAAATAAATAAATAAATCTTTAAAATAAAATAAAATAAAATAAAATTACTTTTATATAATATAAATATTTTACTTAAAATTGACTTAAAATTATCTGGATCTTCTTTTTACAAGATTTCCTAGAAAGGTCTTAGTAGTTTTAAAAACAACTCTCCAAAGGCCTTCTAGTTCCTTTGTAACCCATATCTGCCTGGGTGGTAAAATGCTTTCTAGATGAGCCAACTGACGCGGTGCCTGGGTGGCTCAGTCTTAAGGTTAAGCATCTGCCTTCGGCTCAGGTCATGATCCCAGGGTCCTGGAATCAAGCCCCGCATTGGGCCCCCTGCTTGGTGGGAAGCCTGCTTCTCCCTCTCCCACTCCCCCCTGCTTGTGTTCCCTCTCTCCCTGTCTCTCTCTGTGTCAGATAAATAAATAAAATCTTTAAAAAAAAAATAAATGAGCCAACTGTCTGCCGCTCACTAAATGGGCAGTAGGCATTCCAATGCAGACAGAGCAATGCGCACACTCGGTCTTCATCCTACAAGAGCAAAACTGCATGGGCTATGAAGTGGTAAATGTTGCAGTAAAATAAAAAAGAAAGTGATGACAAGAAAAGGAATGACGAGATTTTTCAGCAAAATGTTACTTTCAGCACAGTTTCAGGGGTATAGGAGTATTTCTCCAACGAAACTGAATATATTTAGTTTCTAATGTGAAATAGCTACTGTGCCAATCATACCCAAGTGAGTGTCATTTGGATAAATAGTGGGAAATTTTGAATGTGTATAAAGATGGGACAAGAGAAGTTAATAACCAAGAAATATTTGTGAAACAAATAAAACTGACATTGTCCTAAGTAGTATAATCTTAATTTGATTCAATGAAAAGACAACTACAATTAAATCTTAGTATTGTGATTGATAGAGATGTTATCTAAATAAGGGTGAAAAAATGAGCTTATGTGAAAAGTTCAGATTACTAATATTTCAAAATATCAATGTGCTATTGAAACCATTTGGAAAAGTTTTAATAGAATTCAGAATGTCAGTTCTTATTGACATATCTCAAATTATCCAATTATCTCCATCACTTCTGCCAACTCAGAGGTCCAAGTTACTATCATCTTTGGCCTGGGCTAGTGTAACAGCCTTCTAATTAGTCTCCCAGCATCCAGCTTTGCTCTCCTTCAGTCTCTACTGCAGTCAGAGTTATCTTTTCAAAATGCAAATGTAACCATGTCATTTCTTCCTAAAATCCTGTACTGGTTTCCAATTGCTCTTGGGGAAAGAGACCAAAATGCTCAACATGGCATATCAGGCTCTGCAGCCTACCTCTTTCTATCTCCCCATTCTCATCTCAAAAATACTCTATCCATGCCCTAGCTAGAATCCCATTCCCTATCTTTCTATTATTCCCAAGTGGCTTTGCATGTTCCTGAGCAGTGTATCACCCTTTATTCCGCCCCCCCAGCTCTGCCCTCCACAGCCATTTCTCACCACCTGCTGCCAAGTTTATTATGTCAGGGAATTTCTCCTCTACTTCTATTCATTAACTGAAGACTAGCTCTGTTTTAAAAAGAATGTCTTTTTTTTCCAGGCCTCTCAAATATATTTCAGGATTTCCCACTGATGCTTATTTAAGCAGTATCTATAATGACTATGCACACAGGTTCTCTTTCAGTCTACTGTGGTATAAATCCAAATACTCACACTTCGTAATTTGTTGACCTTAAGAATCTAAATGAGGTAATCTATGTGCAGTTCATAACACAGTTCCTAAAACATAATATTAGCATTCAAACCATGTAGAATAATATTATCATTCCAGACCACGACTACCTCACTCTTATTATTATTAATAAAAAATAAAATAATAAGACCTGATCCATGAGGCTAATATAATTTGGGTGCTATGTCTTGCTCTTTGCTTTCAGTTACAGATGTTGAAGTCATTCTTTCATTCATTAAACCACTGATATCTGTCTCAGTTGGCCTTCTACCTTTAATCCTACCATCTTCTTGAGTGACATAAGTATCACATTAGTTGATACATACAATAATTGAGCTTGTCACTTCCTTGATGTATTCATCTCTAGTGATTTATTCTTCCAAAAACTATACTTGATTAGTGTTCTCATGCAAGAATTCATTTCTCAGAGAATTAATATTTTACGAAATCCCTCAGTTAATAAATTAGAAAAATGGGAAAACATAATTCTCTTGAAAGAACTAAAATTTAATGAACAACCTAGGGATATTTTTCTTTGAAGATATCTATTGATATAAAGTCAAAAGCAAAAGTGGGCAGGAAACACTGACACATGGAGTCAAATCTTAACATTTCTAGGAACCAGGGTAAGAGCAGGTCACAATCAAATCATTCAGACTAGTTTGCAGATGTTGCCATGTTATAAGTGTGTTTCATGACAGTGTCTAATGCTAACAGTGAGTCACCCCTGCAAATAAAATACATATTAATAGCCTTCTCAGATCTGCTTATGATGTAGAAGGATGAAAACATAGGCTACCCATCCTAACAACAACAAAAATTTAAAGAACCTACAAAATCATACCTTTTCTTGAACTCATCTGAGATCTGAATTTGGAGGGTCCCTAAAATTCTACTATAAAAGTTTTTTATATATTCATTAATGATTTGTCATACTACTCAAGTCAATGGATATCTTTTTGAATTTCTTTAAAATCCTTTCTTGAAACATTGTCCTCTTCATTTAATTAAAATAAACTCGCCTTTTAGTACTTTTATCTCTTCTGGCATTAAATATTTGATTTCTCTATGTTTACTTGGGGATCTCTTCCCTTTTCATTGTATACAATCTTTTCAAGTGGGGAGGAACTTGCAACAACCAGCACATGGATCTTGGCAGACCAAGTTCATACTTGCAACACCCAAGTAGTAATTCTTACCAGAGTTTTTACTCATCTGTAGAACCAAGTCAGGGGCACACTCTGACCAGGGAACATGGGGGGATACAAAGCTGCCTGATTCAGGTCCTCGAACAAGGAGTTTTGCCAGCCCTAAAACTAGGTTTGCCCATGCCCAGGCAAGGAGTCAAATCACAGCCCCATCCACTGTGGAAAAGTTTTCTAGTCCCATCTGACCAGAAACATTGGCAACAGCTCCTAGAAGCAGTGCAATCCAGTGACACTTGAGCTGAGAGGCAGGTGGGCAGAGCTGATCACCTCCAAAGCAAAGCCCATACTGGGCATGGGCCATTCCTGTGCTATACATAGGCAGGAGGATTAATTTATATCCAAAGCTAAGGGTAATTCCAGACCCATCCGAACTAGAAATCCTGTTTAGAAAATTGAGAGTAGCCTGGAATGGCCCCTCCTGCTCCTGCCCAAGACAAGGAGACAAATGGCAGCCCCACCCACTGTGGAGAGTGTCCTCCAGCACCATCTTAACAGAAGGGCTGGCAACAACTGTTGTAAGATAATGAGGTCCTGACAGCACTTGAGCTGAGAGGCAGCCAGGCAGAGCTGATAGTTTGGTGAGCAAAGCCAGTGGCCCTGTTTGGTCAGGGAACTTGGGGTATGGGTTAGCTACAGTCTTCACTCTGTCTGACCAGGGAACCTAACCAGAGCACACAGGAAGCTGCATAACCTATTCACAACCTAAGTACAGTGGCACTTAAACAGAGAGCACAGGCCATGGCTTCCCTCATATGCAAAGGAAAACTGGTGGCCTCACTTGACCAGGGGAATTCAGTATACACTCTGGCCTAATTTGGGTCCACAACAGTGAGCTGTGCAGGCCCTGGGTCTCATTCTTCTGCCCTGAAGAGCAGGGAAGCTAATTCATAGTCCAAGCTATTACTGCATATGTACCTAGTCCTGAACAAGTAGTAAGCCTGACCAGAGAATCCAGGCAAATGTGGAGCACAATTTACAGCCTTACCTGGATAAGAAACCAAGCCAGAAATCCTTTTTAACTGCTCTCATCAGAGGGACACTTTTCCACTCCCTTCCTCAGAGCTTGAATAGTTGCCTTGACCCAAAATAGACCATAGCAGCAGGCCCCACCTGCCCAAGAACACTGCTAGCAGACACACCTAGAAGCCCAAACTGAGCTGACTGGTGAAGAACTGTCTCTACAAAAGCAAACCTGAAGAGGAGCCCAATTATTCAAATGTGCAGATACCAATATAAGACATCAAGGATCATGAAAAAATCAGGTAAATATGACACCACCAAAGAAAACAAATAAAGTCCCAATAATTGTCCCTAAAGAAACACAGATCTATGAACTTACAAATAATTCAGAATTTTCTTAGGGAACTATAGTGCACTACAAAAAAATGAAGAAAAACAACTAAATGAAAATAGGAAAGCAATGCAATAACAAAATAAGAAGTTCAACAAGGAAATAGCAGCCATTAAAAAAAAAAAAAAGAACATAAATCCTGGAGTTGAAAAATACAACCGAACTGAAGATTTCAATGGAGAGTTTCCTCAGCCATGCAAAAGAAAGAACTGGCAACCTAGAGAACAGGTCATTGGAAATTACCCAGAGGAACAAAAAGAAAACAGAATGAAAACCTTGGGAATTATGGAATGCCATGGAAAACAACAACAACAACAGCAACAACAATAAACCAATATTTTCATTATGGAAATTCCAGGAGAAGAGAAAGAGAAATTTAAAGCAATAATGGCTAAAAACTTCCTAAACCTAAGAAATGAAATAGACACCCAGATTCCTGAAACCCAAAAAGCTCATAAGTAGGTCAAACACAAAACTACATTAACACACATTATAATTAAATTATCAAAAGTCAAAGACAAAGGCAGTATTTTAAGAGCAGCAAGAGAACAGATGTTCTTTATGGAACCCCATAAGACTATGAGTGGATTTCTGACCATAAACTTTTCAGGCCAACAGAGAATGGGATGGTATACTCAAAAATATCAAAAGAAAATAGCTGGCAACTAAGAATTCTATAACTTTCAGAAACGAAAGAGGGATAAGGACTTCCCTGAACAACAACAACTGAGGGAGTTCATTACTACCAGACCTCCCTTACAAAAAAATGTTAAAGGAAGCTCTTTGAGTGGAAGTAAAAGAACATTAATTAACATCATAAAAACATAAAAAGGTAGCCTATATTGGTGGGAATGCAAACTAGTGCAGTCACTCTGAAAAACAGTATGGAGGTTCCTCAAAAAGTTAAAAATAGAACCAGTCTACAATCTAACAATCCCACTACTGGGTATTTACCCAAAGAATACAAAAACACTTATTTGAAAGGATACATGTGCCCCTATGCTTTCTGCAGCATTATTTACAATAGCCAAGATAATGGAAGCAGCCCAAGTGCCCATCGACTGATGAATGGTAAAGACATGGTGGGTATACATACACATATATACACATACACACATACATACATACATACACACACAATGGAATATTATTAAGCTATAAAAATGAATAAAATCTTGCCATTTGCAATGACATAGATGGAACTAGAGAGTATAATGCTTAGCAAAATAAGTCAGTCAAAGACAAATACCATAGGATTTCACTCATATGTGGAATTTAAGAAACAAAACAAATGAGCAAAGGGAAAGACAGAAAGAGTAATCAAGAAACAGATTCTTGATTATAGAGAACAAACTGATGGTTACCTGAGGGGAGGTGAGTAGGAGGATAGGTGAAATAGGTGATTGGGATTAAGGAGTACACTAGTACTAATGAGCACCAGGTAGTTAAAGTAAAAACTTAAGAAAAAAAATGGTAGTGTAAATCTCACTGGTAATGGTAAATATATAGTCATAGTTACATTCCTCAATATGGTAATAGTGGTTCATAATTCACTTACAACTCTAGTTTAAAACTTTAAAAATGCAGAAAAAATAACCATAGCTACAATAATCTATTATTAGTTATACAGTATAAAAAATAATGTAAATTATAATAGCAATAACCTAAAATGTGAGGGGGAGGAGAAGTAACAGTGTAAATTTATAAATTCCACTGAAGTTGTTATCAGTTTAAAATAGGGTGTTGTAAGTTTGAGATATTTTATATATGCCTTATGGTAACCATAAGGAAAAACCCTGTAGTAATTACACGAAAGGATATGA
Organism: Mirounga angustirostris; assembly: GCF_029215605.1. Classification (NCBI taxonomy): domain Eukaryota; kingdom Metazoa; phylum Chordata; class Mammalia; order Carnivora; family Phocidae; genus Mirounga; species Mirounga angustirostris. The sequence goes on from NW_026991710.1 coordinate 137,330,174, forward strand.
CAAAGAAGTCAAAGTATAGTGATACCAAAAGACAACAAAACACACAAAAAAGACAGCAGGATAAGAAACAAGGAACAATATATCTACGAAACAAACAGAAAACAATTCACAAAATGACAGGAGTAAGTCCTTACCTATCAATAGTTACTTTAAATGTAAATGAATTAAATTCTCCACTTAAAAGACTTAGAAAAACTTAGTAGGTTAAAAAACAAGATCGAACAACATGTTTTCTACAAGATATTCACTTTAAAGACACACATAGACTGAAATTTAAGGGATAGAAAAAGACATTTCAAGCAAATGGTAACCAAAAAAAGCAGGAGTAGCTATATTTATGTCAGGCAAAATAGACTTTAAAAATGGTAAAAAGAGACAAAGAAGGTCATTATATAATTATAAAGAGGTCAAAACATCAAGAAGATATAATGGTTGTAAATATTTATGCAACCTTGGACCATCTAAATATATAAAACAATAATTTAACACAGCTAAAAAGGAGAAATAAACAATAATACAATAATAGTTGGACACTTTAAAATCCCACTCTCAACACTGGAAATATCATCTAGGCAGAGAATCAATAATGAAACCATGGACCTGAACAACACTATAGACATATAGTGTCTATAGTGACATATGCAAAACATTCTATCAAACAACAGCAAAATAAAGGGATTAAAGTACATAGGTTCTCAAGTGTACTCAAAATAAAGGTTCTCAAGTACATAGGGAACATTTTCTTTTTTTTTTTTTTTTTTTAAAGATTTTATTTATTTATTTGAGACAGAGAGAATGAGATACAGAGAGCATGAGAGGGAGGAGGGTCAGAGGGAGAAGCAGACTCCCTGCCGAGCAGGGAGCCCGATGCGGGACTCGATCCCAGGACTCCGGGATCATGACCTGAGCCGAAGGCAGTCGCTTAACCAACTGAGCCACCCAGGCACCCCATAGGGAACATTTTCTAGAACAGACCACATGTTAGACCATGAAACAAAGTCTTAGCAAATTCAAGAGACTGAAATCATACCAAGTATCTTTGACCACAATGGCATAAAACAAGAAATCAATAACAAGAGGAAATATGGAAAATTCACAAACATATAGAAATTAGACAACAATCCCCTGAACAGCAAATGGATCAAAAAAGAAATTAAAGGGGAAGTTTAAAAGTTTCTTGAAACAAACAGAAATGGAAATACAATATACTAGAACTTGTAGGATACAGTGAAAGCAATTCTAAGAGGAAAGCTCATAGCAATAAACACCTACATTAAGGAGCAAGAAAGATCCGAAATAAATAACCTTAGTTTATCCATTAAGGAACTAGAAAAAGAGCAAACAAAGACCAAAGTTGGCAGAAGAAAGAAAATAACAAAAATTAGAGCAGAAATAAATAAAATATAGAACAGAAATACAATAGACAAGAATAACAAAACAAAGAGTTAGTTCTTTGAAAAGACAAACAAAATTAATAAGCCCTTCATTACACTAATCAAAGAAAAAAGAGAAAAGACCTAAATCAGCAAAATTATAAGTAAAAAGTTAATATTATAATGATACCATGGAAAGTTGAAGAATCCTAGGAGGATACTACAAACAACTGAATGCCAACAAATTGGACCACCTAAAAGAAATGGAAAAAAATTCTTAGAAACACACAACTTAGCAAGACTATATCTAGAAAAAATAGAAAATCTGAATAGACCAATTACTAGTAAGATTGCATCAGGAATCAAAAATCACCCAACAAAGAAAAGCGTAGGACCAGATGGCTTTGCTGGTGAATTCTTCCAAACATTTAAAGAAGAATTAACACCAGTCCTTCTCAAACTCTTGCAAAAATTGAACAGGAGAGAACAGTCCCAAACTCATTTTCTGAAGACAGCATGATCCTAATACCAAAGCCAGAGAAGAAACTACCAGAGAAGGAAGTAACAGGCCAATATCACAGATGGATATAGATGCAAAAATTCTCAATTAAATACCAGAAACTGAATTAAGCAGCACATCAAAAGGATCATTTGTCATGATCAAGCAGGATTATCCCTGGGATGCAAGAATGTTTCAACACACATAAACCAATGTGACACATCATATTAATAGAATGAAAGTAAAAATCATAGGATCATCATAATAGATACCACAAAAGCATTTTGACAAAATTCAACATCCATTCATTAAAAAAAAAACTTAATAAATTAGCCATAGAGAGAAAAGTATCAAAATAATAAAGACAACATATGACAAGCCCACAGCTAACATCATACTAAATTCTGAAAGGTTGAAAGATTTTCCTTTAAGATCAGAAACAAGACAAGGGTGCCCACTCTCCTCATTCTATTCAACATAGTACTAAAAGTCCTAGCTAGAGCAATCAGAGAAGACAAATAAATAAAAGGTATCAGAATTGGAAAGCAAAAAGTAAAATTGTCTACACTTGCAAATGACAACATATAATATTAGAAAATCCTGAAGACTTAACTAAAATACAGTTAGATCTAATCAATAAATTTAGTACAGTTGCAGGATACAAAATTAACAAAAATCAGTATCATTTCCATACACTAACAACACATTTTCTAAAAAAGAAACAACAAAGAGATCTCATTTATAATAGAATGAAAAGCAATAAAATACTTAGGAATAAATTTAGTTAAGGAGGTAAAAATATCTACCCTAAAACATTGACATGTACATGACATCTACCCTAAGACAATGATGAAAGGAATAAAAAAAGAAACAAATAAATGAAAAGATATCCTGTATCCAATGGCTGGAAGAATTAATATTGTTAAAATGTCAATACTACCTTAAGCCATCTATAGATTCAATGCAATGCCTATCAAGATTCTAATGGCACTCATTAAAGAAGTAGAAAAAACACTCCTAAAATTATATAAAACCACGAAAGACCCCAAAAAGCCAATGAATTCCTGAGAAAGAAGAACAAATCATGAGGCATTACACTCCCTGATTTCAAGCTGGTCATCAAAGGAAGTAATCAGTAGTAATATGATAATAGTAAAAGACTTTAGCACACCACTTACATCAATGGATAGATCATCTAATTAGAAAATCAACAAGGAAATAGTGGCTGTGATGTCACATTGGACTAGATGGATCTAACAGATATATTCAGAACATTCCATCCTAAAACAACAGAATACACATTCTTTCCAAGTACACATGGAATATTCTCCAGAGTAGATCATATGTTAGGCCACAAAACAAATATCAACAAATTCAGAAAGACTGAAGTCATACCATGCATCTTTTCTGATCACAACTCTAGAAACTAGAAATCAAATGCAAAAAAAAAAAAAATCTGTAAAGAACATAAATACAGGAGCACCTGGGTGGCTCAGTCATTAAGCATCTACCTTCGGCTCAGGTCATGATCCCAGGTCCTGGGATCAAGCCCCGCATCGGGCTCCCCTCTCCGCAGGAGGCCTGCTTCTCCCTCTCCCATTCCCCCTGCTTGTGTTCCCTCTCTATCTGTGTCACTTTCTGTCAAATAAATAAAAATCTTAAAAAAAAAAAAGAACATAAATACAAGAAGGTTAAATAACACATTACTAAACAATGAATGGACAATGAGGAAATGAAAGGAGAAATCAAAAACTACATGGAGACAAATGAAAATGAAAACACAATGGTCCCAAATCTTTGGGATGCAGCCAAAGCTGTTTTAAGAGGGAAGTTTATAGCAATACAGGCCTACCTCAAGAGGCAATAAAAATCTCAAATAAGCAACCTAACCTTACACCTGAAGAAACTAGAAAAAGAAGAACAAACAAAACCCAAATCCAGTAGAAGGAAGAAAATAAAGATTAGAGCAGAAACAAACACAACAGAAGCTAAGAAAAAAAAAAAAAGATCAATGAAACCAGGAGCTGGTTCTTTGAAAAGATCAATGAAATTGATAAACCTTTAGCCAGAATCATAAAGAGAGAGAGAGAGAGATTTTGTTTTGTCAAAAAACAAAATCATAATTGAAAGAAGAAAAATAACAACTGGCACCACAGAAATACAAAAGATTATAAGAGAATATTATAAAAAATAATATGCCAACAAATCGGACAACCCAGAAGAAGTGGATGAATTCCTATAAACATATAAACTACCAAAACTGAATCAGAAAGAAACAGAAAATTTGTACAGACCAATTACCAGCAATGAAATTGAATCAGTAATAATCAAAAAATTACCAACAAACAAAAAAAGCACAGGACCAGAAGGCTTCACAGATGAATTCCACCAAATGCTTAAAGAAGAGTTAATACCTATTCTTCTCAAACTCTTTCAAAAACTAGAATAGGAAAAAACACTTCCAAATTAATTCTATGAAGTGATCATTACCCTGATACCAAAACCAGACAAAAACACTACAAAATTTATTTATGGCTCATAAATCTGATGAATGCAGATGAAAAAATCCTCAACAAAATACTAGCAAACTGAATCCAACAATACATTTAAAAAATTATTCATCACAATCAAGTGGAATTTATGCCGGGGATACAAGGGTGGTTCATTATTCGCAAATCAATCAACATGGTACATCACATCAACAAGAGAAAGGGTTAAAGACATATGATCATTTCAATAGATGAAGAAAAAGCATTTGGCAAAGTATAACATCTTTCACAATAGAAGCCCTCAACAAAATAGGTTTAGAGGGAATATGCCACCACATAATAAAGGGCATATATGAAAACCTCACAGCTGACATCATATTCAATGATGAAAAACTAAAAAGTTACCCTTAAGATGAGGAACAAGACAAGGATGTCCATCCTCACCATTTTATTCAACATAGTACTGGAAGTCTTAGCCACTACAAACAGACAACAAAAAGAAATAAAAGGCATCCAAATTGTTAAGGTAGAAGTAAAGCTTTCACTATTTGCAGATTATATGATACTATATATAGGAAACCCTGAAGACTCAACCAAAAAACTATTAGAACTGATAAATGAATTCAGTAAGGTCACAGGATACAACATTAATATACAGAAATCCATTGCATTTCTATACTAATAATGAAGTAACAGAAAAAGAAATTAAGAAAATAGCCAAAGCAATCTTGAAAAAGAACAAAACTGGAGGTATCACAATCCCAGATATCAACAAATACTACAAAACTATAGTAATCAAAACAGTATGGTATTGGCACAAAAATAGACACATCGATTACTGGAATAGAATAGAAAGCCCAGAAACAAACCCATGATTATATGGTCAATTAATCTTCTACAAAAGAGGCAAGGATATGTAATGGGTAAAAGACAGTCTCTTCAACAAATGGTGCTGGGAAAACCGGACATCTAGATGCAGAATAATGAAACCAGAACACTTTCTCACACCATACACAAAAATAAACTCAAAATGAATTAAAGACCTAAATGTGCAACCTGAAACCATAAAAATACTTGAAGAGAGCACAGGCAGTAATGCCTCTGACATTGGCTGTAGCAGCATTTTTCTAGATGTGTCTCCTAAGGCAAGGAAAACAAAAGCAAAAATAAACTATTGAGACTAAATTAAAATTAAAAGCTACTGCACAGCAAAGGAAATCATCAACAAAACTAAAGATAACCTACTGATTGGAGACTCATATATCCAATAAAGTGTTAGTATCCAAAATATATAAAGAACTTATACAACTCAATACCAAAAAGAAAAAAAAATTCTAATTTAAAAATGGGCAGAAGACAGGAACAGACATTTTTCCAAAGACATACAGATAGCCAACAGGCACATGAAAAGATGCTCAACATCGCTAATCATCAGGAAAATGCAAATCAAAACCACACCAGGTATCACCTCACACCTGTCAGAATGGCTAAAATCAAAAACTCAAGAGACAACCAGTGTTGGCAAGGATGTGGAGAAAGAGGAACCCTTATGTACTCTTGGTAAGAATGCAATGTGGTACAGCCACTGTGGTTCCTCAAAAATTTAAGAATAGAATTACCATATGATATAATAATTCTGCTCCTGGGTATTTCCCCAAGGAAAACAAAAACACTAACTTGAAAAGATATATGCACTCCTATGTTTATTGCAGCATCAATTACAATAGTCAAATTATGAAAGTAGCTCATGTATCCATTGATAGATGAATGGATAAAGAAGATATGGCATATATACATATACATATTAGTCAGGCATAAAAAAGAATTAAATCTTGTCATTTGCAACAACATGTATGGATCTAGAGAGTATAATGCTAAGTGAAGTCAGTCAAAGACAAATACCATATGATTTCACTCATATGTATTATTTAAGAAACAAGACAAATGAACAAAGGAAAAAAAATAGACAAACCCCAAAACCAAAACAAAACAAAAGACTTTTACCTATAGAGAACAAACTGGGGGTTACAAGAGGGGAGGTCAGTGGGGTAATGGGTGAAATAGGTGAAATGGATTAAGAGTACACTTACCATGATGAGCACTGAGTAATGTAATAATAGCAAAAAACCCCAAATAACCCAATTAAAAAGGACAAAAGACCTGAATAGGCATTTCTCCAAAGAAGATATAGGAAAGGCCAACAGGTACATTAAAAGATGCTCAACTTCACTAGCCATTAGGATACTGCAAATTAAAACCACAATAGAGTATCATCAAAACAGAAGAGATGACAAATACTGATGTGAATGTGGAGAAAATGGAACCCTCATGCATTGTTAGTAGGACTGTAAACTAGTATGGCCACTATAGAAGATAGTAGGGAGGACTCTCAAAAAACTAAAAATAAAACTACCATATGATCCAGCAATTTGACTTCTGGGAGTATATCCAAAGGAAATAAAAACACTAACTTGAAAAGATACCTGCACCCAGAAGTTCTAAGCAGTATTATTATATATAATAACCAAGACATGAAAGCAATCTAAATGTCCACTGAGAGATGAATGGATAAAGTTGTGAAATACACACACACACACACACACACACGAGAATAAACCATAAGGAAAATAAGGAAATTCTACCATTTGCAAGATCCATGGATGAACCTTGAAAGCATTATACTAAGTTAAATAAGTCACAAGAAAGAAAGAAAAAATACTGTATGATCTCTGATCTAAAAACAAAATGAAGCAGGGGCACCTGGGTGGCTCAGTCAGTTGAGTGGCCAACTTTTGATCTCAGCTCAGGTTTTGATCTCAGGGTCCTGAGTTTGAGCCTCACATTGGGCTCCCTGTCCAGCATGGATCCCACTTAAAATAACAAATGAACAAACAAAGACTCATAGCAAGAGATCAAACTTATAGTTACCAAAAGTAGAGGGCAGGAGGAGGGGCAATTGGAGGAAGTCTAAAGGTACAAACTTTGAGTTTTAAGTAAGTACCAGGGATGTAACATACAACATGATGACTATAGCTAACATTGTCGTGTGATATAGGAAAGTTAAGATAGTAAATCCTAAGAGTTCTCACCATAAGGAGTTTTGTTTTTCTTTTTTAATTGTATCTATATGAGAAGATGAATATTAGCTGAACCTATTGTGGTAATCATTTCACTGAGTATGTAAATCAAGGCATCTTGCTATATGTCTTAAACTTACAGTGATGTATGGCAATTATTTCTCAGTGAAACTGAAAAAAGTAAATTGTAACATATTTACCAAAGTACAACACTTAATATTTTCAGTATATTTCTACTTATGTCACCATATCCTATTTCCCTCCTCTTTTTATGTAAGTTGACTTATAATTCATACACAATAAATCAATTTCAATTGTACAGTTCAATGATTTTGCCTCCTCTTGAATGTATACAAATGGAATCACACAATATGTATTTGACTTCTTTGCTGATCATAATAGCTATTGTGCAATAATATATATATAAATTTATGAATATACTACATTATGGTTATTTATTCACCTGAGAAAAGACATTCTTTTGCTTCAGATCTTTTCGTTATTAGGAATAAAACTTCCGTATTTATTGTCATAGAAGTCTCCTATTTAGGGTGCATGTTTTCATTTCTCATTTCATTCCTGAATCAAAGAATACATTATTTTTAACTTAAAAAAAAAAAAACCTGCTAAAATATTTTTCAAAGTAGTTTTCCCATTTTACAGTCTCATGAACATTATGTGGAAGTGTTCCAATTGCTTCATATTTTGGCAATCCTGCATCCTTACTATTGTCTCTTTTTCTTTTTAAATTTTAACCATTGTTGTGGGTATGTAGTAATAATGCCTATCATTTTTGGTGATGTCTCTGTTGAAATTCTTTGATATTTTAAAATTCAAGCTGCCTTATTATTGAATTTAAAGTATCCTTTATACATTTTATATATGTTTTTTATTTAAAAATGTTGCAAATATTATCTCCCAACATGTGCTTGATTTTTTTAAATGCCATCTGAAATTCCAGATTTTTTAAGAAGTTCACTTTAATCATTTTTTTATGATCACTATACTCTTTGTGTTGTATGAAATTTTGTCTAACCCAAGTTATCATAGATCATATAGTATCATAGATCATGTATCACAGATCACATTTTTTTCAACACTTTTTAAAGTTTTGGCTTTTATGTTTGGGTCTATGATCTATTTCAAGTTAATCTTTTTAATTAATTAATTTTGGTCTGAGGTAGGGATTGAGTGTTGTTTTTTTTTAAGATTTTATTTATTTATTTGACAGAGAGATAGAGAGCACAAGTAGGCAGAGTGGCAGGCAGAGGGAGAGGGAGAAGCAGGCTCTCCGCTGAGCAGGGAGCCGGACGTGGGGCTCAATCCCAGGACCCCAGGATCATGACCTGAGCCGAAGGCAGCTGCTTAACCGACTGAGCCACCCAGGCACCCCATATGTGTTCTTTTTTTTAAACTCCTATTGGAATATCTAGTTGTTGCAACCCATATGTTGGAAGATTTTCATTTCTCTCATTTTATTAAATTGGTAGTTTGGTTGAAATAAATTGAGAATATATGTATATATATATGTATGTATGTATTTCTGGACACTGTTCTGTTATGTTGAAATATTTTTTTAGCTGTAAGCCAATGCAAGTATTTTGATTAATGTAACTTTTGATTAATGTAACTTTATTTTGAAATATTACCGTGAATATTCTCTAACATTGTTTTACTATTTCAAGATTATTTTTTTATTTTAAATATTTTATACACCTATAAATTTTAGATTCAGCTTGTCAAATTCTACTAAAACAAAAAGATAGTAGAAATTTTAATTAGGATTGCATTAAATCCATAGATCAATTTTAGAGGGATTGACAGCAATACTGAATTTTCTGCTATGTGAACATACTTTATATCATCATGTCCTCTCTCACACAATTGATGGGTCAGGAAATTATGAAAGTCCCTGTGGGAAAAATAACTTTACAACATCTAATAAGTGAAAAATATACACACTCCATAACCGGGCAGACAGGTTCCTTGGAATATACCTATAATATGTATGTACTATGTTCCCCAAAAGTTATGTCTTAGAAATTTTTTGTCACATTAGACATAATACTTACAAAAGAGAACAGTTTAATTTATATTAACAATATAATGTACATTTAACTTGTAGTCTATTCTTAAAATAGACTACTACATAACAATAAAAATGAATGAATTACTGTTCTGTCCAAGAGCACCGTTAAATCTCCCAAACATACCATTGAGTGAAAGAGGTCAATTACTAAGGGATACATACTTAAAAGTATGAAATTGTGTAAGCTCAAAAACAGTCAGGGCGCCTGGGTGGCTCAGTTGGTTAAGCGACTGCCTTCGGCTCAGGTCATGATCCTGGAGTCCCGGAATCGAGTCCCGCATGGGGCTCCCTGCTCGGCAGGGAGCCTGCTTCTCCCTCTGACCCTCCCCCTCTCATGTGCTCTCTGTCTCTCTCATTCTGTCTGTCTCAAATAAATAAATAAAATCTTAAAAAAAAAAAAAAAGTCAAAAAAGTGACCTTTGGTTTTCAAAGTCAAAATAATGTTACCCGTTGTCCTATGCATAGAGCTTTCTCAGTCACAAATTTATTTCCCTCTCTGCTTCCACATTCCCCTCCTTCAGGATTATCTTTCTTTGCAATTACTGTACTGTTCTTTTTGTCTTTCATATAGAAAGATCCCATAGCTTCCTAAATCTAATACTGAAATCAAAATTTATAATTTACTTCCTCTACTTCTCTCATTTTTAAAATTCACTTTCTTTTTACTGGGTCCTGATATGTCTGCTAATTAATCTTCCATTATGCAGAATCTTATCTAGCAATCCTAATTTCCTTATGCTTACTTAGTAAACTCTGGTACGTGGAAAAGAAACTGTTTTCCGAGGACTTCCAAATATGCATGAAAATCTCCTGTCACACACACACTTGCATCAAGCTGTGCTGGTAATATAGCTTTTTTCACTTCACTTCTAGGGAATATCTGAATACTCCATCCTGAGTTACTAGAACCTACAAGCCTACCAATTACCATTTTCTTTCTCATGAATTCCAAATAATAAATTTTCACACTCCAAAATATGATATCATCCTAGGCATCTTAAGTTATTTTTATAGGTTTAATAACATATATACCTGCTTTTTGTTTTACTTGTCACTGAATTATATTTCTTGATGAAGTATATGGTGTTTATTTTCATGCCTTAATAGAAATTCTTATTTACTCAAACATCAGTTATCATACACACACATGCACATACACACAATGGAAACTGTATTCTTATTTTTCTTTATTAATTGCCTTTCATGTTCAGATTGTTGTATTTTCATACACACAACTTAATCACTGTTTTTATTGTATGTTAAATATCACCTACATTTTTGAACTTGTATGATTATACAGGAAATCATTCACCTCTGACGTATTTGTTATATGGCTCACTCAATTCTGATTTTTGCTTATGACTGATAGTTTTTGTTGTTCTCTGCAAGTTTATGACTTTAATAAATGCATCTCCAGTTACTTTCTCTTTCATTTTTGTCTGATGTATTTTCACTTCTCATTTCACATCCTTCACCCCTAAAAATCTCACTGTTACTGTATTTCTCCTCTTTACTGCCACTTTCTCCTTTCTCTGAATTTTAGAACAGAATTAAAACAGCTTCTAGTTGATTTCTTGCCTGTGCTTTTTTAAAACCCAGTAGTTCTGAGGTGCCTGAGTGGCTCAGTCAGTTAAGTGTCTGCCTTCAGCTCAGGTCATGATCCCGGGGTCCTGAGACTGAGCCCCAGGTTGGGCTCCCTGCTCAGAAGGGAGCCTGCTTCTCCCTCTGCCCCTCCCCCTGCTAGTGTTCTCTCTTCTCTCTCTCACTCTCTCTCTCAAATAAATAAATAAAACCTTTTAAAAAATAAATAAAATCCAGAATTTCCAGCAATTAACTTGTTCTATTTTTATTCTTTGTTATTTTTCTCATCCCTTTGATTTCTCTCCTGCTGAGTAGGCTTCTATTACCATCTATACACAACTGTTCTTAAATAAGTTCTCTCTTTTTTTAAACACATATCTTAATATGTTGCTTCCATATTTTCAGTGTTATCTAAACATATTACTTGCATTATTTTTTTAATTTATTTTTTTTGACGTAGTGTTCCAGGATTCATTGTTTGCGTATAACACCCAGTGCTCCATTCAGTATGTGCCCTCTTTAACACCCATCACCAGGCTAACCCATCCTCCCACCCCCTCCCCTCTAGAACCCTCAGTTTGTTTCTCAGAGTCCACAGTCTCTCATGGTTCATCTTCCCCTCTGATTATTTCAGAGTCAGTGAGAGCAGAATTCAAATCCTGCCTCTTAAGTAAACTAAAACTGCTCAACCTTTAATAAAATTTTTGGCCTCTTACTTGTGTTCTCTTAAAAAGTGAGATAACATCACTTCCATAAGTTTATGACAGGATATGAGGATTAAATATTTTAACATATGTTAAGTGCTTAGCACAGTACCTAGCATTATTCAGAACTTTAAAAATACTAGTTCTCTTTATTGGTAATATTTTAACTCAATCATTTTATTTTGAAATAAAGACAGCCATAGGAGAGTAAAGAACTTAACATTATATTTTTTAAAAGATTTTATTTATTATTTATTTATTTATTTTTTAGAGAGAGAGTGCAGGTGCGTGAGCAGGGGGAGGGGCAGAGGGTGTGGGAGAGGGACAAGCAAAACTCTGTGCTAAGCATGGAGCCCCACTTGGGGCTTGATCTCACCATCCTGATATCATGCTCTGAGCAGAAACCAAAAGTGGGAGGCTTAACCAACTGAGCCACCAGGTGCCCCAAAGAACTTACTTTCCTTCCTTCCTTCCTTCCTTCCTTCCTTCCTTCCTTCCTTCCTTCCTTCTTTCCTTCCTGAGAGAGTGAGAGAGACTATGGGGGGTACAGAGGGAGGAGAAGCAGGCTCCCCACAGAGCAGGGAGCCCTATGCAGGACTGGATCCCAGGACCCTGGGTTCATGACCTGAGCCGAAGGCAGATGTTTAACTGACTGAGACACCCAGGCACCCCAGAACTTAACATTCTTGAAAGGAAGAATGGGCATAAAATTATCCACATAATTTTACTTCTTAAATGTATTTTATAATTGTTTAATTATTACTGAAATAATACATGCATGTAATACTTTAATATTAAAATACCCCAAAAAGTGGTTGATGAAAAGTAAAAATAATCCTTTCTTCTTTTTTTTTTATAAGTTTTTATTCAAATTCGAGTTCATTAACATATAATGTAATATTGGTTTCAGGAGTAGAATTTAGTGATTCATCACTTAGATGTAATACCCAATGCTCATCACAAGTGTCCTCCTTAGTGCCCATCACCCATTTAACCCATCCCCCACCCACCACCCCTCCAGCAGCCCTCAGTCTGTTCTCTATAGTTAAGAGTCTCTTCTGGTTTGCCTCCCACTCTTTTTATTTTTTTCCCTTCCCCTATGTTCATCTGTTTTGTTTCTTAAATTCCACATATGAGTGAAATCATATGGTGTTTGTGTTTCTCTGACTTATTTCACTTAGCATAATATACTCTAGTTCTATCCATGTCACTGAAAATAGCAAGATTTCATTCTTTTTGATGGCTATGTAATATTCCTGTGTGTGTATGTGTGTGTGTGTGTGTACCACATCTTCTTTATCCATTCATCAGTCTATGATGTTTGGCTCTTACCATAACTTGGCTATTATTGATACTGCTGCTATAAACATCAGGATGCATGTGCCCCTTTGAATTAATATTTCTGTACCCTTTGGGTAAATACTAGTAGTGCAATTGCTGGGTCATAGGGTAGCTCTATTTTCAACTTTTTGAGGAACCTCCATACTGTTTTCCAGAGTGGCTGCACCAGTTTGCATTCCCACCAACCGTGTAAGAGTGTTCCCCTTCCTCTACATCCTCACCAACATCTGTTTTTTCTTGTGTTGTTCATTTTTGCCATTAGTTTATTCTATCCTGGTTCCCTTCATGACAGCAGTAACTCATCAGTTTCTTTTGTATCTCATCAGAGATATTCTATGTGTACACAAATATCTATAGTATTCACTTCTATGTCTCAGGTAACTAATTATAATCACAACAGTTTATGTTATATCTTACATATTATTTATATGTGTGTGTTATCTATGTTAATATATTTGACAGCTCTGCTCTTCAGAACGTAGGTTCACATATTTCCAAATAATCCTATAGACATAACTTACTAACCTACTATTGGAAGATGGCTTGGGAGTCAAAATATAGTCTTAGGTTCTATTAACACTTTCATATGCCCGTTTTTTAGATTTTGAGAAGCAAGTTTAATTTTAACCATATTAGTAAATATTAATCAGTAAACAGTAAATATGCTAAGACAAAAAATAAGATATGCTGCACAAAGCAACATAAGGCAAAATACTAGATAACTGTAATAAAGGAACACAGAGAAGCACACCCTGAAAAAAACAAACAGCACATAAAAAACTAAAAAGTAACAGATTTCAGAGAGACATTAGTTCAATCCTACTTTCCAGTGCTTATAAATATGCAAACTGCTCATAATATCACTTTTTGTACTAGTAAATCTGGAAATTATTTGAATCTTCAGAAATAGTAAAATACATAATAAATACATAAATACATAAATAAAGCATAACATATTTGTATTACAGATACCATAGAACCATTCTAAGAATGAAATAGATCTTACATACTAAAAAAAGAAAGGGATACCAAGAAAAGAAGATACCACTGTTGAAAAAAGAAATTAGTAGATAGATATACATACGGATAAGTAATGTATATTAATAATACACATCTATCTCAGTGCATTTATAGAAAAATACTGAAAAGACTACACCTTCAAACTAGCAGCATTTGCCATCTGGATACAATGGGAAGTGGGTGTGGGAGTGTGAGATAGCATCGATTTTAATTTATGTACTACTTATGATTTTATGAGTATTATAACTTCTACAAGAAACTATATTTTGAGCTTTTTCTCATACCATTTCATATCCTCTTTTCAAGCTATTAAATGTCATTATGATGTTTATAGCTCTTTTCTGTTGTATAAAATTTCTAGAAATGACAGAATCCATTTTGAAGCTCCATTTTCCTTTCTAACTAATGAACACTTGAACTGGGCCAGAAGCAGCAATTGTTTTATAAGCAGTTACTCATAAACTTCAACAGAACAACTGGCACTCGGACCATAAAACTGTTGGTATGAACTTTATGAAGACAGAATAACTAATGCATATCACGAATAGTTTTGATTGCATCAATTAACTGTTGTAGGTTCTTTTTTTTCCTCTTCTTTATCAAAATCACATAATTATCCTTCTACCGCTTTCTCATAAAAACCCCTTGCTTTCTCCACAAGAGTGGGACAGTTTTCTGGTTGCTTTCTGAATCTGTGCTCCCCAAACTGCAATTCTTTGATCCCAAATACATATTGATCTGCCTCTCATTGTGGCTCTTAATTTTTCAGACTAACACTGCACAAGGACATTTTCACCTTTTTCCTCTTCAAACATACTTCATCCCTTATCATGTTCAATTACACAATTTGAGCTGATAATTACCTCATATTTCACCATGAAAATAGAAACTATGAGATAGAAACATTTCAATCTTCTTAAGACTATGAACGTACTAATGTCTGCTTTTTTTTATTTATTCTCTACTATTTTTTATCTTTTCAATGATCAGTCAGTCCCTCCTGGTGAGCTGAATTCTCTCACCTTATCAAGAATTTATACCTCCACTATCCTTTCTTGGTCCTTTATCAAATATCTAATCCTCTTAAAGACAACTTATTTTAGTATAGAAAAATGCAAAATTATTGCACTCCTTTAAAAATTGCAAAGAGGGGCATCTGGCTGGCTCAGTGGGTTGAGCGTCCCGCTCTTGATTTCAGCTCAGGTTGTGATCTCAGGGTCATGAGACGGAGCCCTGTTTGTTGGACTCCATGTTCAGCAGAGAGTCTACTCTTCTCTGTCTGCTCCTCCCCCTGCCCACATGTGCTCTTTCTCTCTAAAATAAATATTTTTTTAAAAATGGAAAGAAAAGTCTACTCTAAAGCCCAATAGTATTTTACTATAACATTTCTTGATGTTTTTCTCTTTAGAATCAGCTTTCTTGGATAGCTACTGCACCTTCTCAACATGACATGAATCTTCTTCATGGAAAATTTTAGCTATCTCTAAAAAATAGCTGGGAAAGAATGTAGCTATCTCTCTAGCTTCCTCATTCTCTCGCACAAACCCTTTCCCTTTTCACTCTCTAGTGTCTTCCTATAAATGTTATGCCAATTATTTCTCCTATATATATATTTGAAAGAATTGGATTTCTCTAGACCAGCTATTCACAAGTTTCCTTTTGAGGTGAGGATGGGTCAGATGAGCCTTCAAGTCAAGCTCCATTTTTTTTCCATGTCAGGGTCTGTCCCTCTGTTGAAACACTGACATATTCTTTCATTAATATCTGGCATATCTGAAAGGCCATATCACTTAGACCTCTAAGAAGTTGCCAGATTTACAAAGTGTTCTATTGCCAGCTATGAGCATCTTCAGTTCCTTCAAAAGGCAGTGCTAAGTGGCAAAGCCCTTGCATTCCAAAGTAATAAATATGTTTTCTTTTAGATGGTGTATTTTTTGCTGGTGTTTTTTTTTTTTTTCTCCTCTGGGCTCCCCTAAGTACTTTTTTACTTGCTCTCTTCAGGTTCTGCAGTTTTCATACATTATTTGATCTTAGGCCTAACCATGGCAATTTCCATTCAGAGTGGTTTCTTCTTGGAGAAAACCATTTCAAAGATCTGACATCATTAGACCGTATGTATGGTCATGCTTTTTTGCTATGTTATTGCAAGTTCTTGTGGGACTTGATAAATACTCTGATTACCTGAATTGCTATGGGGAATACTTATATATAAATTGTAATCTGAGGTCTCCTCAGACACCTAGTTTTCCTAAGAAAAAAAATATATGCTTTCTTTATTGTGTTGGGTTGTTTCCAGGAAAGGAAAGGTGACTCAGAACTCATTGTCCACTGTTTCCACTGGTAATGCATCAATATGTATTTGAACACAATCCTGCATGAGGACAGGCCAGCTCTTATCAATCTTTGCAGAAGATTGTTTTTCCACCCAGAGAATGAGCCAAAACTGTCAAATTTCTATGTAAGTTTTTGTTTATTTTTATTTATTTATTTTTTAATGATGGATTGTTTCTAGTCTTTCTTTATATTAAGTGTCCTAGTTTTTTTCTGGGATTTTAGTTCCAAGCCTTCTCTTTCAATAGATCAAAGTAATAAACCTTGTCTCTACTATTCATTAAAATCAAAATTGCTCAGATACAGTCTAGCCTCTAGGACAACTATAATTTTCACAATAGCAAATCACTCTGTGTTTCAACTTTGCTTTATTTTTGACCCCTAATGATAAATGATGTCTCTACCTTTCTTCAAGTTTATTCTTTTTTCTAATTGAGGTATAACTGAAATGTAACATTGTATTAGTTTCAGATACACAACATAATGATATGATATTTGTATATATTGTGAAATGATCACCATGGATATTTATTTTTAAATGTTGATTTTTTTCAGCTTTCCTAAGCATTTTGCAGCCATTAGTTTTAATATGTAATTCTCGATATTACCCAAATGACAGTCTCCAAATCCTTTCTAGCTATTTCAATTTGGATTCAATCTCAATCACTGGAAAAGTAACATTGTATTTTTCACAATCATTAATGGCTTCCATTTCTCAAATCAAATACATAAACTTAAAATCTCTCCCATCTTCTTTTTTTTTAAGATTTTATTTATTTATTTGAGAGAGGGAGAATGAGAGAGAGCGAGCACATGAGAGGGGGAGGGTCAGAGGGAGAAGTAGACTCCCTGCTGAGCAGGGAGCCCAATGCGGAACTCGATGCAGGACTCAATCCGAGGACTCCAGGATCATGACCTGAGCCAAAGGCAGTCGCTTAACCAACTGAGCCACCCAGGCGCCTTCCTCACATCTTCTTAATTGTAACTCTCCTCTATTATAGCTTTTGTGGGAAACAAACAAACAAAAAACCCTTAAGACTTTCCTAATACATTTGATGGTCAATCTCAGTTCTATCTGGAAGATCTCCTATTTAAAATTTTTAGGACTAGAGGGGTAAACTTCCTTATTTTCTCTCTGCATATTGTCTCTGGAGGTAATTACTTCATTCTCTTGGATCTAAACAAATATAAATACACATTTTAATGCATTTGCTATATTTTCTAATGTTGTTAGAAATGATATGCATATTGTATAGTAGGAAAATGGCATTTTAATAATAAATGTTTTAAAGATTTATTTATTTTAGAGAGGAGGAGAGAGAGAGGAGGGGCAGAGGGAGAGGCCAGACACAGGCTCTATCTCAGGACCCTGAGATCGTGACCTGCGCTGAAACCAAAAGTAAGATGCTCAACTGACTGAGTCGCCCAGGTGCCCCATTTTAATAATAAATTTTTAAAATCATTAAATACCATTTTTATATCCTACATGTAACTTTCGCACCTTTAGTATGAGAACCTATAAAATATATTATTACTTATATTAAGTCTTCAGAGTGTATTACATGTTTCTTATTGTATGAAAAGAAATAATCCAATGTGGCCATCTTCTTATCTTAGGTATCAGAAAATGTATAAGCAATTCTATTGCTTCATTGTTTTATCTGTTCAACTAGGGTCTTAACTGAAAGTATCTATACTTCTCCCTTTAGTCACTCTGTTTCATTTATATATAAGAGTAAACTTTCTCTTCCAACTCTAACACAATCTTAGATACTTTCAAATAGGAAAGGAAAACTTTGAACTAAGTAGGTAGAAACAACACTAGCTAATGTCTGTCTGTGCCCCTATTAATCTGCTTATTAAATATCTCAAAATATCTAAAACAAGTATACCTGAATATATCTGAATATGTTTGAAATATAAATCAATCTTACAAAGGCAACACTGATTTACAAGTTGTTTAAAGGTAATGTGTGAGTACAATGAAATAAAACTCAGTAATTTACTTAAGTGTAAGTGATTTGTAGTTAATAAAAGTGGCTTATATAATCTGACTTCTGTAATGTATCTCTCTGACACCTCCCCAAATTCAGCAGTCATGTAAATATTTAAGTAGAAGAAACTCAAAAGTGTCACAATTCCAAGCTCTAGAATTTACCCACACTTTACATCACTGCCAGGACCCCGGAACCACAATCGATTCTCATATGAGAAAGAAGTATAAAAGGATTTTCAGGGGTTACCTAAGCTCCAAAACAGCAAATTTAAAAGGGAGTAGTTAAAAAAACAAATTTCTCTCAACAACAACAACAAAAAGCCCAGCAGACAGGCAGAATGAGACTAATTACTAGAGTAACATGCCACCATCTTTCTTGCCCTTTTTGCATCCATCATCCTCCACTTTCTATTTAAATTTAGGCAGGTGTATTGAACATGAATCACAGTCAGCAAACTCAGGTAGACAAGATATACAGTGTTATTTTTTATAACTCAACTTGATTTCTGACTATGAGTCTACATTCTTCAAGGCTGACAAGAAAAAATAAAAAGTCAACTTTTACAAGATTCACGCTTCCTTGCTTCTGGGATTTTGTCACCCTTATGGTCTCCTCTGCAATTTCAACTCTTAAATAGTAATGATGGGAATAGGTTGCTAATCTTCATTTTTATTTTTATGCACTTATCTTTCCTGATTCAATTGTTCTCTAATGTTTTTGCCCCATACTTCAGACACAGAATCTTCATCATGTAATTTTGTATACGGTCCTATATGCCTGGGCACAACACAGTTATTTTTCAAGAGGGTCTTTCTGCCTGTATAGCAATTTGAATAATTACCAAGAGGAAAAGAAAAATAGTAACACAATAATACCTATCTATACATACTAGTATCTTGCTCATGATGATATTATACACAATCTAACTAAAATGCTCTTATTCAGCTGCCCACTTTAACCAAAATGGACTCTAATCAATGATTTCCATAATTTTCTTTACTTTTACATATTGAACTGATTTCTTAAAATATTTGAATGAAAATTACACATACATATATTTAAAGAGTCAAATAAGTACAAAAGTTGTGTATATGGTGAAAAGCAACAGAATCCCTTGTTGTTGTTGTTTTTCTCACACTGACTCCAAATCCTACTTGCCTGATGTAATCTTTCTTAATCTCTGCTTTGTCTGGTAGTTGTGCCCAGTCTCTAACACTTACATGCAGTTCTTTGATAGAGTTAGTACTCCATACCACTCTTTTTCTCCTCTCCTCCCTTCCTTTCAAATTATTTATATCATCCCTATTATTTATCTCAGTGGATAGAGCTTGCACTATTGGGTGTAGAGTCTGTCTGCCATGTGTTTACAAGCTCAGGAGGAGGAGGTACTTGGAGGTATCAAATGATACCCTCAACTAAGCAAGTGAATTTCTGTTCCATTTCTCATTTCTCCTTTTAATGCATCCAATGTTTTAAGTCCTGAGCTTCTCTATGGTTCAATAAATATTAGTACTCTTTTTATATGAGGTCCTTTCCTCATATGCTGTAGGTTATGGCTTTCTCCTCCCTGCTCCATCTAGTTTATTTTTCTAGAATCTTTACCTTCCTACACCTTGTCCTCCTCTTCTTTTTCCAGAAATCTTTATTCTCCTGATACATTCTTATTCTTTCCTTTTTCTCATTATTATGGGCATTAACAAAACAATAAATAAAAACAACTAACACAAACAAAAATAAACCATAAACAATTTTTATAATCATCATTTTAGTGAGTTATCTAGAAAAAGATAATAAAAAGAAGTTTGATTAAGGTGCCTTTTGAATAGCAGTAACTCTTTAAAGGTGTCTTTAGCCAACTCCATTACACTTTCTATGCCATCCCCTCCATCAGACTTGAAAATGTTGCTATTCTATATGGCTTAAAAGATAAGAATCCTTATTATTTTATAGTTATATCTCTATTGCTATGTTCTTCATAATGACTCAACATGGAGGCATATGGTTCAATATCAGTTAAAGCTACCATCTAGAAACAAAAAAAAAAATTACAATGAAAAGCAATTTTCATTTTGGAAAAATAAAAATAAAATAAAATTTAAAAAATCATGTACACAGTTAACAATTTCTAGTCTAGGTTATAATTCAAGTGGTATTATGCTTCATATCCTTCTAGAATACGATGTAGAGGATTGCTAATTATTGCCATCTTTTTCACAGAAGTGGGAATTTGGACTGAACATTTTTCTGTTTTTAAGCAGGGATATTTCACATCCACACTTATGGTTTCTCTTGGAAAGTAAGAAGCTCTGAAGATTCTGGACCTGCTTTTTCCCTTCAATATTGATCACAATAAATTGGAGTTCAATAGTTATGGCCTAGATAAGGTTGCCATAGTTCCCACATCTATTTTTCAACTCAACTTTCAAAGGGTTGCATTTAAATGTTATAGTTGGTTCCTATAGCCATTTTAGATCATTACACTCTGAAATACACACACATACACACACATACACACATATATACATGTACATTAATATGCCACACATGTATTAAAAGAAAGAGAAAAAATATTAATTTGGTAGTGCTGGATATATCCAAATGTTTTTATTGGCAATATTTTGGTAGCCTAACCTTTTATCCATCTTTTTTTATTAAGGATTAAGCTGCTGGTAAATGATGGATACTAAAGAGCCCCGCAAGTAAGTCATTCATGTCTGAAATCCCAACCTGATCCATAAAGCTGGCAACACTGTTTGCTGTTCTGCTGAACAATATAGATGGGTTCACCTGCATATTCTTCCTCACAGTACAGCTAATATTAACATATAGAGAAGTACAAACATGCCCTACCAACTCATTAGCCTCAGTTAACCTAGCTTCAGAGAGTTAAAAATGCAGATTACCACAAAAGACATTCTGTGCTCCCTCGCAAACTGATTGGAAATGTCCTATTGAACTGAGTGTAACATTTAGTTACCATGAAGATTTTTTTAAATAATCAACAATTAAATTCAATTCTTAAAATTACAGAAACAAAAATCTACCATGTATTTAGGATTTAGACCCGTATGTCCACTGCTTAATTTCCGTTGCATAAACTTTTTTCTTATCCTTTGTGATTATTTTTCATAAAATTCTAGAAAAGTCATTTACAAAGTCCATATCAAATAAATGTATTATGTTATAGAATTTTTAAATTAATTAAAGATAATGGAATAGAATACAATCATCAACACATCACATTCTTAGCAAGAACTGTGTACGTTGCAATAAATGGGTCATGATATAAAATGTATTTCTTACTGCACAAAAATTTTGGTTTGTAAAGTTAAAAAATGCAAGATGTTATTTTAGAAATCTATGTGTATAAAAGGTAAATACTTTGAAAAGAAAGAGCTTTTTGCTATCAGAGGTTTTCTTTTCCCCTTTGACAGCAAAAATGGCATTAGGCCTTCTAAATGAGAACACTTTTGATTTTTTTCCCTTTCTTTTCTTTTTTCTTTAGAGTATGTCACTCCAAAATTAATTTGTTAATTTTAAAATATGACTAAATGTGCTTAAATTATGCTACAATCTTCTTTTTAAAAAGATTTATTTTTAAATAAGTTAACTGACTTCCTAAAAATCTAATTTAAGCACATGCCCTATTTTAGAATTATCAGAAGGTATAATAATTAGAAATATATACAAGAATTTCTCTTTTGAATTCCTAGTTTATCTTTTTGTAGACTTAGAATCTAATTCCTTCTTTGATGGAATCTTGCCCCCTGCACTTATCTCTGTCCCATTTCAATCCTCACCATCAGATCTACTTCCAGAAATGTAAACAGATTGGTAACAACTAATATAAATCTAAGCACTCAGTCAACACTCCATAAATATTTGTTGATGACTACAACTTTGTCTTGACCAGACTGCTCAGATAATTGCTTTAAATCTCCTGTGGCAATTTAGTTACACTGTGGAATCTGGCATGTCAATTAGCAACACCCTACCCAAATCTGCATACAGGCAAATGATGTTTTCATCAAATTAATTTAGATCCTTTTATAACAGACCATGACAATATTTTGACATTGAAAATGAACCCAGTACTAAGGATAAAAATATTGAAATATGTCATAACTAATTCAAACTATGCCATAAACCCTTATTATGTTACATCTACTACATCTGGAGTATTTTAGGTTTGAGAATATTAAATCAATAGATTCATGATTCCATCTGTCAGAAGTCTATAAAGGCTAAAAATGCCACCAACTTTGTTATTAAAAGTAGACTTCCAAAGCCAATCAATATATATATATTTTTTTAAGATTTTATTTATTTATTTGAGACAGAGAGAATGAGAGACAGAGAGCATGAGAGGGAGGAGGGTCAGAGGGAGAAGCAGACTCCCTGCCAAGCAGGGAGCCCGATGTGGGACTCGATCCCGGGACTCCAGGATCATGACCTGAGCCGAAGGCAGTCGCTTAACCAACTGAGCCACCCAGGCGCCCGCCAATCAATATTAATAAGGAGATAAATGAGTACTCAATGTAAAGTCATATATAGTTCAATATTCCTTCAGTGAATTTTGTTCTTTCTTTAAACATATATACCATATGTTTCTTAACTTTAAAATTCTCTCTGTACCTTCTGGAATTTGTGTAACAATATCTACAACATTAGGGTTTCTTTTCTCTCCCACGGACATGCACTTACAATCTTTTTTTTTTTTCTTTTGGAAATCCAAAGAGGGTACTCAAATGTAGCTGTACTTTTAAAAATTAAACAAAATAACATGATAGAAGTGTAATAAAATGTACATTAAGCATGACTTTACTTAGACTTAATTTTACTTGCTCTTCTATTATTGTCAAACTTCCAAATACAGGATAATTTTTTTAATCCTTTTTTAATGCATAAAGTTCTGTAGATGCCATTAATTAAAACCTTTTTTATTTTTAAGAATCCTCCAGGTGTCCCAACTACCTTACTCAGAAAATTATAAGTAATTTCATGACTTAATTTTCCATCTCAATTGGTATTTTGTTGATAAATGACTGGCAGGAAAATCACCTCTGTGAAATATTTTTCCCGACAGAACAGACCTTCTCTAGAGGCCAAATTAATTCTGTTATCAAAGCAGCCCAGCCACTGAGCAGGAATATCTGTACGCTGAAACCTCAGAGATTCTGGGAGGGCCCTCTCCGAAGTCTGGTCACACTGAGTCATTCCTCATTCTGTCTTGAACACAAAGGAGTGCAGACCAGATCTGCATTATCCACTGGAGTGCACTCAGAGCCAGAGAGAATGCTCTGCTTCTGAATGAACTCACATTGAATGCCGTACTGCACACGCTGTATCTACCAAAATACCCTTTAGCATATGAACTACCACACCACTATAGGACTATGTATGAGTGTTGATACATTGGTTGGGTGTATTCCCCCCCTTTTTCATATATATTTCATTCTGTTTTGCCTACATGAAAAATCTGAAAATGTTTATCTGAAATGGGGAAAGTATTTTCTTCATCTGAGGTTACCTCAATTTGAAAGTACTCTTATTTAAACACATTTATTCTTCACCTTACTGGTAACTGATGGTTACCGAGGGGAAATGGGTGGGAGGATGGGGAAAATAGGGGATGGGGATTAAAGAGTACACTTATCATGATGAGCACTGAGTAATGTACAGAATTGTTGAATCACTATATAGTACACCTAAAACTAATATAACATTTAATAAAAAAATGTTTACTACAGGTCTATTGTATACAGCACAGTTGGAAGTAGTGGGTCCTTATAAAGATTACTCCAGAAACACATGAACATGCTTCCTTTGTACAATGAAATGAATTAAGTCAATATTGATGCCTCAAATGAACAAAGTCATCACCACTAACTGGATTTGTGTTTCTGGATCTCAGTCTCCTCTCATAAAATGAAAGAGTTGACTTCAGTATAGATTCTAAAATTGCTGTGTTTTGAACAAATTAATGCTTTCTATTTCTATTATCAATATTGTCAACCCACAGTCTCTTTAATCTTGAGCTATATAGAAATGATCAAACTCATCAAAATAATTATTAACTCATGAATATCAATACATGGTTATAGTAAATATGTTTTCATATTATGTATTTCTTATAGTGAAGCACTTTTACTATGATTGACAGTAAAATGCTCTGCCACCAAATGCTGTCAATTCTTCCTCAAACAGGTCTCTCAAATTCAGTCTATCCTCTCCATCCACTTGTCACTACCCAGGTCTGGGTCCTCATCATTTCTCCCTTGGACGATTACAATAATGGCCTCATAACTCTCTTAACTGACACTCTATTTCTCCCTCACTCTAGTTCATTCTCCATATAGCTGTCAGAGTTATCTTTCTAAAAGTAAAATGGTTCATGCCACCCAGCTGCTGAAGAACTTTATTATATATAATATAAAATCCAAATTCCATATTTTGGCACATTCTGTCCTCAACCTATTTGCCCATTTTCATTTTATGCCAACACCTTTCAGACCCAACCTCCAACTTTATTGCTCCTACCACAGTTAATCATCTTTGAATGTTCGTCACATTCTAGCCCTTGGTGAAACTCACTGCCTCATGGGTGCCTGGCATAAGGTAGATACTCAATAGCTATTTCTTATTGAAAATTGGTAAGTTTACATGCTGTTACTTTTACTTGGTGTATACATCCTTTTTATATCTTCTTCAATCCAAGTAATTTTTAAGTTTAAATATCACATCTGCATTCTTCCTCAACTTCCCCAGAGAAAGTTATTCCATTTTCTGTTTCCATAGCATTTCAGCAATTTGTCTTCAATAGCACTGTCTAAAATATTTTACTTATCTGTTTATTTTTAAATTGGAAATTTCTATGGCAAGTATGGTATCTAAGCACGAAGTATATATATATCTATATATACATATATAGATATTCATATATCTCTATTCAGTACTTAGCATCTTCCCAGGAGCATAGTAAAAACTCAGTATATTTTGTTGGATCAATAAAATACATAAAATGCTAAAAAAACAGAAAATACATCTTTATTAAGTTATAACTGACAGAGTAGTTTCCCATTATCTTTGAGAAAATACAATGAATGATTATTTCAAAATCTGGCATTGAAATATTTAATTTAATCATATCATTCCATAAGGACTAATCTTTTAGGATCAGTAACTATACAAGAAAAAATAAATCCATCTAATCATCTGTAAAGGGCTCATATTAAAACAGTACAAAACTGACGATTCTGATAACCATGTTGGCAAAAAGTTCCTGAATTTAAATTTTAAGATTATTTGAAGAAATTAAAAATATACTGGTGACCCCAACCCAGCAATTGCACTGCTGGGTGTTTACCCCAAAGATACAAATGTAGTGATCCGAAGGGGTACGTGCATCCCAATGTTTATAGCAGCAATGTCCACAATAGCCAAACTATGGAAAGAGCCAAGATGTCCATCAACAGAGGAATGGATAAAGACGATGTGGTATATATATACAATGGACTATTACTCAGCCATCAAAAAAAAAAAAAAAAAAAACACAAAATCTTGCCATTGCAACAACGTGGATGGAACTAGAGGGTATTATGCTAAGCAAAATAAGTTAATCAGAGAAAGACATGTATCATGTGACCTCACTGATATGAGGAATTCTTAATCTTGGGAAACAAACTGAAGGTTGCTGAAGTGGTGAGGGGTGGGAGAGTATGGTGGCTGGGTGATGGACATTGGGAGGGTATGTACTATGGTGAGCACTGTAAATTGTGTAAGACTAATGAATCACAGATCTGTACCTCTGAAACAAATAATACATTATATGTTAAAAAAAAAAAGAAGATGGTAGGAAGGGAAAAATGAAGGGCAGGAAATCGGAGGGGAAGACGAACCATGAGAGACTATGGACTCTGAGAAACAAACTGAGGGTTTTAGAGGGGAGGGGGGTGGGGGTTAGCCCGGTGATGGGTATTAAGGAGGGCACATATTGAATGGAGCACTGGGTGTTATACACAAACAATGAATCATGGAACACTACATCAAAAACAGAGGGGAAGGGGGTGGGGGGATGGGTTAGCCTGGTAATGGGTATTAAAGAGGGCACGTTCTGCATGGAGCACTGGGTGTTACAGACAAACAATGAATCATGGAACACTACATCAAAAAGTAATGATGTAATGTATAGTGATTAAAATAACAATAATAAAAAAAAACTAATGATGTAATGTATGGTGATTAACATATCATAATAAAATAAAATTTAAAAAATATATTGGTGAAAACTTTGTTATATATAATTAAGTTTAAATTATATACAATCATGACAGTGAAATATTATTTTGATTAGTAATACAATATTATAAAGTAAAATATATACCTATTTCTGGTAGATAAGATTTAAAATTAAAGTTATAGCAACATCTAGAGGTTTATTAAAGTGGAAGTATATAAAAATTATTTGAGCCCAGGGATTTTGATACCTTGTGTTTTAATAAAGGGTTTGGTAACAAAATCTCAATTTTAATATTATGACCATTTTAAAAATTTTGTGACGGTGGTTCAATACGTCACAAGTTCCTTCAAAATCTATGTTTAAATTACCTTTCAATCAGAAAAATATATGTATATCTTTTTAAGTCATGGGTTTATCCAAATGGGGGAAAAAAGGATTTTTACCAGAGCTCTGTTTATATGTTAGTATTTATAGTTGCTTAGCTTATGCTACTTGCAATCATAAAATTGTACAAGTGTCTAAAGTGATTTTTATACAGGTATGTTTCAATATAATAGAGACTTTTATTTGTTTAAAAATCAACAAATATTAATCTTTCACATTTTGATATGATTTATAAATTAATTTCATGTCAAAGATTAATATTTATTTGACTTTAATGCCAAAATATTTATACATAGAAAACTAGAAAAGTCTAAAACTAGCGGCACTCTCTTCTTTCTAATTTTGGATGTATAGTTTTTTTTTGCTTTTTGTTTCTGCCTGTGTTATAACCAAATTCAGTAAGCATTAATCAAAATCAAAAAGGAAAATTATGGTTAATCATATTTTGCTCAATAAATGAAATAAATCTTTGGTAAGGGCTATATTATATACTATGAAGGTGACCTTCAAGTTGCTTTAACTATACCTCAAATATAGAAGGTGGGTAAGTTAAGAATTGCAATTAGGAATGATCAAACCAAATTTTAATAATGATTCAAATGAGAAAGAGATTATATCTAACTGGAGAGAGAGGAAGAGATTCAGAATTAAGGGCAGGGGCGCCTGGGTGGCTTTAAGCGTCTACCTTTGGCTCAGGTCATGATCCTAAGGTCCTGGGATCAAGCCCCGGCATCAGGCTCCCTGCTCAGCAGGAAGCCTGCTTCTCTCTTTCCCACTCCCCCTGCCTGTGTTCCTTCTTTTGCTGTGTCTCTGTGTCAAATAAATAAATAAAATCTCTAAAAAAAAAAAAATGAGGACAAAAGAAAGTTCTGTAAGAACAAACAAGATTTCTTACAATAGACAAGGAAAAAGAGTTCATGCTAAGTATACATAGTAGGATTAACAAGAACATGGAATACAAATGCCTTTTTTTAAGTCTAAAATGTGATTCATCTTTGGTAGTGAGC
The DNA here is from genome assembly GCF_029215605.1 of Mirounga angustirostris. Classification (NCBI taxonomy): domain Eukaryota; kingdom Metazoa; phylum Chordata; class Mammalia; order Carnivora; family Phocidae; genus Mirounga; species Mirounga angustirostris. The sequence goes on from NW_026991710.1 coordinate 137,358,305, forward strand.
AATGAAATGAATGTGAAAATATCAATAAGACTGGGTGTATGGAAATAATGCATCTAGCTGTCTAATCAGATACATCAAAAAGTATAGACATTATTTTGTTAAAATGGTATATTAATTGCTTGACTTTGAATGTTAAACCATTTTTGCTTTTCTGGGGTGGGAATCCAACTTTATATTGCTTAATTTGGTTTACTAAGATTTTGTATAGGATTTTTGTAACTACGTTCGTGAAAAAGATTAAGCCTATGTTTTTTCTTTCTCATAATGTCCTTGTCACATTTTTTTTTTTGTCCTTGTCACATTTTGACAGTATGGCTACACTATTCTCATAACATGATTCAGGACTCTTTCTTTTGTTATCCTCTGGAAGATTTTTCGTAAGCTCATGATTAGTTCTTCCTTAAATGTTTGGTAGAATTTACCAGTAGAGTCATCTATACCTGGAAAATTCTTTGTGGTAGTTTTTTGCTTTTAAGTAAATCAAATGCCTTTAAGCATTGAAAAAAAAAGTATATAGAATCTTCAGTTTCTTTCATTGCTCACACAACAGTGAACAACAGGTCCATTAGTACTGGTCTAGGGTGGCAATGAAGTCTTTACATCTGGAATTTCTATCAGTGCCTGGATTTCTACCACTACACATTCTCTACATAATTTGTGCTCAGCAATAATTAGGTTGGATGGAACCATATCATTTTTACCCCTCATCTCTTACCCTATCCATTTCCTTTTAAAACCAGTATTAGAGGTATTGTTAGTGATGTTGTTCACTCTAGTTTTAGGAGAGAGGAAAGAATTATTTAGTAAAGAAGATGCAGGGAGTAGTGGTAACAAAGTGGGAAGGATGGTCAAATCATCTTAGTTCCTTTCCCATGTTTGCCTTGAAAACACTGAATAAAAGAAAAATGTGATAAAGCAAGTAATAAACAATAATAATAACAAGCATCAGTATTTTGTCATATGAGATCATCACCCCCCACCTTATCTTAAAAAGATAAAGAAGAAACTCTAATAGACACAACTGCTGACTTTAGGAATGGATGGTTTTGAGAATTAGTGAGTTTCCTGTCTGGAAATGTGTAAACAGAGGCCCAATAACTATTTGGTAAGGATGATAAGAAAGGAATTCAAACTGGCTTTGTGTGTGAACTGGACAGTTATAGACAGACCCATGCTCTGAAGGGCCCTATGACTAGTTTAATGTTCTTCAGTTACTGTCTTGAAATTCTTAATTTTGGGGGTGATAAGCTCTACATTTTCATTTAGCATTGAGTTCCATAATTATATAGCCAGTGCTGAATATCAGACCAATAATATGAATAGTAGACTCCTAATTTAGACTCTTCTGATACTGAAATCCTTTCATTCTATGTGCTTACTTGGGGAAACCAGAGTGAGAAAGAATCTTTGAAAAATATTATTGAGTGAGACCTCATGGGGATATGGGGGTTAGTAGCAAAAAATCTGAAAAAAATTACATCAACCTGTGCTTATCCAGTCAATTAAGATTAACTAAACAAAAGAATATGACTTGCGCAAAATAAGGATAGTCCTAAATTCTTACATTAGAATTAAAGAAAAAATGGGACAGTTGTGGACGAAAATGGGCAGAATATTTCATTATTGCTATGACATCTGTGCAAATTGAAACAGCCAAATAGGCAATAAATGATTCTAATAGTAATGGTAATGGAAGACATGATAGCATGGGGAAAGCAAGCAATTACTTGTACAAATGCCGGAGGCTAAATAGGCTATTAGCTAGATACATGACCCACTTGAACCTGTTAATTGTAATAGATATGGTATTTTTTATCTTACTAAAATTGGGTTATTTTTCATTCCACTGCTACAATAAATCATTCAAAAGTCTGATTCACATATAGTAAGTTACCTTCAAAACTCAGTAAAATGAGTTACAATTTTCTTGTATTTTCCTCATATATCTTCAGAGCAAAACTAAAGAAATTTCTGAAAGGAAAAAAATTAACACTAATACTATAGGCCCCCCCTTATCTGTTGGGGATACATTCCAAGACCCCAGTGGATGCCTGAAACTGTGGAGCACTGAACTCTGTATATACTGTTTTTTTTTTTTCCCCTATACATACATACCTGTGAATGAGGAAAATCTACAAATTAGGCACAGTAAAAGATTAACAACAAAGCTAATAATGAAATAAAACAATTATAACAATATAATTAAAAGTTATGTGAATGTGGTTTGTCTCTTAAAATATCTTATTGTACTGCACTCACCCATCTTCTTTTGATGATGTGAGATAAAATGCCTACCTGATGAGATGAAGTAAGGTGAGTGATGAAGGCACTGTGAGGTAATGTTAGGCTATTATTGACCTTCTGACAATGGTCAGAAGGAAAATCATCTACTTCTGAACCAGGGTTCAATATGGGTAACTGAAACTGCAGAAAGTTTGAAATCATGGATAAGAGGGATCTCCTGTATTGTCTTGATCCTCCTCTTTTATGTCTCAAATACTCTCCACTGTGAGTATGAGTAGTTTATTTCCCTTGACCCTCCTAAAATCCCCATTTGTAACACAGTGAGATCTGGAAATCCCCTATGGCTCAATGCAATTTTCTCATAGAAAACTCCTGCTAATAACACTTTATCTTGAGTCCCTAGGTGAGATGCAAAGTTCCTTTGTCATCAGAGGTTCAGAAAAGTGAACCAAAAAAAGGGAGAAAAGCCATTTAAGAACTAAGGAAGATTCTACCTAAATACCTCAATTTTTAATTTCAAATCTAAACTTTCAGTTTAAATAAAGTTGCAGGTCACATTCTAACTCAAAAGCAATTTAATACTTACATGTGTGTGCAATGTTACTGACCTTATTAAATATGTGAAGATTGGAAAAGCTGGCTTTAAGGAAACTGTTAGTAATAGTAAATCCATTTTTCCAATGACTGTGAAATTTACAATACTCTCTGTTAGAGTTCCTCAGAAAAACAGAATCAACTGATTATATACATATATAAGATATGTGTATCTTATATATACTATATCATATGCAGCATATATATGATATTCATTTTTCATATTTCATTTTTAAAATATTTCTTGCTAGTAATTCCCATATCCTCATTAAGGTTTCATTCAACATTATTATTCAAAGATTGTGTGTATATATCTACTGAGAGAGAAAGAGAGAAGAGAATTTAAGGAATTGGGTCATATGATTATGGAGGCTTGAGAAATCCCAAATTTTCAGGATAGGCCAGCAGGCTAGAAACCCAGGAAAGAGTTGCAGAGACCAAAGACAGTCTGTTAACAGAATTCCTTCTTACTCTGGGGAAATCAGACTTTGTTTTATTAAGGTCTTCAACTGCTAGGATGAGGATCACCCACATATAGAGAGCTGCTTTACTCAAAAACCATCAGGCAAATGATAATCCCATCCAAAAACTTCCTGCACAGAAACATCCAGAATAATTTTTGACCAAATTTTTGGGCACCATTACTCAGACAAGTTGATACATTAAATTAACCATCACGCTTCATTGAAGAGTTTGAGGCTATTAGCATTTTTTAATGAAATAAAAAAATACTCAAAATAATTCATAAATATGAACAACATATATATAGCAATAGCAACATTTCTGTATAATAAATGGTCTTAAAAGCTGTATGAAGAAAAAAACAGTAATTTCATAACTCAAAAAAATTCATATTAAAAACAGCTCACAGCTTTGTCAATGCCTTTAGAAAAATCTAAAATTGTTCATATCCTGCTTCCTTGAGCTTAAAAATACTGTCAATATCTAATGGCAATAAATATTTGTCATGCTGTATAGTCTAGGGAAAACACCAATGATTATGACTGAATTATAAGGGTCCACTGGCTTATAGATTAAGGCCTGATTCTTAACTCTCAAAGAATAAATGCATGCAGAGTATCTCAAGAAATTTAAATCTTAAAGAGGACATAGAAATATTGTCCCCAAACATCACCACTTTACTGGTAAAGATAAAAAAAAGGATGAGTTCAATTTTGCTTCAAAAACTAATTCAGGGGCACCTGGGTGGCTCAGTTGGTTAAGCGACTGCCTTCGGCTCAGGTCATGATCCTGGAGTCCCTGGATCGAGTCCCGCATTGGGCTCCCTGCTCGGCAGGGAGTCTGCTTCTCCCTCTGACCCTCCTCCCTCTCATGCTGTCTCTCATTCTCTCTCTCTCAAATAAATAAATAAAATATTAAAAAAAAAAAACAAATACTAATTCATTTGATATATGTATGTTCAATCTGAATATATTCTTCATATGGAAGAATTACCTAATCATAACTAAAAGATAAAAATTCAGAGAATAGTATTATGTGAATGAAGTGAAGATGATTTGAATAATATTTTAGAAAGCCTGTGCTAAGTGTCCTTAAAAATACTGAAGTTTATAATTTGAAAGCTCTGTGTTTCTGGCAGTAGAGTTAGGTCTGCATAGAGAGATTAAATAAAAAAGGTTTCTTATTAGAAATGAATCTTTAAACAAATAATACAATAATAGCTTTCCTGACTCTAAGGAAATATTTCTAGATGCATCTCTATTTAAATTTCATGCAGCATAAACCATGTCCAATTGTTCCCCTCTTTCATCTGAGAAGATGTGTTCCAGGTCAGAATGTTAACTCACATAAGTGAATTAGTTCTAGATTTATGCTGAAGCTTGGATTTGCTCAGAGCATATCATATGAAAGGAAAAACGTGAAGCATAGAGAATTACACAAGAAAATGCTTAAATGTTCAGTTTTAAGATGTATGTTATTGGAATGTGCTGTTTGAACTCTATTTTACTCTTTACCTAGCTGTGAGCTGGCAGTTTACTTCACCATTCTGGAATAATGTCCACTTTCTTATAAAATTAAGGCTCTGATATCAATCACCTTTAATTTATACAGTTCTTTAATCTACAAAACTAAGAAAAAAATACTGTGAAACCAAAAACTTCTAAATGCATCTTGATTCTAGAGGAGAAGGATGTTAAGAAATTAAAACCATTTGGGCACCTGGGTGGCTCAGTCAGTTAAGCATCTGCCTTCAGCTCAGGTGATGATCCCAGGGTCCTGGGATCGAGTCCCACATCGGACTCCCTGCTCCGTGAGGAGCCTGCTTCTCCCTTTGCCTCTCTCTCTTTCTCTCATTCTGTCTCTCATGAATAAATAAATAAAACCTTTAAAAAAAAAAGAAATTAAAATCATTCATGCTTACCCTGAAGTTTTATCCCAATAGATTCATGTCAAAATAAAGTTTTATAAATACATGCATTCCAGTGTATTATTACCAAAAGTACTATAACATTATTTCATTTGTGAGACAGACGGGATGACGAAACAATTTATTATTCTTTATAGCTTTTTGCATTAAAACTAAATGATCAAAAATAGTCTACATATAGATTAGATATTTGATATGAAACTGTGAAGTACAATTAAAGAGACAAATTCAACCTAAAAAAAAGAGAGACAAATTCCATTATGTGATATACTTCTTACATTTCTCTTTAGAGATCAAACCCGGTATTTCTGTTTACAGAAGACAAATCCTAAAGTTCCTCAATCAAAGTAAAATATGTAAATCAAAAGCGTATGGTTTATCTCGAAGGGTCTCTGCTTAGATCTGAACAACCATCCTGCTACTCCTTTTATGAGGAGAGAATTGTATATTTTTTATTCTCCTTTTAAACTGCAGGATTTTAACTCTAGAGGGTTTCCACTTTGAAAATGACATATATCATGTACTGTTTATATTCCATATATGTGTCATTCTGCAATAGATTTCATTTCTGTTATTGCTGTATATGAGGTGGGGCCTGAAGAGTGAGAAATGAAGCAGAAAGCCGGAGACACTTTATTGTGAAATTGATGTTTAGTAGTTCAGTGATCCAGAATGTATTATGAGTGAGAATCACTGAATTACCACTGATCCATAATGTATTTATTGCCACGCCTTCATGCTACTTACACTCAAATCAAAGGGTGAAGATGGTGATATTGCTCTAAATTAGAAGGTAGTAATAAATTAGAAGACAAAGAAAAGAATTGTTAAATTGGGATTTAGAATTATTGAAAAACTATGTGTATATAGCATTAGGGAAAAAAGCACAAACCAAAGAAATCTTGGCTACTGTTACATGAATTATTTTTCTAATTTATGAGCAATGAATGTACAATAGTATTTTTACATATTATTTACAAGCCAGGGGAAATACTTTCATTCATTAATTTATTCATTTTAGGTATAATTTACATAAAATGAATTCACAGATTTTACCTGTAATGTCTGATAAATTTCAACAAATGAATATACCTATATTATCAACACCCAAGTTAATATAAACAACATAATCATGATCACAAATTCTCTTAGACCATTTTCTAGTTAATAATCCCCCTCAGTCAAGAAATCATTGTTCTAATTTCTATCTTTATAGATTAGTTTGCTTATTCTAGAACTTCCTGTAAGTATAAATCTAGACATTGTGGAAGATGCGTTATAAAAATGATTTCTGGGAGTGCCTGGGTGGCTCAGTCAGATAAGCGTCTGACTCTTGATATCCGTTCTGGTCTTGAACTCAGGATTGTGAGTTCAAGCCCCACATTAGGCTCCATGCTTTAAAAAAATGATTTCTGTTATATTCTTCATATGAGCGTTGAGTTTTATTCTAGCAAATAATTAAATTATTGATGGATAACCTTGAACTTGTTGACTTTATTTGGACAAGTCTATTTCATTTGTGTCATTAACCCCAGGGTGAACTCCTTAGTCTTTGATTCTCCAGGCATGGCCCTGCTGGTTGTCTGAAGACAAAGCCCAACTTCTATACCAACCCCCTCTAACTTAGTGTGGGATCCACATTCCAAACAGTGTCTCCTCCGAATAGAGCTGCAATAGCAACTCTTTCAGAATTCTACTTCTCCCACTGGGCTTCTTGAAATCTCATCTTCATATGCATGCAGTTAGTTCACTCTTCAATTAAGATTTGAGGTGAGTTTCTAGACATCTTTTGGATTACTGCCCTGTTCTCTGTCCTCTTCGGATGTCCTCAATTTCCATTTATACTATCAGTCCCAAACCTCCTCTAACCCTTCTCCAGTGTGGCTGAGGCTTTCTGCTAGAGTTCTGTTCATCACTTGTGGATTGGGATGAGCCCTGGGGGGAAGCAGGGGGGAGGAGAGTGTTGTACACCTGCCTAATTCCACATTATGGGCCCCTTTGTTAAAAGGTAAATTCATTCCAGTTTCGGAATACTTTTGTTTACTCTACAGTGTCTTCAAATAGTTCTTTTCTTAAAATTTTGTCCCTAGTTAAAATTATTTATTTCTATAATAGAAATAAAATTTATTTCTATTATAGAAATAAATTTTATTTCTATTCTGTTCTATCATATCTGAAATGCTTGTCCTGTCACAATTCAAATTACTGAATAGAAGTACTGTGGTAGCACTTGTTATAGCAAAATCCCCTTCATTTGCATTATTTGATTAAATAAATAATAATATATAAACAATAACTTTAAAATGTAAAATGTTTAAAATGAGTCTCTTGCAGACAGCATATCGATGGGTCTTGTTTTTTTTATCCAATCTGATACCCTGTGTCTTTTGATTGGGGCATTTAGCCCATTTACATTCAGGGTAACTATTGAAAGATATGAATTTAGTGCCATTGTATTGCCTGTAAGGTGACTGTTACTGTATATTGTCTGTGTTCCTTTCCAGTCTATGTTACTTTTAGGCTCTCTCTTTGCTTAGAGGACCCCTTTCAATATTTCTTGTAGGGCTGGTTTTGTGTTTGCACATTCCTTTAGTTTTGTTTGTCCTGGAAGCTTTTTATATTTCCTTCAATTTTCAATGACAGCCTAGCTGGATATAGTATTCCTGGCTGCATATTTTTCTCATTAATGCTCTGAAGATATCATGTCAGTCCCTTCTGGCCTGCCAGGTCTTTGTGGATAGGTCTGTTGCCATTCTAATGTTTCTACCATTGTAGGTTACAGATCTCTTGTCCCGAGCTGCTTTCAGGATTTTCTCGTAAGTTTTACTATTAGATGTTGGGGTGTTGACCTATTTTTATTGATTTTGAGGGGGGTTCTCTATGCCTCCTGGGTTTTGATGCGTGTTTCCTTCCCCAAGTTAGGGAAGTTCTCTGCTATAATTTGCTCCAATAAACCTTCTGCCCCTCTCTCTCTTCTTGTTCTGGGATCCCAATTATTCTGATATTGTTTCATCTTATGGTATCACTTATCTCTCAAATCCTGCCCTCGTGATCCAGTAGTTGTTTATCTCTCTTTTTCTCAGCTTCTTTATTTTCCATCATTCGGTCTTCTATATCACTAATTCTCTCTTCTGCCTCATTTATACTAGCAGTTAGGGCCTCAATTTTTGATTGCACCTCATTAATAGCCTTTTTGATTTTGACTTGGTTAGATTTCAGTTCTTTTATTTCTCCAGAGAGGATTTCTCTAATATCTTCCATGCTTTTTTCAAGCCCAGCTAGTATCTTTAAAATCATCATTCTGAACTCTAGTTCCGACATCTTACTAATGTCCATATTGATTAGGTCCCTGGCAGTCAGTACTGGCACAAAAACAGACACATAGATCAATGGAACAGAATAGAGAGCCCAGATATGGACCCTCAACTCTATGGTCAACTAATCTTTGACAAAGCAGGAAAGAATGTCCAATGGAAAAAAGACAGTCTCTTCAACAAATCGTGTTGGGAAAATTGGACAGTCACATGCAGAAGAATGAAACTGGACCATTTCCTTACACCACACACAAAAAGAGACTCAAAATGGTTGAAAGACCTCAATGTGAGACAGGAGTCCATCAAAATCCTAAAGGAGAACACAGGCAGCAACCTCTTCGACCTCAGCTGCAGCAACCTCTTCCCAGAACATCGCCAAAGGCAAAGGAAGCAAGGGCAAAAATGAACTATTGGGACCTCATCAAGATAAAAAGCTTTTGCACAGCAAAAGAAACAGTCAACAAAACCAAAAGACAACCAACAGAATGGGAGAAGATATTTGCAAATGACATATCAGATAAAGGGCTAGTATCCAAAATCTATAAAGAACTCATCAAACTCAACACCCAAAGAACAAATGATCCAATCAAGAAATGGGCAGAAGACATGAACAGACATTTTTCCAAAGAAGACATCCAAATGGCCAGAAGACACATGAAAAAGTATTCAACATTGCTCGGCTTCAGGGAAATCCAGATCAAAACCTCAATGAGATACCACCTCACATGGGTCAAAATGGCTAAAATTAACAAGTCAGGAAATGACAGATGTTGGCACGGATGCGCCGAAAGGGGAACCCTCCTACACTGTTGGTGGGAATGCAAGCTGGTGCAGCCACTCTGGAAAACAGTATGGAGGTTCCTCAAAAAGTTGAAAATAGAGCTGCCCTATAACCCAGCAATTGCATTACTGGGTATTTATCCCAAAGATACAAATGTAGTGATCCGAAGGGGTATGTGCACCCCAATGTTTATAGCAGCAATGTCCACAATAGCCAAACTATGGAAAGAGCTAAGATGTCCATCGACAGATGAATGGATAAAGAAGATGTGGTATATATGTACAATGGAATATTATGCAGCCATCAAAAGGAATGAAATCTTACCATTTGCAACAATGTGGATGGAACCGGAGGGTATTATGCTGAGCAAAATAAGTCAATCAGAGAAAGACATGTATCATATGATCTCACTGATATGAGGAATTCTTAATCGCAGGAAACAAACTGAGGGTTGCTGGAATGGTGGGGGGTGGGAAGGATGGGGTGGCTGGATGATAGACACTGGGGAGGGTATGTGCTTTGGTGAGCGCTGTGAATTGTGTAAGACTGTTGAATTACAGACCTGTACCTCTGGAACAATAATACATTATATGTTTAAAAAAAAAGAAGATAATAGGAAGGGAGAAATGAAGGGGAGGGAAATCGGTGGGGGAGACGAACCATGAGATACTATGGACTCTGAGAAACAAACTGAGGGTTCTAGATGGGAGGGGGGTGGGGGGATGGGTTAGCCTGGTGATGGGTATTAAAGAGGGCATGTACTGAATGGGGCACTGGGTGTTATACGTAAACAATGAATCATGGAACACTATTCAAAAACTAATGATGTAATGTATGGTGATTAACATAACATAAAAAAAAGATTATAATTTAGAATAAATAAATAAAAACAAATAAAATGTAAAATGTTTCCAAAGGAAAAACAAATTTGTGAGAGACAATACAAAAACAATTTAGATTGGATTTCATGAAGTACCTCTTCAGGACACTTGAAGGATAAAGATTTGTTAGCTAATAGAGATAAAGCATGGTGTCTAAGGCAGAGGGAAAGTGCATATGCCATAGATACAAGCTATTTCACATAGGAAATTGAAAGTGGGCCAGTGTGAATTGACTCTAGCGAGCAAAAGAGAAATGACAGAAGCTAGGCAGGAACATACAACTTAGGATTTTGTACAAATGCTTGTAAATATACTTGTATATCAAATACACTGGGAGGTTATTGACACTTTTTAATCAAGATAGTGACACTGACTACAGTATGGAGTTATACACACTGGCTAAGATGTGGAATATGACTGGAGTATGTCAAGTGCAACTGATAAATAAAAGATTGTGAAACCTGGTAGTACAGTTGACCCTTGAATAATATGGGTTTGAGCCATATGGGTCCATTTATACAGGGACCTTTCTTCAATAAATACAGTATAGTACTGTAGTTGTATTTTCTCTTTGCTATGATTTTTAATAACATTTTCTTTTCCCTAGCTTACTTTATTACAAAAATATAGTATATAATACATATTACATATAAAATATGTGTTAACCTCAGTTTATTGTTAAGGCTTCCAGTCAACAGTAGGCAATGAGTAGTTAGGTTTTGAGGAGTCAAAAGTTATACACAGATTTTCAACTAAGCAGGGGGGCCAGTGCCCCTAAATCTTGCATTGTTCAAAGATTGACTGTAATAGAAGAGATTAGTGGACTCAAGATGTGTTTTTTGGAAACAAGTAGAAAATTTGAAAACATTGTCTTTAATTTTTAAAATGTGATTTCATTATTTGAAATCAGTAGTTCATAACAGATTTGGGGAAATTTTCTGGCAATTATTACATTTTTCTGTCCTTCACAAACAGATTTAAATTAATTAAATAACATAGGACATATGACATACTCTTCCTTAACAATTTACAATTATAAAAATAATCTGAGGCCATCTAGTTCAATTCCTACTCTAAATTATAATCTTTGTACACATTTTTCTAATTCTCATTCAACTTTTTTTAAAAAAAAAACACAACTAATCTAGTACTTTTCTGGAATCTATTAAAATCTGGAAAATTATAGCAGCCTGAAAATTCTAACTTCAAATGAAATGAAATATTCCTCTTAACTTTTGCTTACAGCTATTTAGTTAACCAATTACGTATGAGTAATGCTTCTGTCATATTAATGAACTTTCTCAAATCTTAAATCTTGGACATATGGTTGAACAATGTTTAGTATTCTTTTCTTTTATTAACTTGACAACCTAGAATGATATTCCAAATTTATAAACATTCGGTCATTTCTATCCCTCAATTCTTTCTTCACTTTTGATACCAGTATTGATAAAAGTTAATGCAAATCAGTAACTATTTGACTCATCCACTTCTTGCATACTTAAATTTTAGACTATTTACAAGTCATAACTACTTATATCTCACCTCTGAAATAATTTAATAGTAAATAGGTAATAGTAAAATTATTAGATGACTTTGTTTCTTGTTAGTGTCTGTTATACCTAAACAGCAACATTTTTGTGTGTTCTCTCTCATTTTCTTTTCTTATTTCAATCTTAATCCAGATGTTTTCCACTAACCTTCCTTCCTTAAATTCATGTATTTTTATATACGTGTATACACTTTGGACATATCACATCATGTCAATACTTAGTTTATCAGATATGTTTATTTTGCATAGCCCTATCATTGCTAATTACAATGTGTCCTTCAGTGGTATGTTCTATTCTTTAGCCATGTTCTGCAAGTATTTTTCCCTTGGGATATAAATCTCTATTGTCGCATGTTAGGACCATTTCTTATTTTCCTTGCTAAATATAAATGAAGGAAAGATAGTTCCTTATAACTTTAAGAATATTTTTTCTGCTATTAATTTATTCAAAACCATTTCCTTTCCTGAACTAATTAAAAGCCCTTTATAAATCATTTAAATGTTTCCTCACAAGACCTAATTTCCTCCCAAACACGTATGTGTATGTGCATGTAACATGTTTCACATCTCCATATATAAAATTTAAAACCAGCTTATGGTGTCTTTCTTCCACAATTCTGCCCACTTTGGTCATAATAACCACGAATAATCCACTAGGACATTCTGAATAACACCTAGTAGGGTCCTTTAATCCCAACCTTTATGTAACAATTTGAGACTTTTCATTGAAGCTCTAAGAAATGAGAACTATGTAGATATTAGCGTATATTGAGTATACATATGTACTAAAATATAAATGATACAGAGTCATGATATAAACTTTACGATTCTTCTCACCAAGGAATTGCTGCCCCTGTTCAAATGTGATCTAGATATTTCTTTTGCTTTCACTATGGAAATATGGCTGATCTTCAACTTCATTTCCAATACCACGACACTGCTACAGTCTACCTCCAGGTGCCTATAATTCCCATGAAACTAGGGGTCTTGTTTATCTGTCTGTACCCCCAATCCAATCCAGTAGCAAATATGCACTTCTTAAAAAAAAATATTTTCAATAATATTGGTAAGCTAATGAATATAGTTTATATGGCCTCTTATTCTATCCTTGTACTAAGAACTTTATTACTTCTATTTGTACAAAAGTACTTAGTATTGGTGGATTCACAAGGTTTATTTTATACATTAAGTTTTTATTGTAGGATTATTAATGAGGCAATTGTTAACTGCTCAATGACCTCTCTCCTATAATTCTTTCATAGCACTTTTCATTTTCCAACTTTGTAATAAAGTTAGTTTATATACACTCATAAAGTTTTCTAGTTACTTTAAAAAGGCAGGCACATATGTTGGTTATTATGATAGGGCCACATCTGTTTTTGCCTATTTTGATGTTTAGTATGACTATGTGACTTACTTTACACAATAAAACATGTGCAGCAATGAAGGTTCTGATTTCTGGGTATGAGCTTTACTAACCAATGTACTTGTCAATGTGGTCTCATCCTCCAGTGACAGTGAATATTGAAAATGTATTGAGATGGAATCCCCAATGATTAACTGTTTTATTTTATTTTATTTTATTTATTTATTTTTTTTATTTATTCATTTGAGACACAGAGATACAGAGAGAGAGAGAGCATGAGCAGGGGGAGAGGCAGAGGGAGAGGGAGAAGCAGGCTCCCCGCTGAGCCAGGAGCCTGATGTGGGGCTCGATCCCAGGACCCTGGGATCATGACCTGAGCCGAAGGCAGACACTTAACCATCTGAGCCACCCAGGCACCCCTGCTTAACTGTTTTCTTTAAAAATATTTATTTCCTTTATATTAAAAAAAAATGTTCCCCTCTATCTGAAGAAAGTATGGACAAAGGGTTAACATAGTAAAATATGAACTATATACATTTTTTAAAAGGCATTTATCAGAATGAGAATTTGAAAGTAGCATTTGGGATTTTTAATAGTGTTTGATATTTTTTTAGCCCTAGCAAATAGAGTATTAGCCAATAAAACTGGATTAATAACTATGCTTTGGGGTCATCATAATACTATGAGAGTGTTACAGATAGTGCTTCCAAAAATTCATTCTCCCTTACTACTTATTATAAGAACCTTGATATTTACAGAGCAGAAACAAATCCAATTAAAATACTTAGTTTTCCAAGGTCCTAGAAAGCTAGGTATTTAACATTTTAGGATAGTCATGTCTGTTATTAATTTACTAAAAATCTTCTACTCCAAACTAAATAACATTCATTTATAAGTTCCTTAAATGTTTCTTCACTGATCATATTTTCACCATGTAACATGTAGCTGTGGCATATGGTCCTGGTGAAAGAAATATGAGCAAAAGTTTCTGGGTAGGACTTTTGGACAAGCTATTTAAAAGAGAACAGGTTCAGCTGACTTCCCTCTTTACCTCCTACGCTCTGCTCTTGATCATTTGCCCTTTTGCTGGCTACCTTCCTGGAGGACAGACGCCATGACCAGTAGGAGAGCAGCCAGATCACAACGGAGAGGGGAAACAATCGTACGCTAAGAATGGCAGAGAAGGATGGATACGCCAATCCTGTACTATTTTCCCTTGTACTTAGTATTACACTAGGAAAATAAAGCCCTTATGTCACAAATTAAGTTGTTGCCTGTTACAATGTAGCCAAAACCTATGACCAACTTACCATTCTCTGCATAGTTTGAGAGAAAATAATCAAGGTTTTAAGTCTATTACATTAGTCATAAAACTTAAAAGTAAATTGTTGAGATAAAAAATAAACAAAATCCTGTCCTTTTCACCCTCCCTCCCCTCACACCCCTTTTCATTTCTCACCCCTTGAAGCAAGGAAAGTTTAATCACAGTAGGTAGTTTCCGTTTAGACAAAGTTCTAGATTTTCATATGAAATACCAAATATAGTTAAAATGTATGGATGAATTTAAATGTATCAATATGATACAAAGTATTTAGATAGAACATGCAGTGATGATCTTTCTACACCAGAATGAAAACAGGATTGTGACAGTGACAGTTTGGTTACTATATAATCTTAGGCAAGTTTTTTGAAGTTTATAAAATTTGTGTCCTCATCTGTAAAATAAATAATATTTATTTTACACAGTTATTACAATGGTTAATGACCATAGTTTCATAATGAATACTCAGTAACTGATATACATTAATTATTTTTTTCTTATATATTTTATTAGTATTAGTATTAGTATTCTTAAGGAGAGAGTATTTGCCAGAGAGCTCGGCTGTGTCCTGGGCATGGAAAAGTCATTTGATTTTTAAGTAACCCCTTTTAGTAAGCTGACAATTCTTCAAGGAGGGAGATTATTATTTTTTCAACAGAAGATATTAAAATATATTTTTATTGAGTGTGCTACTACAAAAGAGTGGTAACAAAAACATGGAGTATGTTTTACCTAACTCTATAGCAATGCAGGGAAATTATCAAGGAGAAAGAGAGAGGCTGTAGAGAAAATATCACTTATTTAAAACAAATATTTTGCATGTTGCATATGGTCCGTTGCTATTTAACATCCCTGCTTGACACCTACGAGGTCTGGAAAAAGAACACTACATTTCTCAGATGTTCTTATAGACAGGGTTCTTAATATGTATTAGGAACTGCCATTTGCATGCATTTGTGTGAGGTGTAAGATATGCAAATAAACCAGAAATCCTCTTTCATTTATTTTTGGATATCTTCTGTGTGCTAGATTGTAATGATACGGGAACTTTCCACAGTGTCACTGAACTGTCCAATCTCTGGCTTCATAGTTGTTCAGAGGCAACTGTATTGACAGCTGCAGTAGTCCCAACTTTCATACTGATAACCGACAAATTAAGTAAAATTTTTAACTTGGAATTTTCCATGGTAGCTCTCTGACACCTTCTTAGTTGTGTCTCAGGTAGAAGCTCCTTCACTGGTCATTTTTAAAGAATGTTGAGAGTCCTTCCAGGGAGATCCAGACTAAAATTCTCCCTGACGAATCACAATGAATTTGTAATCACCAACTTTAAGTTAAAGTTTGTTCTGTTTAACAGTGATTTGGTTTCTTCAACTGAACCCTGATGGAGATAACCTGTAAACCAGAAAGCACTTTCAAATTCAATTATTATTATTATTTTTTTTAGTTAAGCACTCTCTTTCTTCGTCTCGTCTCCTTCATACACTCGTTTTTTTTACCACTATCTAGCCACTATTCTATTAACACCATAGTTTTGTTTTTAAAACATTATTAAAGTTGTTTTTATATAGAATTGATTCTTTAAAAATTTTATACCTCTGCTCCTACACTCCTTACTCCAATGTGTTCATTTTTTCTATAACAATGTTTTTTCTCTAATAAACAAACGTATTTTGACTCTAAAGAGGTTTTGGACTACATTCCTTAGCAAATGAAAGTTGTCATGGATAGATCAAAAGTAAATTAGAAATCCAGTAAGACTTTTATTCTAGATAAAGCCTTCTGAAATGAGAAGATACTATTTTATTAGGGAATAATAAACACTTTTCTCTGACATTCTATTTCCAAAAGTTTTAATAATATCCTAATGAAGAAAGCAGGTTTTTTAAAACACATTTATGCATATATGTGCATTTCACTTTTTGTTTGGTCATGACAGGTGGTCAGTAGGAAGGAGGGATGACAGGAGGTAAAAGGAAATCTGTTGAGTAGAAAGAAAAAGAGCACTGGCAATTACAGAAATAGAAATATTGAACTTGACATAAGAATAGCAAAATTGAGTATGAAGAGGCTATATATAAATATATAACCAGCCCCCAAAATGCATCTCTCCATTCCCACTGGTATTTGTACCACCCTGGTGCAGTCCTCTCCCAAATCACACCAGGGTAGGTCTACATGACTAATAGATTAAATGGAAGTGAGAGTATGCCACTCATGAAGTCAGGTTATAGAGACTCAAGGGAGCTCTCTTTTGGGCCCTCTTGCTTGCTTGTGTTCTCATTCTCGCTTTCTTCACTCACTCTGGGAAGGCCAGCATTCATGTCACATGAGCAGCATCATGGAGAAGCCCACAAAGCAAGGAACTGAAGCTTCTTGCAATCACCTCTCTGAATGAGTTTAAAGTGATTGCCAGGCCCCTTCTGGTCACTAAAGAAAGCCCTGACTGACAACTTGAAAGCAACTCATGAGAGACACTAAGCCAGAACTATCCAGTTATGCCATACTTGGATTCCCGACCCTCAGAAACTATGTGAAATAATGAATATTTGCTCCTAAGTTTTGAGTAATTTGTTACACTGAAACAGTATCTAATATAACATATAAATTAAAAAATACATATATTGATACATATGAATATGTATGTGTGTATATATATATATACAAATATATATACAAACATATATACATATATATATTTACATTTAACTTTGGTGAATGTTGCTGATTAAATATAACAATTTTAAGTCAACATTGATTTCAATGCAGTATTAGAATAGAGGGCCAAATTCCTTAAAGCAACTTAAAATATAAACTAATACTGCCATCTACCGGTAATTTAAAAAATTACAGGCTTATTTAGTAATGTTTTATTCTCTTTAGAGTAAGCTATATTTGGAACATATACAAATATATTCCAAGCTCTTAAATATGAGCTATTTATTATATGAAAATTTTTATTCATACTAGCTAGTTAGGTAAGGAACATATATATTCATTATAATGTCAAATTTTTAGGGGCACCTGGGTGGCTCAGTCGGTTAAGCGGCTGCCTTCGGCTCGGGTCATGATCCCGGGATCCTGGGATCGAGCCCCGCATCGGGCTCCCTGCTCGGTGGAGAGCCTGCTTCCCCCTCTCCCTCTGTCTGCTGCTCTGCCTACTTGTGCTCTCTCCCTCTGTTAAATAAATAAATAAAAATCTTAAAAAAAAAATAAAATATAATGTCAAATTTTTAAAAAGTCTTTTTAGCAAAAAAAATTTTAAGTTCAAAATCTCCTTAAAGCATTTAATTTGACTTGGTTTTTAATTTTATGACAACCACTTTATAAATTATTAATAAAAAAGCAAATTTACTTTCAACATAGTTTTAGTATAAAGTGCATTGCATTTTTCCTCTAAATTTTATAGAAGTTTGATAAGTCTGAGTATGAATAATATATTGTGTATTAACTAAATTGTATTATTCCAAACTACTGTTAATAAATGGATTTTTTTTCTACTGAGTAAATTAAATACATAATTTATGGCTTGCGGTATTTACAAATTACTAATAGAGACTGCTTCAACATTGAAATTTAAAGTTCACACTAACAATTGGAACCATATCAGACATCTTTTTTTTTTTTACAAAACTTTCTGCCAATAATGAAATGGAAAAACATATCATGGCTCCCCATTATATTCCCTGATTCAACTGTCTTAAATAATAGAAGGCAGTTATCAATTCTTACTGAACATTTCATGCAGAACTCTTCTCTTTTAGAACTACTCTAGTGACACCTAATAAATGTTTATATTCAAAAATATCAAATTACTGTCAGTTACTGGATTTTTCCCATGTTTCATCTCCTATATTTCTTTTATTCTATACATTGCTTATCACATTTTAAGTAGTTATTAAGTGTTAAATAATGATGAAATGTGCGTCTCAGAAAGAACAAAGAAAGATATAATTGCACAATAGAAAAGTAACAGCTAGATGGATGGATGGATGGATGGATAGGTAGAGAGATAGATATCCCACTTGCAAAAATTAGAATAAAGACAGTAAAAGCAGTACTAAGTCCAACTCAGGCAGATCAAATTTATTCTTTTGTTATACTGGCTTCTATCTATAAATCTTTCTGTCCCAGTGGGCTAGTCATTATAGACAATTGGTTAGTGCGTTATTTCCATGCTAAGCAGAATAGTTATGTTACTAAAAGCATTTTTTATAGGCAGTATATTGACACTTGCATAATTTAAGAAAAAAATCAATCTCATAAAACACCTGGTATTCATTAGTACTTTTTATCCATGTATTTCCTGCTCAATATTTTGATCACTTACCCCCTTTTTGTGCAGATGACATAAAAAGCCTCTCTCATAAGTGAGAATTTATTTTTATAAGCCAAGCATGCAGTGAAACACAACACATTTATTTTCCTACTGTTCCTCTTTAATGCTGAAGATGAGATAGAGCTAGTGAAGTATGTAAGAAAGTGTTAATTGAGAAGAAATTTATGAGAACCCAACTGGCATTATCTCGTTGTTGACTTATGTTTTCTGTCATCTTACGGGAATTGTGGCTAAATCTGTCAGAAAGAAATTAGCAAAGGCTCTGGGATAATTTCCTAATGTACAATTAATGAGCAATTTTCTTTGATGGCTCTTTTATAAGTGTTGGATAATACAGGAAATTATCCACAAAGGAACCTCCAATCTCCTGTTTATAATTTATTTTGACTTTGTTAGCAAATATTTTCTTGCAACTATACTGGCCTTATAAACTTGTATTTGAAAACTATGAAGAAAAATTTTAACAAGAGTTTATTTTGCATTCATCAAGAGCCAAATGACACAAATATAGTCATTTTTGACATCATAGACACGTTTTATTAATTTCTTATCTTATAATGAGATGTGAAGATAATTCACTATAATACATATTTTTTACAAATTATAAAAATAAGTTCAAACTTATATAAACAGAAGTCAATAGTAATCATATCTGTATATTGTATGAGTCATTATATTTAGTGACTGATTCACCAACTACCTTAGTACCTGTAATGCATATTGGTAAATGTTTCCAACTAGTCTTTCAACTTATTTTAATTGTTGTTATTGTGTTCTTTCAATTAATGTATATTTAGAATGAAAATAACAAAGGAAACTGATGTTGATAATGAAAGCCACAGCTCCAATTTAATTTGTATTAATTACAAATATATCAGACATTGTGCCAGAGACAAAAACCTACACTCTGAATTCATTAATACATTGAACATATAGCCCAATAATTGTTTAGTACTTGGTGATCCTGCTGAACTTAATGTATTCCTCCAAAAAAATGGAAACACATATTTTATAGAAATAAACTAAATTACAAAGATGGAATTAAGAGAAACTATGGGGCTATATTAACACACAGGGGTGCAAAAGACTTCCTCTGACCCTAAAATGGCAACAAAACAAAACAAAAAGCTATATGAGATAGAAGAAAAAAGAGGACTATGGCAAAATATTCACATTTAGAAAGTAGAAATGAAGGAAAAATATTCCCAAGACATATTGATATATCCTATCTCACTCTGAATCATATAAAGTAAAGATTTGTTTGGTGAGTGAAAAGACTTAAAGAACATCATGGAATCCATTTATGGACTGAGTTCTTTGGAGATGGACTATAGTTTCTTGGCATCCACCTATCCAATCAACTCTTCAACTCTTTAATTAATTAATTGAATAATTATGATATACTAACACTTTCCATATACTAACACTGTTCTAGGTATTGAGTATTCCATAGTAAACAAAAGAGACAAACATCTCCCCTCACTGAGTTTGAATTTTGGTCTGGTATTACTTCATGCTGCAAGAGTTTCACTTGTCAGGTGTGATCAGGCTTACTTTAAAAGGTAATGAAGATTCCGCCATGAGGGTGGGCTTAGGTACAGTATCATTACAACTATCCACTCCTGACTGATAGCCTCCAAACTCAGTTAGTTAAGTTAGTTGCAGTACTCTTTTTCTACTTTGAGATTTCTGATAATACAGCACCTTAGTGGACTGCTTATCAATTTAGTCGGGTACTCTTTTTGTCATAAGTCATCTTCAGGCAGACTGCTCCTAAATCAGTAAGTCTCACATTTTTCCTTAATGAAGAGCTCTGGTTATTGTTATTTGTCCCCATTTTTGTCCAGGTAATGGCCTTGATCTCAGAACAGATGAACAATGGTACTCAGTAAAGAAGAATGATTTTCTTCTATAATCTTGGAAAATTGCCCTGATAGCCCATGTTACATAAAAACCTCATCTTTGAAGTAGAAGAATCTTCACATTGAGAAAATGGAGAGAGATAGAAATCCTATGTAAAAAAAAATTTTTTAAAGACCCAGGGGTATAGATTCCTAGTTATACAAACAACTCTCCCATATATCTATTTCCCTGACCTAGTGACGTGATAGATACTCCTACAAGTCTAAAGGTATAACTTGTGGAATCATCTGGATGAATGGCTCTTGGCCCTATTTCATAGCCCTAAGTTTAGAAATACTGACAATATTGAACTTTAACACAGCTCTTTGATCCCCCCAAAATAGGGACAGTTAAAGAAATACACCCAGCTTTTTGTATTTCAACCCTCTCTACCAGCACAATTTTGTGTTCTGGGAAACGGCTTACTGCAAAACCCAACCACTTTCACCATATGACTTAGATAAGACTCACAGTCCACTCTTTCTCATTGCTTCCATAAGACTCACAATGACTCCCTTGTTTGCCTGTGACAAGGCAAACACAGACCTTTTCCTTTCTGCCTGAACCTGCTGACAAGGTCAGACACAGATCATCAAACTCCCTGTTCCTTATTTGATGAATGATTAGCTGAGATTAGAACTATTTGGCCCCTGAAACTAACTGGACACAGCGATAAACATTTCCCACACAGCTAACTAGAACTTCCTATTTTTACAAAGCAATCCCAACTCTAAATCTGTACCTTCTCTACTCCTCCCCAAAAAGCCTAGGGTATATCCACCCTGCTGAGACACTGTGATATCTAAATCTGGGGTGCTATTCCTATAGTAATGGTCTGACTGAAAAAATCAATTTCTTTACTTATCTGATTTTTACTTTTGATGATATATTTGGACCAAGCTCTATTAGCCTGGATAAGCTGTGAATGTTAAAATAATTTTTTAGGGCGCCTGGGTGGCTCAGTTGGTTAAGCGACTGCCTTCGGCTCAGGTCATGATCCTGGAGTCCCGGGATAGAGTCCTGCATCAGGCTCCCTGCTCGGCAGGGAGTCTGCTTTGCCCTCTGACCCTATCCCCTCTCATGTGTTCTCATCTCATTCTCTCTCTCTCAAATAAATAAATAATCTTAAAAAAATAATAATAATTTTTTAGTGCTAAGTGCATTATACACCAGTAATCATATTTTTCCCTGTGCAACTCCAAGTATGATGAGGTATACCTGGTCTAATGAGGTGATCTGTAGCTTGCATCGAGACAATACTATATGCTTATGGCAAGCCCTAACGACTACAGAAGGACAAATATACTTCTTGTATTTAAACATTATCACCCACACCTGTGCCCCCTACTCATCTCTCTACTGGGTATCCTAATGGTGCTGATTACCTCCGACATCTCTCAAATAAACTTTCTTAAAGAACTCTTATCTGTGTCTGAATTTTACTTCAACCTACGGCTAACACTGGCATTTGTTAATGTAGCTGAATCCCATTCTTAGGCAGTATCTAGTGGGAAAGCTGACAGTCAAAAACTCTCTCCATTTCTGCATATTCCATGAATTGTTTACCTGATCTTCAGCAACCTAAGACTAATGCAAAAAATGATTCAAGCAACAGAGATACAAAATTGCATATTTTTTCCTAATAGCATTGAGGCTGGTGATCTGAAACCAGAATTTCTCTGCCTTATGTTGTATTATGACCAAGGTAAAAAGAGTGAGCAACAATCTCTAACATGTTTACATTCAGTCGTCATCAAGTTTCCACAAACACCCTAACTGTCTTTGTGTCAATTTATTCTAGGTTCTGAGAAATAATAGGAAAGGCTTTAGGTGCCCTATACCCACAAACTAAAGGTTTCCTGTCCCCCACACTGCCTCCACAACTAAGTCTACATTTTCTTTAAGGATCTGCTTCTTATAACTACATTTCCTCAAGTGGTGGCTGTGAAAATGACATGATAAAATACAAGTACATTCTATATAGGAATAGTGCCTGGCACACAGAACCTTCAAAGCTAATGTTAGTTCCATACATACATACATATATATATACATACATACAAGCATACACATACTCCTCCTCCTCCTCCTCCTACACACACACACACACACATTTTGGGCCCTGACCTCACGTTTGAAAGGAAAATAATATCTTTGCTGTTATTAGCTTTACTTTATCTATGCTCTTAAATGTTCCATGTAGCATCTGTTTTCCTCCACTTTAATGTTCCCAAAACATAAGGTCATTTAATATTAACAAACTATATCCATAGGGCAAAGGGAAAGACATTTACTTTGAGTTATTAGCTCATATTTATCCAAGTCACATTCAGATGCAGTCTCTTCTAAAAGTCATTGACATTTCTAGATAAATGAGATAACACATTTCAATGAATACAGGGAAAGTCAATTCACCAGAGGCTAGAGTAAAGGATTATGGGGAATTCATTTTCCTTGCCTGTTGCCCTTCATTAACAAAAATGAGGAACTGAGATCATTATAGAGCTGGATGAGAATTAAAGAGGAATATAATAGTGTTACCAATAAAGCAAGTCTTGAAGAATAATAATAGGATAAATAATGTAATACTCAGTAGGCCTATTTCTGCTAATCCCCATTAAAGCACAAATCTTAGCACTGAGAATTCTAGCAAGATATTTGGCAGGACAATTACTGATTGATATTTTAGTTAACATGCCTTTTGTATTCAAACTTATACCTGCCTTATATTTTTAAAAACATGCTGGGAAAGCATGGCAAAATATATATTTCTTCTCAGACAGTAAACTCAAGTTTTAGTATACTATAGTATAGTTAGTATACTTTAGTATACTATAGTATAGTGAAGTATTCTGATAAGCCCTATCTTAAATACTACAGTACCGTAATGTCAACACGTAGGGATATGGGACTAGTGAATAAAGTATACTTTGTTTCTTCAAATCACAAGAGAATAACCTGCCTTGTGTCACTTGGTTGAGATCTCTCTTAGTAAATTGCAAATCCCTCACTCTGAAATATTTCCTCAAAGTCTACAAAAAAAGGATAAAAGAACTGAAAGCTTCAGTATTGTTCTGAACCATAAAGCCTAATGAATTCCTCCTAGTAGCTCAGGTCACAATAATGGGATTTGAGTGACAGGTTTTAGAGAGTTCTATAAATTAAATTAATGGACATATTTTAGCATCCTTTTAATGCATGATAATTAATGACAAGACTTTATAAGATTAAGTGTTAATTAGTAAATATGATGTTATTATTCAAATTCCCCAGTATTAATAAATGTGTCTTCAAAGTTTGGAAGTTAAGGTAATCCTCAAAAAAGAAACGAGAAGCAGCACATAATTGACGAAATTAAATATTTTGGTAAATCACTCTAAGAATGCTTATAAATGCATTATTGAGTAGTTTAACAAAAATTTTAATTACAATGAATGAATAGAATTAGAATGAATAAAAAATGAATTGAAGTTAGAATAAATAGAACTGAATGAGAAGTTCTACTGAAAAAAAAGTTACAAAAAAGAACATGCTACCTTTACATAGTATACAAAAAACCTGACGTGCATGCACTTAACATTTTCTATCACTGCCTAGGGAACAGAAAGAGAAATGGGTAATTCAGTATTTAGAAGTTAAGTACTTAAAAATGCACTAGAAAGTTTGAAAACTTGACAGAATTACTATTTTTTCATCTGCTACATTCTTTTAGTTGATTCCTATCTTCTCAAGTCATCTTCTTTTTTTTTTTTTTTTAAGATTTTAATTATTTATTTGAGAGAGAGAGTGAAAGAGCACAAGCCGAGGATTAGGGAGAAGTAGGCTCCCCACCAAGCGGGGAGTCTGTTGTGGGACTCGATCCGAGGATCCTGGGATCATGACCTGAGCTGAAGGCAGACACTTAACCATCTGAGCTACCCAGGCACATTCAAGTCATCTTCTTATCAATACTTGAAATTCCCAAGTAACAGGATGCTAACTAGAATGGATGGTCCCTAATTCAATTTATTCAAAGGCTATTCTCCTAAACACTTAGCTTACCACATATCAGGCAGTGATTAAACAAAAAAATAATCAAAATCTGAATTAATCCTTGTGATTTTAGGGCTTATAAGAATTTTATATATATAATATCTATCTGTGTTTGTGTATTAATACTAAATAACTAAAGGATGTACCAAGAATTTTCCAGGGTGGTGTATTTGCCCAAAGATTCTCCACCTCCCACAATGGTAGATGAACCAGTATCTTTACTTTTTCTTTTTTTTTTCTTATTTGGAAGTCTTTTGAAATTCCAATTATGGAAAACACAAACATGTAATTTTAGAAATCAGAACTGAATTTTTGCATAATAGATGTAGATACTGAGATTAGAGAAGTTCCTCTCAATTTCTAAAAGATCTCCAAAGTATTGGTTGTTATATTGTGCCTCATAACTTGCTGAGCCTTATGGATTGAATCCTGAGAAGAAAAAATGGCTCCTCATATTGGCTATGCAAGCTAAGGAAATGCCTCTCCTCTCTTATTCATTAAATAAGGAAAGATCAGCAGAGCTATTGAGCTCAACTAATCATTATAAAGAAAAAATATACATACAAATATATATATATATATATATGGAGACATCTTGAAATTTCATCCCTGTGTTGACTCTGTGATGCGTTAATTTAGCTAGATTGAACTACATTTCCCAGAATTCCCTTCCCTGTTTCCTTCTGATTAGGGTGGACCACATGCCTGTAGAAGATTTGAATTTTGTAATTCAGGGTGTCCTGTGAGATACAGAAGTCTGAACACAGGGCCTGGTATGATATGAAAATGCCCCATGCTCCTGCTAGTTGTTGTGTGCTGCCTGATACTTATGCTTTAGAGATAAGTAAATAAACATTTTTGGGGGAACTACTGTTTCTGGTGAGTCTTTTCTTAATTCCACAATTAGACACAACTGCATCAGTGGTATCATAAAACACAAATGGCGGGGGGGGGGGGGTAATGGTGGATTGAGGAAATGCAAAATGATGCTATTATAAATCATGTTTTCTTCATTAGTCTGAATACTTCTGTGAAGAGAAACTTACCCATATCAACTATTTGGTTACCCAGTCTTATAGATTTTAGGAAAGACAGCATAAGGCCAATTCCTTTTGTTTTCAAAAAAGACTGGATTCCTTATAGTCCAGTAGGAAAAGATGAGTGTTTTGGTTAAGTAGAATAATATAAATTCATTAAAATATTTGATGTATTTCAGTCCACTGCAACTGCTATCCTTATTTATATATAAATTGTTGAAACTACCTTCAGTGGAAGGTTTCATGTTGATTTCTGAACCCTTTGAACCATGAATACTTTTTTTCTTGTTTTATTGAGGTATAATTGCCAAATAAAAATTGCATATATTTAAGGTATATAACTTGACCTTTTTTAATATAATCACCACAAACTAACAAACATATCCATCACCTCACAGTTACCATTTTTTTCTGTGATGAGATCACTTAAGATCTATCCTCTCAGCAAATTTCAGATATACAATACAGTATATTAACTATAGTCACATTGCTATAAGCTGTATCTCCAGAATTTATCCATATTGCATCGCTTCTTGGCCTTTTGGCTAAGATCAAGTGCAGAATTTATCCATATTGCATAGCTGAAGCTTTATATCCCTTAATCAATATCTCCCTATTTCCAATCCCCCCTCAGCCTCTGACAATTACCAATCTACTCTCTGCTATTGGCTATTATAGATTCCCAATATAAGTGAGATCATGAGTATTTGTCTTTCTGTGACTGGTTTATTTCACTTGGCATAATGTTCTCCAGGTTCACCCAAGTTGTTGCAAATAGAAGGATTTCCTTTTTTTTTTTAAGGCTGAATAATATTCCTCTGTGTGTGTGTGTGTGTGTATTTTCTTTATGCATTCCCCTGTCAATGGACATTTAGGTTGTTTCCATATGTTGGCCGCCATTGTGAATAGTGCTTCAATGAACATGGGAGGGCAGATAACTCTTGGAGAAAATGATTTTATTTACTTTGGGTACCCAAAAGTGGGATTGCTGGATCATATGATAATTCTATTTTTATTTTTTGAGGAATATCCATACTACTTTCCAAAATGACTTTCCATAAAGACAGTTTACATTCCTAACAATGGTGTACAAGGAGTAAATGTAAATTATATATACATATGTGTAATTATGTATATTATTATCAGTGTATATATTACATATATAATATAATAGTATCTATTATATATATATAAATATATATATATATATAAAATTATCAGTGTAAATTATATTTGGAGATCCCAGCCTTAGTAAAAGAGCTGTTTGCTGAAACTGAATTGGCCTTTTCAGGTGACATAGCTAGTAATGCATTTGAAGACAAAATATACCATGCGTTCATAATTACAATTAAATTCAGGACTCAAGGGGTTTTACTATCATTTTCTATAATAATCTGAATCTCATTTCTCCCATACCTAAACCTGATTCAAGGAGCAACTAAGGATGAGAGACAGAATATCACTCAATTATTAATTTGCTTTATTCTGTATTATACATACAACAGTCTAAGAATGAAAATATTAATATTATAACACTATGATTAGCGTCAACTTTTTTCTCTGCATGTCTTTTCTTTCTTACTGGAGTACATTCAATTAGGGATATGAAATCAAATGTTTAAAATTACTTACACATAACGTAATAAAAAAATTTAAAAAAGAAAATAAAATTACTTACAATTTTTACTATGTGACTGTATCAACACATTTTTTGCTTCATTTTTTATTTTTATGAATTGTCTATAAATTTATTTTTCTCTATATTTCTGTGAAATACTTACATGGCTCCATAGTCAAATTTACAAAGCAAAGTATGTTCTAAGAATTCTAGCTTCTATCCCTGGATCCTCTCTCATATCTTCTTCTATTCCTAATAGGTTAGGCAGTCACTTATATCTATTTTATGATTTATGTAGCTAGTGTTTTTTTTAATTTTTTTAAATATAAACCCATGCACAGGTAAATATATATGTGTGTGTGTATATAAATTCTTAACTTAAAATATGTACCTGGAGTTCTGTATCTGGTAAGAGCAAAGAAGTTCATGGAGGACAGACTCCCACACACAGAAACCATAAATGTTGACAAAATTAAAAAAAAAAAAAAACCTGAAAGAAATAAAAAGTGAACAAATGAAGGCATAACGTAGAGGGGAAATGACATTTGATAAACAGAAATGACATGAGGGAGTTTCTGTATGTTTTGCCTTTAGTCTAAGAATGGGCACAGTTGGCACCTTGAAATACAGATAGAACCAGATTATTTCTGGCTTGAAGAACAGAGAACAGATTTAGGGGTAACCTCAGCAACTGGAAAATGAGAAAGGAATTCTATAAAGGAGTGAGCTAGGATGGATTCCCCAAATTCTGATCATAAATTCTGTCAAAATTTCCCTTTGACCTAAGAATCACACTTAGCCCAGATAATAATTTAAAAAAAAATGGTATTTGGCTATTGTGGACATTGCTGCTATGAACATTGGGGTGCAGGTGTCCCTTCTTTTCATTACATCTGTATCTTTGGGATAAATACCTAGTAGTGCAATTGCTGGGTCATAGGGTAGCTCTATTTTTAACTTCTTGAGGAACCTCCATACTGTTTTCCAGAGTGGCTGCACCAGCTTGCATTCCCACCAACAGTGTAAGAGGATTCCCCTTCCTCCACATCCTCACCAACATTTGTTGTTGCCTGTCTTGCTAATTTTTGCCATTCTAACTGGTGTAAGGTGGTATCTCATTGTGCTTTTTTTTTTTTCCAAAATTCAAGCTATTTATTATGTTTTAAAATTCATCATTTAAAAATAATAAATGCATTTGTGTTAATATAAATTTTGTTTGATGAAAACTAACTACATTTTTCAAAAACAAAACAAGTTAGTAAGAAGAGTGACACTATTTTACATTTTTGCAAGTATCTTTAACATCTGGCTTAGAAGACAACTGCATTCTCCTATCTGCTTCTGCATTTAACCTATTTGATAATCCTTTTGGTTAAAGTATATGAAGAAAACCTAGTCTCTCCAAGATATGTAACTGGAAAAGGGAAGAGTATTTTAATTAACCTTTTAATATCATTGTAGATATTCTTTTTTTTTAATTGTGGTTTTGATTTGTATTTCTCTGATGGCTAGATGTACTATATGTTGGCTAACTGAACATAAAAAAAAAAAAAACCTGAAAAGAAAATGAAATAATTAAAAAATGGTATTTGGGTGCCATCCTCAAAATGTCACCAATATTCGCAATATTCAGAATGCAAACTGACATTGTTTGACAAAGATGCAGAACAATATGACATATTTTTAAAAGAAGATAATCAAGAAAAAACACATCAGAGATGATGCAGATAGCAAACAAAGATTAAGGCAGCTATTACAGTAGTACTTAATGAAGTAAAGAAAAAATTGCTAGTAATAAAATGAAAATACAGAAAATCTTAGCAGAGAAGCATAAACTATGGAAGGAACCAATGGAAATTCTACTATGGTAGAAAAATATATATTAAGAATAATGGGATTATTTGACAGCACAATTGCAATAGAAGAAAATCAATAAACTTGGAGAGATATATCAGTAGATATTATACAATATGAAGAACAGTGAAAAATGCTTTAAAAGAAATTAACAGAACTTAGGGACCTGTGGGACAAATCTTAAAAGGTCTAACACATGAGTGTTAGAAGAAAAGATGTATAAAATGGTCAGAAAAAAATATTTGAACAAATAATGGCTGATCATTTTCCAAATTTATTGATGGGTATAAATGTACTGATTTAAGAAGCTGAATGGACACCAATAAGGATAAAATGAAGAAAACCAAGCACATTAGTGTCAAACTGTTGAAAACCAAGGTATAAAGAGGATCTTGTAAGAAACCACAGAAGCAGCATACTTCACACACATAGACAAGAAGTATTCAAATGATCACTGAATTTTTATCAGGAATTGTGAAATCCAAAAGACAGTGGAACAACATCTTTAAACTGTGGGGAAAAAAGGTAAAACTAAAAAAAAAGCCAATCCAGAATTCTAAAGTCAATAAAAACATCCTTCAAAATTGAAGGAAAACTAAAGACATTTTCAGATAATGAAATTTAAGATAATCTAGTACCAGAAATGCTAAAGGAAGTTTTGAGTTATACCTCTAACTGGATTGCTACGTTTTCATTTTATACAGTTT
The DNA here is from genome assembly GCF_029215605.1 of Mirounga angustirostris. Classification (NCBI taxonomy): domain Eukaryota; kingdom Metazoa; phylum Chordata; class Mammalia; order Carnivora; family Phocidae; genus Mirounga; species Mirounga angustirostris. Next base: position 137,388,236 of record NW_026991710.1, read on the forward strand.
TTGTCTTTATGAAAAAGTTTTTATTTATCTTTCATTATTTCAAGATTTTTTTCCTGAGTAACAAATTCTCCCACTAGTGAAATTCTTAGCAATTTCTCAGCAATATCACTGCTACAGCATGCAAGGGGTTTTATATACTACATCTAACACCAGTGGTGAGGTCTTCCGTACCCTTCAGCCAGTGAGCGATAACTTAATAATCCTCTCCTCAGAGTTTGCTTCTGTGATCCACTCTTGGTAACAAAATACGGTTGGATTTCCTAGAAGCAGTACATTTATTTTGTGAGAGCTCTCACTAGAATAAGGTTAGGGGAACAAAGCTAGGCAAAAATGGGGTCTCAGCAGGAGACTTTCTTCGGTCTGATCACACTGCAAGACTCTGGAGCACAAAATATACCACTGCATTAGTCTCACCTTGAGGCTCAATACCCCATGCCAGTTTTTCATTGACTGAGGGGATGTGATGGCATGGGTGGGGTGGGGAGTAGCTGCCAGGGAAGAGTTGCTCCTGTTTTGCTAAAAGAAAGTCTCCAGAGAAAGGGTCAACTATGTGTGAGGAATCTGATTCCTGTATAAAAACACATGTGTGATTTTTCAGGCCTGACCATTGACAATTACAAAGGCTTTACGTGATAAGCCACATGGGGGACATTTGCCCCCCAAACACCAGACTGAGCGACATCTAGTACATCACACTCTCTGAAGAGAGTTGCAGTAAAGGACTCAGGCCCCCTTGGCCTGCCTGGCCAGGCACACTCTTACGCATACTTGTGTTCTTGGAGCAGAACTCATCATTCCCACATTGCCAACGTTTTTAGGGCCCTCTGCCAAGGCCAGAGAAGAGGATTCCTCATTCTGACTTGATACTTAATACATTCTATTCCTAGATTTTCCCCCCCTCACATTCCCCTCAGGCCCAGGATCCATAAAAAGTGCAGGAGTCTTTTGTTCCAGCTCCCTCACATGAGATGAGAGCAGTGCACATCTGCTGACCCACCTGCCCCTCCACAGGGAAGCCGTCCCATGGGGCAAAACAAAATGAAGCGAGTCTGCTCTTTCTCCAGTTTAGACCCTCGCTTATACCACCACAGTAGGTGATTTAAAGGCTTGACTATTGCTTCCATTTGCTTCCGTTATCAGTTTAATTGCCTATTTTGATAGCTGGCAGCCCAAATGAGCTCCTATCAGTGGATAGGTTCCTCCGCAGCTAAAGGAATGAGAGGGACTCCTAGAGCATCTACTCATTTTGGTTATGCTTATTTACCCTAGTTTACTCTTTATTTTTCAGGACTGTTTCTTCTCTTTCTAATTCCTGAGTTCTAGCACCTCCAATTTTACTTTTTATAATAATTCCAATTTATATTGTTCTCTTATATCTTCAGATATTTTCATTATTTCAATTCGTTCATTTAAAAATATGAGGTTCTGGGTTATCAGTTTTGGAGCATGAATTTGTGATGTATTATTCCTTTCTTTTGAGGATTTTTTTTTCCTTCTTTGTTCAGTTTCTTATAATAATCTTACTTAGAATTCAAGAGCAATTCTTTTTTATTATACACTTTTACTGAAATTAGTTTATCTTATTTTAAAAGGCAAGGCTTCAGGAATAACATTTGGAGCTTCAGAGCTATAAAGATTCCTTTTTTGTTATTTACAGGTCTGTTAAAAAAAATATAGGCACTGTTGTCTGAAATCCCTGCCCACAACTTCTACATGAATATTCTCTTTTCTGAACAATTATCCTTGTACTGCTCAGCGTGAATTCTATTTTCTACTGTTTCTAATCAGTAGCAGCTCTACCCAGGAAGGGAGTGTTGTTGATTTGTTATAAGAGGTCATGTGATGAAGGTTTCTCAAGACTCTTCACAATATAGTCAAAATCTCATACTTACCTGTGAATTTACATCTGAAAAGTCCTCCAGGCTTCAGCTGCTACTAATAAGTTGCCTTGCCACAAATTCCAGTAAGTGTTTGCTGACTGTTTTTTAGTTTTCTTCCTTTTAGATTCTCTGTTCCTTACCTCAGCCTTCTTCCAAGTAGATTCTCATATTATGAAGATCTTGTAGCTCTCAGTGGTTTGTCCTCACTTTTTAAGGTTTGGGGGAAATCTTATCACTTATCTTTATTGTAGATGTCCATGGAGTTTTAGTTTCACTACCCTAATGACTCTGTCAGCTTTTATGGGGAGTTTGGGGAGATTTAAAAACACTGCATTTTCAAAAAAAAAAAAAAACAAAACACTGCATCTCCCCCTGAATTTCTTTTCTTTTTTAACCTCTGAGATTAAAAAAAAAAAAAAATTGATGGAGTTAGAGTCAATGTCAATAATTTAAGTATCCTAAATTAAAAGCCAAAATTTACCACTGGTGCAGTCCTAGAACTATATGGATACAATAAGTGCCTATTCTCCTACACAAAATACACATGTGGGTCTGAGGCATCTGCACCTTGCTGAGTTTACTATATTCTGTGAGAAAAATATAGGTATTCTCTAGCTCTAATCCCAATCCTCATCCCTGTCCATACAACCGATGTTTGAGAACCAATAAATTACATATTGTTCGCCAAGTGTGCCCCAATCTCCCCTACCTTCAGGCCTTAGTTTATACTGCTCCCTCTGTCTGAAGCAGGCTGTCCTAATCCTCTCTTTTCTAAGGTTTCCAAATAAAACTCAGAACACTCAGTTAAATTTAAATTTTATGCAAATAAATATATTTTAGTATAAGAATGTCCCATACAATGGTTTGGATAGGTGTATTCTAAAACATTATTTTCATTTGTCCAAATTCTATTGTTATAGGATTGTTCTCTATGTTCTCTATATGCTAGCCTTTCCCTTTTGTCTACCACTAAAAATTGCTTTAAAGACTCAATTTATAAGTCACCCATTCTAAAAGAAAAAATGTTCTGTGAATTTCAAGGTTAAGTTACATAACTTATGTATAACTTAAACTCTGAAAAATATACACGGGGGGTAGTCACTAAATCAGTCTGAGTACGCTGATATAGGTGTAATTTAAAAAACAAGATTTTAAATATTTAGCCATAAATTTAATAAAAGGATAATGTGGTGTGGCCACATATAATGTTTTATAAACATGGACTTTAATTTTAAACAGAGTTTATAAAATAACCATATTTTACACTTGTATTAAGTTAGAAGCACATTTCTTTTTTGTACCAGAGCTGAACATAGTCAAATCTAAAGGCAATTTTCCTCAGTAAGAAAACTATCATTTTTCAGCAACTGACATGTTTTAATATATGTATTCCTGACATCTTACATGTTGTGTTTTCACAAGTATACATTCTCATTAATAAGCAGAAAATGGGGCGCCTGGGTGGCTCAGTTGGTTAAGTGACTGCCTTCAGCTCAGGTCATGATCCCAGAGTCCTGGGATCGAGTCCCACACTGGGCTCCCGGCTCAGCAGGGAGCCTGCTTCTCCCTCTGACCCTCTCCGCTCTCATGCCGTTTCTCTCTCTCTCTCTCTCTCTCTCTCTCTCTCAAGTAAATAAATAAATAAAATCTTTAAAAAAAAATAAGCGGAAAATGGCCATGAATTCTATAATAATGCATGATCTAAAAGCTAATGCAGTGAGAACAGAGCAGTACCACAAGTAATACAGGCAATGAATTCCTATTCTGTATTTCTTTTAGAGTCATCACTGATATTTAAGTTTGCTTTCATTTTAATTTAATAATATTTTTCTTTTACAGGAGAAAATTTTCAATGTTCAACTATTTCTTGAAAAGCAAGACCTAGACAATTTTTCCTAAAGCTTGACTTTTCCATGAGCATATTTTCCTTCATGCATATTATACTGTCAATACATCTATACACATATGAAGACAAATGTAATCATTTACATTTTATGTTTAAAAAATTGAGAAAAATCAAACTCCTTTAAATGTTGAGAAGAAAAATAATGGTTACTATCAAGCCACTTTTTAATTCTGCTCTCCAAATATTATTTTCTGAGCGAAAAAAAGCCATGACCTGAGTAGCGTTATGAAAAGTTGTTAAATTATATTGTCTGTGGAATAAAGCATCTTGTTTGTATCCAAGAGGCAATGATAAGTTTAGGGAAGAAACAACAGCAAAACAAATTCTACTAAAATGTTTTTGAGTTTTTCACCTAATCTTGAATTGAGATTTTTAAACAACTTCTTGGTTTGGGAGGGGGAAGATTGCTCTAGCGTTGAAAAGGAATCCCATAATAAGGCATATAACTACCCATTCTGCCATGGGAAAAATTACACTGTCAAAGGATGATAAAAGCACCAAAAGGACTATGCTTGTCAGGTACAGTCTCTCTCAGAAGAGCAAACTGTTAGATTTATGTAGGAATTTTTGTAAGTGTGGAGGTCATACATTGGTGGACTTTCAAAGGCTTCAGTAGGTTGACATTAGCTGTCAAAATACAGTCACTCTGATAAAACTGTTGTCAACTGGTTGGCACTCAGAGGTGTGTTTATGGAAGTAAGTCCATTTCTACTTATTTGACTTGCTGAAGTAAAAAGCTGTTACTGATTGGTTAACTTGTAAAAAACTGTCATCAATCAACTGAGTGGATTAAAATCCAATTTGGGTTACTATTTGATAAATAGATATAGAATAATTTGTCTTTTCTTAGGACTGTGGTAATATTTTATTCTCAGTTTCTCATTTCAGTTTTCATACAGCCAAAGCTGCAGGAAAGACTATTGAGGATTGTCCACATCATCACTACTAATGTTGAAGTGAGGTTTCATTTGCCAATAATTATTTTTTGGTTTACGCATCAATAAGCATGATTTCATCCTGGTTTTGTCTGTGAATCACTTTTTGAGTCACCTGTTGAAAGAATCCTATCCAGAAGTATTTAAGACTTTTTTATGACAAACATCAAAGAACTCTAAGGCAAATAAGCATAATTAGAGTTATAAGAAGAGAATAAAAGAGATTCTGGAACAATGACCCAAGACTTTCTTTGCCTGACAGAGAAAGAAAGTCCCCAAACCAGGTTTTCATTTCTCTAAGCTATATATAGATTATTTCACATTTCCAGTTCACACCAATTGTTAGCAATGGTACAGACTCTCCTTGGGTGACAGAAAGAAAATCCAAGACTAATCTATTGTTTGTAACTACTTATCTTAAAGCAGTTTAAGTTGGTTGCCCTAGAACTTGGGCTGTACTATTCACCATGTCAGTCAAAGTGATGGATAAGTTCTAAATGACTACTTTGAACCCTACAACTCTTACTAATGGGATTAATATCCTTAGATGTTTGTTCCTCTCAATATTAGTCATATCCTTAGGGTGATATTCATTCAGGTACCTTTAATGAGACATCATCTACTTAGGGTACTGGAAAGTCATTCACTTGGAATAGTCTATTAGCCACACAAAATAATTGACCACGGTTCTGGATTGTCACTGAAAAGCCTGATTTCTCTGTAAGGAAAAGCAATCACAGCAGGTGTAAAGGAGATATGACTACCTTTAGTGCAGCTGCAGGTATTTTATTTCTGGGTATTGACATAACAATCATTGGTGTCTCTTTTTTATTTATCTACCACAAATATCATTGTTGGTAATGTTAGTGTAACTTTCTGTCAATTTATAGGAACATATTAGGATTTAAAAATCCTAATGCTAATACTTGTTGGCAGATTGATAATTTGAAGTTGGTAGGTTTTACATTACTGAGTAAAATTTTGAAAACCTCTTCTGTAAAAGAAAAATAGGAGTTATCAGCTTGAATTCAAACAGTATTTAGAGCCACACAGTAATTTAAACAGGGGAAGATTAATATAATCAATTATGATTTGGTAGAATAGGGGAGTAACTGTAAGGATAGGCAGAAACACCTATAAAATACCCTAGGGCTGAAGCAGAGCACAAGAGGAAGGACAAATGTAGAAGAGTAGATTTTCACCAGGTTGGAGTTCAGACCTTGCTGGAGAAGATGTAGTTGCAGCCCACAAGATGGGTGATAGCTTTCTGGGTTTCTGGGGCTAGTGCTGGTTCACAATCACCACGCTACAAGGAAACAACACTCTGGGGTAAAGGTGAGCCAAGTCTGGTGGGCAGGCAGACAGTATCAGAGCACTGTAGTAAGAAACCTGGGATGCAAGATGTCTGCGTTGGAAGTGGTCACTGTAATTGTCAAGCGATTGTAACTGGCAAGATGGTCACTGTAACCAGGAAGTGATGTAACATCACCAAGAGACTGTTCACAGAACCCACTAGAAGTCCCACCCATGCACCATTAATGGACTCTGCAGTAGGACCAAGAAAAACCAAAATAAAGGAATTAAAACTAGGGGGGTGTATCAAAGGGGGAGATGAACCATGAGAGACGATGAACTCTGAGAAACAAACTGAGGGTTCTAGAGAGGAGGGGAGTGGGGGGATGGGTTAGCCTAGTGATGGGTATTAAGGAGGGCACGTTCTGCATGGAGCACTGGGTGTTATACGCAAACAATGAATCATGGAACACTACATCAAAAACTAATGATGTAATGTATGGTGATTAACATAACACAATAAAATAAAAAAATAAATTAAAAAAAAAACTAGCAGTCTTCTTTCACGTGTAATGACTCTTCAGCACCCTCTACTGCCAAAGCATAACATTAGGCTCACTGTAAAGAGGAAATCCTTGAGAGTCAAGTCCATTATCACAGAGCACATAATGAAAGGAAAATTTGGAACTGAGAGACAATGAATTAATACCTAGCATGAGTGGAAAAGATAAAATGTATTAATGTAAACTAGAATTAAAGAGGTTTTAAGTTAATATAAAGCAAATTATATTAGAAATCATTTTATTATGAAATATATGCAACAACTGGTTAATCATAAAAAGTTAAAGAAACAAGTTACAAAAATTAAAAAATTAATTATATTGATTATAGGCATGGAAAATTCAGGCAAATTATTACAATCAAGAAGGAAGTACAGCAAGTTTTCTAGACTTAAGATCAATGTACACAAATCTATTGTGCTTCTATATATCGGCAAAAAAGAGCATGTGGAATTTTTATAAAAATAGAATTTTTAAAAGCAACCAGAATTGTGACATCTAAACATCCCTCTGACAGAGCTGTGATACATTCTGTAGAAAAGAAATCACAAAACTTTAATGAATGTTATGAAAGAAATACAATTAAATGGAAACCTATATCATAGTTAAGAATCAAAAACTCAGTATAACTGAAATATAAATACTATCTCCAAAATATTTCATAATTTAAATTCATTTCCAATAAACAATGCCAAGTTATTCATAGACCTAGATTATAAAACTAACTTCCTAGAATAGCCAAGACAACTGTAAAGAAGAACAAGGTAGGAAGCTGCTGAATCAAATATCAAGACATGAAAATTATAACTTACACACTATGGTGAATTCACAAGGCATTATTTGGATAAGGATAAAAAAACAGATCAATGGAACACAGCCAATAACCCAGATCAGATCCCACACATATACCTGCAACTTGATATATGGCACATGTAGTATTATTTATCAATGGGAAAAGTAAATGTTATTTTTTGCTTGAATGGATAGGGGAGGGAGGATGAAATTGAATTCAAACTTCCCTAGTAAAGAAAAAAACTACAGATAGATAACTGCATGTGAAAATCCAAACTACAAAAATCTTGAAAGAAAATACTGCAGAATACTTCTATTATAAGGTAGAAACATTTTTCTTAAACAAGACACAAAACACAAGCATACAGAAAACATTTGATACATTTTTTGCATTATAAATAAAAATATCTCATCAAAAATATTAATAAAAAGGGAAACCACAAACAGATATATTTGCAATAACTAAAACTGTCATCAGATTAGAATACAAGTTACAAAGAGCTCATACAGCTTGGTAAACATATAATAGGAAAATAAATAAAAGACACACGTAAAGGCAAATTTCAGAATAGAATGTCTCCAGAGACAAAATATGAAAACATTCTCAACCTCACCAGGAATCAGGGAAATGCAAATGAGTTTCACCTCATAGTGGCATTAAGTCAATGATTAGAACATCTAGCAATACAATGTTTGGTGAAGATACTCTTATCACCAAAGAAAAGACACTGATGAGTATAATCACAATGGAAAGCAATTTCTCCACTATCTTGTGAAGATGAGGATGCACCTTTCCTATGATTTAGCATCTCTACTTCTATATGCATGCCTGTAAGAACTGTTCACACATCATTGTACAAGGACATATATGAAATAGTGTTCACAGCATAATACTCATAACAAAACAAAATTAGAAACAACCTAAATATTTTTAAGTAGAATGAATTAAGAATATTGAGTATTTTAATTTAATGCAATTAAGTTAATTTGCAGAGAAAATTACTAGATTAGAAATACCTAAAAAAATATGACTACAGCTGCATTCACAAATATAATGTGGTGAAAATAGCAAGTTGAAGATTATAAAGTATAAGCCCACTTGTATGATACTTAAAAACAAAAGCAATAAAGATACATACATATATAGATATGCAAAAGACTTTAAGATACATATTTATAAATTTTGAGAAAATGAGGGACAAAGAAATCACTCAAGCTTTCTTAGGTAAAGGGAAGGAAAAAACCCTCATATCAAGGATTATCCAATCAAAATTGAACTGAATTTCTTTAAGTAATACTAGAATCTGGTAAAATAATAGAACAATGTTCTAAAATGTGAGAAAAAATTATCTCTGAACTAAAATTCTAGCACATTACCAAATTCAAATATAATTAAAATCATGCTCAGACACACAGTGTCTCAGAAAGATTACATTCAATGCCCTTTCTCAGAAGGAAAATACCCTTCTGAGAAAGGATGTGCTCAAGGAAAATGGAGGATGTACTCCACCAAAATGAGAGAGTATGAAGAAAAGAGATTGACATGGGCATAAAATCCTTTATTTTAGAATGTTAATAGATTATATCTAAAATTTTAAAAGTTTAAAAGTCATATTATGGTCATATTATTTCAAAACACCAGAAACTAGTTTAATTCAACTGAAATATATAAGCTTTCATTATAAACTAGAATAACTAGTCACAGATATCAAGCAGTATTTAGCATAATTACTCGAGTGAAATTTTAATACAACTTTAATTTTTTTTTTTTAAGATTTTATTTATTTGACAGAGAGCATGAGCACAAGCAGGGGGAGGGGCAGAGAGAGAGGGAGAAGTAGACTCTCCGCTGAGTAGGGAGCCTGATGCAGGGCTCAATCCCAGGACCCTGGGATCATGACCTGACCCGAAGACAGACGCTTAACCGCTTAACCGACTGAGCCACCCAGGCTCCCCTACAACTTTATATTTTTAATTGGCTTACCTTTCTTCTTGTCAGTGTATATTTTCATGAAGAAAACACACTTTTAATCTTAGTACTTACTGCATAAATCACCTTTTTAACTTTATAACCCTCCCGAACCCTCTGTTTTCAACTTTACATCCTCGCTGTGTTCTCTGATCGACAGTGCATCTATTTATAGTAAGATTGATTTTTCATTGCACCCTTGGGTAAGTTCCAATATTTTACATATCCTATATTCTCCTCTCTATTACATAATCATTCAATTTTTGTTACAGTTCTTCTTTAAAGATTTCCTTATTCAAAAGCAGATATATGAATCGATTTTTCTGACTTTCCTCATCTAAGTAAAAAGAAAATCATTTTGTTCTTTCAATCACTTGACAATTTAACTAAAGAATTCTAATTTCCAAATAACTTCCTTAGAAGTATGAAAACACACCTTTATTGTTTTCTACCATATTATACTGTTGATGAAAAATGTGAAAGTTTTTCAGAGAGTTGTTTTCTTCTCTCAATGTTTGTTTTTCCTTGCCCCCTCTAAAAACTTTCCAAAGCTTATATTAGTGACTTGAAACCTCACAAGCATATCTGTAGTTGAGATTTGGGGGAGGGAGGAGGTTGTTAATCTGGTTTGTCACTTGTTGACCCTTCAATGGCAAATGACAATTTATATTTTTCCTTAGCTCTGACAAATTTGACATGATTGCTTTTCCCCCCAATCTGTTGCTACTTTGGGGGACTTTTAGTAGGAGATCTTTAAACTTTCTGGATTAATCTTCCTTATTCTTTTTGTTTTATGTTTTGTAGATTTCCTACAATGTCTTATACATCCTTTCTACTGATGGTCTCATCATCCATGCTTTTTAAAAACTGTCACAATCTCTTCCTTGTTCTCTAACTGCTCCTTTCTTAATCTTTTTGGAGTTATTCAAATCTCTGATAAAACATACAATTTAATTTTCTTATTCTGCTGTCTTCATTTATTCATTAAGCAAATACTTCTTTAGTGACCATATATTTGCCACTCTTCTAGGACCACAGGATAATAAAATTTGACATGGTTCCTCTTTTCTTGAAAGTTACCATCTAAATCCCTGAATGATATCTGCTACTTCCAGGTTCAATTTCTCAACTTCTTCATCTTTGTCCTACTTTCTTATGCTATTTACAACTAAATTTTCAACGAAACATTGGATTATCGTTCATATTTAAGATGAGATATAAACTAATTTCCTAGGTGTCAAGCAAATCCATTCCCCCCAGTATTTCTCCCTCCTAAAAAGGAATACAGAAAAAGATCACCACAAACATGGGCAGTGAATGTCAATTGGTGGGCCTAACTGTAAGGTATACAGACAGGAAATCTGAAGTTAGGCTACACACATTCTATAATGCCAAATATGGAGAGCTTTAGTCTTGGTCACCAAAACCCACACGAAGATCTGTAATTTCCCTTCAAATAAATGTGCCAGGTTTTAGATGGAACATATGGATAATATGACTACATATTACACTGCATTTTTAAAGCAGAGGAGAAGCTGCAGTTTGGTTTTTCTATGAATGACTCCTTAACTAACCATCTTCTTCCTGGTCCCACTATTCAATTGTATCTATATCCCACCACTTTCTGATGGTGGTCACCACTCAGACTCCAGCCCTTCTCCAGCACACTCAGCATTCTTCCTTCCCTCCATAAACTCAGAACAACTGTCCATTACCAAAATTCATTTACAATGCCCTTACATTGGTGAGCAACTGTCTTGATCTTCTCACTGTTATAAGTTTATAACCTTTGGCTATTTTTTACTAGCAATGGGATGAGATTTCGAAAGAGGAGAGGAATAAATGGGTGTGTTTATTGCTTATACCGACAAGTAAGAAATGACATAGTTCTCTCTGTATATAGAGATATTGATAACATATAGATCAATATTTATATATTTTTTAGTTAGATATCTATTATATATAAATACATAGATATATAGATAAGTACTATATATGAACATTATATATGATATATAGATACAGACATAGGTAGTATATTTATTCCATGTACATTTACATATTTTAGAGAGCACTACATTTTTATACATATGTATGTTATATATATGTATATATTTATGTATATGTGCATATTTTAACAAAAAAGTTATCTGTGACTCAATTATTTTATTGTGCTAAAATTATTTTTTTTAGAATTGTGGCCTAATATTTAATTTTTCTAAATTCCCCTTGATGATTAACCTAAAAAATAAGGGAAGTAGACTATTTATAGTACTATTTCTTTATATAACCACACGGTGGCAGCAAAAGATAAGAGCACATGCATAGAGACACGGAGCTATAAAGGGAAAAAAACAGAACCTTCTATATACACTGTGCTATAAAACAGGTACACAACTACAAAACAGTCCTATAGTATGAAACTAATTTATATTATGGGTTTTATAAAACTATCGAAATTTAAATTTTTTGTTACTTTTAATTCTAATTAAAATAATGTAGCCATTAGTGATTACCATGTTGACTATAACTCAGCTTCTTAGTCATACATTTGGACTTGTACTTTAAAGGTACTTCCCACATTCTTAGTCATACATCCCACAATATTCCACTTTTCTCTACATATAAGTTTATTTTCTTCCACTTGTTATTATAGTCATGAATAGTAGTAGTGAGAGACTGAATATACAAACCAAGGCCAGACATTATACAATAACAGAACTGTGACCCACAGCCTGCAGCAATATGCCCAGGAACCCAACCCCGTAACTACAATAAACAGCCAAAGAAGTCAGCCTACTATAAGTCAGATTTGTAAGAAGTCAGACTGCCATCTCTAGTTGTTCTATATGGATCGATGTTTCCATGATTTGTCCCGCATAACCGACCACCTGGACCGGCACATACACAGGCAGGCTAAAGCCTATTGTTTGTGAGACTCATGCTGTGTGAATAACATTGGGAGCCTGGTTGTTTGAAATATATTATCTGGCCTCCAGGTCAGAACTGGCCCTTCTGTTCTGGACACCAAGAGCTGCAAATCTTATCTCACATCCCCTCCTGCCCCAGGCTGGGCTGCCCTCCACCCACATTCCTCTCCCACCCCCAAATGGAAGGAGGCAGACACACATAGCCCAGACTCCTTGAAAATATAAAAACATGATAACATAGGAATGCAGCTCGCTCCAAACTGCACATCAGCTAACAAACGTTTAATTTCAAACACTATTATTTGTCCTATAAATATGGCCCTTACGGGGATGGTCAGTTGGAAGTCTCACCTGAGGGGAGGATGCTCCTCCCAGGCCTCTCAATTAGACTCAAGCCTGGCTGTTTCCCCAGGAAAGAGCTTCCCCAGCTGATGAGGTTGGATGTTTTAAGTATGCTACTTGACGTCAACTTTGCCTTATTCTCATTTATTGCCTACTATTACCTTCATCTATGTGTAGATTCCTTTCCTCTTCTGTTTCTATTAGGTTTCTATAATAATAATAAAGTTTTCTTTCCTTTTTGAAACCAAAATACGGCCATTGTGAATCTTTCGTTCAGAACACTAGTGACAATCCAGGAAGCTAAGCAATAACTTCTGTAACAATAGGCCCGAATGGCCAGGACTTGATTAATAACTGACAGCTTCCCTAATTTTTGTCCCCATTCCTGAGTTATGACCAAGCAGAGAAAGTCAGTTATGCACCTCTAACCAATCACACAAGATGCATTCCTTCTTGTGACCCTGCCTCCACTCTCACTGTGTGAAGAGCCTCCAATTAGGTTTAGCTGAAGCCTTCCCTTTTCTCCACTATGAAGTTACCCTATTTATTGGCTGCCCTGGAGTGTCAGTCAACATGCAAGTCATGGTGACCGACTCCCTTGATACAGCCAGTTCAGAGTAAATAGCCTTGGCTTTCTCATTTGGTTAGTCTTCATTTATTTCCACAGAATTTAAATCCATCCAGACCATAATGGCAAGGGAAGCATGGATAAGTAATTTTAGCATTCTAGTCCCTACAAAAAGAAGGCAAGGGCACACAGAACTCAGTACAAATTGATACCTGTTTTAAGTCGACTACTATATTCCCTTTTGTTTTCTCAATATCTGTACATAATTTTCCACTAATTATTGCAACTTATAACTCTCTCACCATAAACAGCATTGACAACAAAACATGCTCTCACTTCATATAATGCAGCAATCCTTTTCTCTGAAGGAAACATTCTTATTTTCTGCCTAAAAACTTGAGACCTAATCCATTAGCCATTGTATCAATCTCCAGTTGATATCCATTCGACATGGAAACCTTATTGATAACCACCAGCAACACACCTTGCAAAAATAATATGGCAAAGATCAAGGGAAATATAAAGGATAGTAGCTAATATATACATATATGCAACTAGTCATGAAGCCCTGATTAGTAATAATAACTTCCTTTTCCAGGACTCATCATATGCTCTCTTTGTCCTTAGCCTGATTCCCTGATGGCTGAGGTTCTTGAACCAGGGGCAGGTGATGAGAATCTAAACTTTCAATCTTGAAGGTATTAGTGGTCTTCTTGTATATCATAATCTTCCATTAAATCTGACCACTAGATACAGAAGTAGTAGGAGGCACTCCAGATAATCAATCCCCTGGGCTTCAGACATAATTTTATTTTACTGTGGAATAGTACTAATAACTCTTGATAATCAGGATTAGTTATCTCAACCAATATTGTAATCCCTTCTATGCTTGAGACGACTGGCAAGAGTCTCAATGCTCATTTTTTGAGACACCACTGTTGTACTGTTGTATACCCTTGTATATACATTTTCTTCTTTGGAATCAAAACCTCTGATCCAGCAGCTTCCTCAGTAATGGGACTGATAAGCAATTATTTTGTGAGTGGATTATCAAGGGTAATAGTGAGAAAAGACATTTCTAATCCCAATCCTTGCTTTCCAGACCCACCACTGATACTAACTATAAATAAACATTGACTGCCAATAGATAATATCAAGTATACATGCTGGTCAGCTAAAACACTTTACTGTGTTTGAAGCTGGGCGCTATATACAAGGAATGAACGGAAATTTCCCTGTCCTCTAGGTGTATACATTATAAATGTTGATCATAATTTCCAAAAGCTGATGTAAGAGTGTCATAAACATATATTGTCAGAAATTGCCTAATGATTACCAAAACATGTTTTTTTTTAACTCTATGGTATGATTCCAAATTGCTCTGTACAAACTGAGACAAACTGTCATAGTCTCAAAAGGTAACATTTCTTCTCAGTCTGGAAAAATACCTTAAACTCAAAACACCTAAAACTCAATTACTACAAATTCTACATATATTCATCAATTAACAGAATTATTAACTAATTAACTCTGCAATGCATGTATCTAATTATTGAATTTTTATTGCAATGTATATATTCCATTTTTTAAAAATATTAAGGCATAATGAAATTGGAATTCCAGTAATGTTTAAGATAAAATTGAAGATATATAAAAGTAAAAAAAATAAAAGGGAAAAATGAGAACATTTATCTAAAACTATATTTCAAAATCTACTGTAAGTGTCTTGTATGAATTAACATTTTAATGCTGCATTTTGAACTATTTCAGGTTCAGCAACATAACTAATGAGCAAGATTAATAGCATATAATTAGAAGTGCCAGGATACTCAAGTAAACATCAAATTTTGTTATTTTCTACATTATAGGAAGTTTTCCAAGTATGTTTATTTTTAATACTAAAATAGTGAAATTTTCAACATGTTATGAAAAAAAATTCTTAAAAACAATACTATATTTTATCAATTATAATAGAGTCATAGAAACACTTCTAGGATGAACTCCGAGTCTCATTCCATACCACTCGGTTGTAGAGACCAGATCAGTGGACACTGAATTAGCAGGGACAGTCAGTCAAAATCTCTGGGAATTTTCTACTGGGCTGAGTAATTCACTCACAAAAGTGCCTTTACTGAACTGTCAAGAACATTTTCACTGCACTTTTGTTCTTCACAACCTACTTTTAGGTAGTGACTTAGAGTGACCTGGTTGTGTTTTGAAAACCATGTGATTTACCTGCAAAAAAAAACTATTAAAAAATGAGTCTCTAAGACCTAGAGCAAGGTTTTCGGCAAGCTGTAGGAATATTAAGATAAAGATGATGGTGATGATAAAGTTACCACTTTCAGTTTAATGCAACACCATTCCTGACAGTTCTGGCAATAATCATGTACTTTATATCACAAAACAAATTCTGTATTATCATATAAAATAACACTGATTACTAAATTATCAGAATTTTATGAATATAATATTATTTAATTACTTTCTAAAGAAATAAGAACTACGTCATAGGTGATTACATATGCCTCTTATTTTGGGGATTCATAAATACACTGCATGCAATAATATAAATTTCATACTGGAATATTAAATTTTGCATAAAAAATACCATAATGGTAAGAAATAAAGAAAATGACGGGAATAACGATATATATTCCTATGGACACAGCCCAGAAAAAAATTGTCTTATAAAAGTGTTGAAAAGAGGACTGTAACATAAATAGGCACTTTCCAAGTTGTATAATTATTAATTTACAAGAAATTGTTTTTATATCAATTCTTGGGAAATTAAAATTTTTTATTCATAGGAACAATACTACAAATAATCATCAATTTCACTGGATAGTCCATGAAACCCCTTGAACTATTAATAAACTAACAAAGTAAAGTTTATAGTGCATATTTCCATGAGAACTGTTTGAGAAATGCCATTGTTGAGAGAACTGAAGCTTCATGAGCAGTATTATAACCATTTATAGGAGTATGTTGAGGTTAAACATATATAGAAACACTAACATCAGGCAGATGATTTAGAACCTAAGCACAGGATATTTTTGACTAATAAATGATATACTAGTCAAAAGTCTAAATGGGAAACCAGCAGATATCCCAGTACTTAGGCAGGGCTGGGCTATGAATTAGCTAGGCAACTAGTATTGAGGTGTTAACTACAGAGACACATGTTCGGGGATCAACTCCAAACTATCCCAAAAGGACAATGCTAAACCAGTAAGTGCCAATCAAATCCTGACTTATAAGTTTAATCTTAACTAAGCTGAATATAAATTCTCAGGCTGAAGTCCTCTGTGAATTTAAATTTCATAGAGTGTGTCAATTTAATATACCATTTTGGACATATTAAAGCTGCTCTAAACATCCATGTGCAGTTTTGGGGGGATGTAAGTTTTCAAATCATTTGGGTAAGTATTTAGGAGCATGGTTGTTGGATCATTGGGTAAGGCTATGTTTAGTATTATAAGAAGTGCCAAATTGGTTTCCACAGTAGCTGTTGACTTTCCATTCCCACCAGCAATTAATGAGAGTTTCTTATTCTACATTTTTGCCAACATTTGGTAATGTCAGCTTTTTAAATTTGGGTATTGTTAGTGTTTTGGATCTTAGCCATTCTAATAGGTATGTAAGCATCTTGTTTCAATTTCCAACTTCCTGATAACATGACATGAATTCATATAACAGCAGAGAAGGCAGAGTATATAGGTAAAGACACAGTACAGTAGGGATGTTGTTTATGGTCTATATGAATAAATTAAACATAAGTTCAAATGATTTTGTACCTAGTTTTAATGTCATTTTCCCCCCAAAAGTAAGAGAAAAATCTAAATTATATTTTATATTGATAATAGAATTAAAACAACAGGATCTCTGCTTGCTTGGATGTGTGAGTTTACAACCACAATATATTATTTAAACACTTAAAAATAAGCCACCAATAAGGAAAGGTATTTACTACCAGGTCATAGTTCAACATTTATGAAATCTAGATAAATTGCTCTTAAAATATCTCTAAAAGAATATATGCATATACATTTGTATCCGTATACACATGCAGAGAAAAAGAACTGGCCTTGACTAATAAAATTATGAAAAAAGCATTCACCTTTATAATAGTCAAAGAAATATAAATAACGAAAAATGAAAAAAAATGAATCAACAAGCAAAATTTAATTGGCAGTTTCAGGAGTTATTAAGATGGGCATTCAAACCACTGGCTTTTTTTTTTTTAAGAATTCAATTTAGAAATCAGCATCAAAAGTGTGAGATACAATTTTAATTAAAGTAATAGCATATAAATGTAGTATAAGGCATTATGACAAGTTCATTAATAGCTGAGATGGAATCTCATCAAATTATGAACAATGAATATAGATGGTGGATGAGTGACTATTTTTGTATTATTTCCTGAATTTTCCAGATTTTATAAAATAAATGTTATTTTAATGATTACAAGAATGATTAATAAAATATATAAAAATTTTACTCATTATATTGGTAATATAATATTACAAATGAGGATCTGAATCCCTAATGATAGGAAAATGATCTATTATGGTCTTAACATTCCATTGCCAATAATACATCATAATAGTGATTTAAAAATGGGGAAATACTCAAAGCATAATTCTAAGAAATAAAAAGATACCCTACTGTATATTACTGTAATCACATTCATGTCTGTTTGTAGTGAAGAGAGACAGAGATAGAGACAGAGACAAAAAGAAAGAGTGAGAGACTGATTAATGAAGATAGAGACCTTGTCTATCTTCCACACTCTGTAGGCTCAATACCTAGGCTTACATCAATGTCAGGCACAAAGTAGATTCCCAATAACTATAAATAGTTATTAGGAATGTATGCATACAAGATTAATACATCAAGACTCAAAGAAATATACTAAAGTGCCAAACATACTAAGGTTGATTTGGGGTAGGGGAATTATAGGTGGTAGATGATCTTTAAAAAACGTTTTCATTTACATTTTTATATTGTTTAATGTTTGTATAATAAGTATACAATATATAACTTATTTCTTATCCTAATCTGAAGTCCCTCAAAAAAAACATCATATACATGTCTATATGATCTTAGGTATGTCAAAAAAGATTAAATGAACATAACATTTTCATTCTATTAAAATATTTTAATTTTTTTGGAAATCACAGTGAAATGGCTGTTCTGATTAAAATCAAACCAAAATATCTCTAGTTCTATAGCAATTTCTTATACAATGTAACTATGAAAATCTCTGCTGATGGTTAATTACTGTCAGAATTGAAATTAGTATTCCAACTACCAACTCTTTAAAGAGGCCTTAGTGCAAGAGAAAAGAAGCACCAGATGTTCAGATGACTGTAATTTTGTCCTCAGCAAAGGTTATAATCAGGTTCATAATATAAGCCTCAATGAAGAAGCAGCGTGTTATAGAAGAAAAGTACACTGGGCAAAAACTCATAAAAAATGAGTTCAAAATTAGTCTCCATCACTTAGTAATTATGAGTTTGATTCATCCTTAACTTTTGTAAGCCTCAATTGCTTCAACTATATAATAGAGATCATAATAACTGGCTTACTTGCTCATTTCAAGTATAGTGTAGTGTATTTGTCAGATTTCAAAGAACTTCTCTTGTGCCTGTTTCTTGTTGTTTTTGACTTTTTGGCTTTTCATTTTTGCTTTTATTTGCAGGGTATCAGTTTCTTATTTTTCCTCTCCTACCCATCAAATCACATGCCTTTCAAACCATTTTATTTCAATGGAAAAAAAACCAGTATCAATTATGTTGGAACAAGTGACCAACTGTCATGGACATAACTACTACTAGAAAATTATTTTGAGAAGTGTGCTTACAGATTGTTTTACTTAAAATACAGTTTTTTAAAAAAAAAACATATACAATATCATCAAATAAAATGTAATGTTCTTCACATTGTTTAGTTAATTTTACTTTAAAGCTGGTGTGGCTAAAAATAGTGCAAGATTATAGATCCTGACATTTCCATGTGGCCAGAGTAGGAGGCTCCTGTAAGCTGTAGATTCTGAAGCTTCTGAGTCAGCCATTCCTTCAGCCAGAATTTCTCTGGATATTAGGCAACATGCCCGTTTTCTTAAAGAGACTTCCAAAGTATTTTTATAGGTCTCATCTGCCATACACTCTTATCCCTGCTTATCCTCCCTCATACCATCACCCCAATAACATCTGAACTTTCTTGAGCCCATCTACACCCTTCGTCATCTCTCCTTCTCTTGGTCATCTATAAGTGTATCTTTATAATTAACAAAGCCCTTAATATCCTCATCTTCTCTGAAGAATTACTTCCCCCTCCTTACTCTAACTGAAGCCAGACTACTCACTGAGGGTGCTAGTTTGCTGTCACTTCAATTACTGTTTGTTCTCTCTCTTGCTGGAAACATTAGAAAATATGTAAGTATAACACTTGTCCCTTCAAGCCTGATAATTCTCCACCTTCCTCCAAAAATTTGTTATAATTTTTAAAAAGAAATCCCACCTCCTATGCCCATAATCTTCCCAGATCTTAGTCCAATGTGTCTTCCCCTTTATACACAAATTCTTCAAAAATATTTCCCACATATACTCTTATCTTTCCCTGCATCCTGCTCTCTATTCAATACATTCCAACATGATCACTGTCAATACCACTCCATTAAAACACTACTTGACAAGGCTACAAAAGACTTAAAATATCTTCAAATCTAGTTGAAATTTTACATTCTACTTACTTGCTTATTCAGAGGCATTCAACACCAATAGCTACACTCAACTTCTTGAATTTTTTCCGTGTCCCTACAGTCTTCTACTATATCTTTTATCTCCCATTTCTCCTCGATAGCTAGTTTCTCTGCAATGACTACTACATGTTGAATTTATTCATGACTCAAGGCAAAGATTTCTTTTTTCATCTTTTGTACACTCTACCCTTAGGGTTGAATTTCTGCCCATGACTCTAACGCTCTAACAAGATCTCAAATGTGTATGCATTTTAACTCCTATAAAGAAGACAAAATTGAAGAAGACAAAATTGAGTAATGTGTAAAAGAACGAAAGTTAGGGACAGATCATTGAGGAATGCCTCTCTGAGAAGCTGCCATTGTAGTTGAAATTGGGATCATGAAAGGTTTTGGTCAAATGAAGATCTGTGAGAAGAGAGCTCTCAACAGAAAGAGCAACAACTGCAAAGTTAGTGTGGAGGGTGCTGAGATGAGAAGGACGAGCAGACTGCATGTTATAGCATTTTCAAAAATACAGAAAAAGTTTTGATTGTATATATGTGATGCAAAGACACTGGAGAACTTTAAGCAGGAGAAAGACAAAAATTGACTTAATCTGCTACGTGGAATAGAGGGATGGGTTCCAGAAGGAATGCATTACGGTCACTTTATAGGATCATGAGGAATCCAGGAAAAATGGTGATGGTGGCATGAACAAAAGAAGCAGCAGATGAGAAACAACCATTTTATAACACATATAACATATTATATAAAATATAAAATACTCAGTTCACAGATTTTTTTAACATTCTATTTATTTACTTGAGAGAGGAGAGAGAGAGAGATTGAGAGAACAAATGGGAGGAGGGGCAGAGGGAGAAGCAGACTCCCCACTGAGCAGGGAGCCCAATGAAGGACTCAATCCCAGGACCCTGGGATATGACCTGAGCCGAAGGCAAATGCTTAACCGACTGACCCACCCAGGCACCCATAGAGAGTTCACCAGATGTTTTGTTGAAGTACATATTGCCCTGCCCCCCAGCAGGAACCCAACAAGCAGCAGATCCGGGTAGACTCCCCTTCCTCCCCCCAGAGGAGCAGCGCAGGAGCGCACTGCAGGAATCTTCTGGGTTTGGAGACTCCCAGGTGCCAGAGATAGAAACGCTCTGTCACAGGCCCGGTGAGCACGGAGCACGGCCGGAGACCAAGGAGACGGGAGTGATCGACTGCTTTTCTCTAGGGGGCGCACTGAGGAGTGGGGCCCCGAGTTCTCGGCTCCTCTGAGGAAGAGATTGGGAGGCCACAATTTTCACTCTCCTGCTCCAAAGCTGTACCGAAAGCTTGCAGGCAACAAAAGCTCCCGAGAGCAAACCCAAGCAGATTACTTAACCTGGACTGGCAAGGGCGGGGCAATTCCGCCTCCGGCAAAGACATTTGGGAACCACGGCAACAGGCCCCTCCCCCAAAAGATCAGCGAGAACAGCCAGCCAAGACCAAGTTTACCGATCAATGAGAACGGCAGAAGTCCAGCGCTAGGGGAATAATGCACAGAGAATCCATGGCTTTTTTACCATGATTCTTTAGTTTTTCAAAGTTAATTTTTTTAACTTTTTTTTTTAATTTTTCTTTTTCCATTTTTCAAACAACATCTTATCAATGCCTTTTTTAAAAAAACATTTTTATTTTTCATTTTTAGAGTCATATTCTATTCCTTCATAGTAGTTACCCTTATTTTTGGCATATATATATAAGTTGTTCTCTCTTTAAAATTTTGAAATAGTTTCTTCTAACAGATCAAAATATACCCTAAATCTTTAGTGTATGGTTTTGTTCTACTCTCCTGCCTGATCACATTCTCTCTTTTTTTTCTTTTTTTTAAATCCTCTTCTTTCTTTTTTCAAACAACTGCTTATCAATTCCTTTTATAAAATTTTTATAATTTTCATCTTTACACTGATACTCCATTCCTTCATCATATCAACACTTATTTTTGTACATATATAAGTTTTTCTTTCTTTAAAAATTTGGGAAGCACTTTCTCTAACAGACCAAAATACACCCAAAATCTAGTGTGTGGCTCTGATCTATGCACCAGCCTGATCATATTTGATCATATTCTGTTTTTTGTTTTGTTTTGTTCTGTATTTGTTTGTGTTTATCTTTTTCTTTTTTTTTTTTTTCTCTTCCTTTTTTCTTTCTTTCCCTTTCTTTTCCCCCAGCTTCAGGTCTTTTCTGATTTCTTTAGAGTGTATTTTCTGGGGACATTGTTACCCTGTTAGCATTTTATTCTCTCATTAATCTATTCTCCTCTGGACAAAATGACAAGATGGAAAAAATCACCTCAACAAAAAGAACAAGAGGTAGTACTGACTACCAGGGACTTACTCAATATGGACATTACTACGATGTCACATCTAGAGTTCAGAATCATCACTTTAAAGATACTAGCTGGGCTTGAAAAAAGCATGGAAGTTATTAGAGAAACCTTTCTGGAGAAATAAAAGAACTAAAATCTAACTAAGTCAAAATCAAAAAAGCTATTAATGAGGTGCAACCAAAATGGGGACACTAACTGCTAGGATAAATGAGGTAGAAGAAAGAATCAGTGATATAGAAGACCAAATGATGGAAAATAAAGAAGCTGAGAAAAAGAGAGATAAACAACTACTGGATCACGAGGGCAGAATTCGAGAGATAAGCGAAACTGTAAGACGAACATTAGAATAATTGGGATCCCAGAAGAAGAAGAAAGAGAGAGAGGGGCAGAAGGTATAATGGAGCAAATTATAGCAGAGAACTTTCCTAATTTGGGGAAAGAAACAGACATCAAAATCCAGGAAGCACAGAGAACCCCTCTCAAAATCAATAAAAATAGGTCAACACACCGACATCTAATAGTAAAACTTAGGAGTCTCAGAGACAAACAGAAAATCCTGAAAGCAGCTCGGGAGAAGAGATATGTAACCTATAATAGTAGAAACATTAGATTGGCAACAGACCTATCCACAGAGACCTGGAAGGCCAGAAAGCACTGGCATGATATCTTCAGAGCACTAAATGAGAAAAATATGCAGCCAAGAATACTATATCCAGCTAGGCTGTCATTGAAAATAGAAGAAGAGATAAAAAGCTTCCAGGACAAACAAAAACTAAAGGGATTTGCAAACACGAAACCAGCCCTACAAAAAATATTGAAAGTGGTCCTCTAAGCAAAGAGAGAGCCTAAAAGCAACAGAGACCAGAAGGGAACACAGACAATATACAGTAACAGTCACCTGACAGGCAATACAATGGCACTAAATTCCTATCTTCCAGTAGTTACCCTGAATGTGAATGGGCTAAATGCCCCAATCAAAAGACACAGGCTATCAGATTGGATTAAAAAACAAGACCCATCGATATGCTGTCTGCAAGAGACTCACTTTAGACCCAAAGACACCCCCAGATTGAAAATGAGGGGGTGGAAAACCAATTACCATGCTAATGGACACCAAAAGAAAGCTGCGATGGCAATCCTTATATCAGACAAATTAGATTTTAAACCAAGGACTGTAATAAGAGATGAGGAAAGACACTATATCCTACTTAAAGGGTCTATCCAACAAGAAGATCTAACAATTGTAAATATCTATGCCCCTAACATGGGTACGGCCAATTATATAAGGCAATTAATAACAAAATCAAAGAAACACATTGACAATACAATAATAGCGGGGGACTTTAACACCCCCCTCACTGAAATGGACAGATCATCTAAGCAAAAGATCAACAAGGAATAAACACTTTAAATGACACAGTGGACCAAATGGACTTCACAGACATATTCAGAACATTCCATTCCAAAGCAACAGAATACACATTCTTCTCTAGTGCCCATGGAACATTCTCCAGAATCGATCACATCCTAGGTCATAAAGCAGGGCTCAACTGGTACCAAAAGATTGGGTTCATTCCCTGACTATTTTCAGACTACAATGCTTTTAAACTAGAACTCAATCACAAGAGGAAAGTCAGAAAGAACTCAAATATATGGAGGCTAAAGAGCATCCTACTAAAGAATGAATGGGTCAACCAGGAAATTAAAGAAGAATTAAAAAAATTCATGGAAACCAATGAAAATGAAAACACAACTATTCAAAATCTTTGGGATGCAACAAAGGCAGTCCTAAGAGGAAAGTATATAGCAATACAAGACTTTCTCAAGAAACAAGAAAGGTTTCAAGTACACAACGTAACCCTCCACCTAAAGGAGCTGGAGAAAGAACAGCAAATAAAGCCTAAACCCAGCAGGAGAAGAGAAATCATAAAGATCAGAGCAGAAATCAATGAAATAGAAACCAAAAGAACAGTAGAACAGATCAACGAAACTAGGAGCTGGTTCTTTGAAAGAATTAACAAGATTGATAAACCCCTGGCCACACTTACCAAAAAGAAAAGAGAAATGACCCAAATCAACAAAATCATGAATGAAAGAGGAGAGATCACAACCAACACCAAAGAAATACAAACAATTATAAGAACATATTATGAGCAACTCTATGCCAGCAAATTAGATAACCTGGAAGAGATGGATGCATTCCTAGAGATGTATCAACTACCAAAACTGAACCAGGAAGAAATACAAAACCTGAACAGACCTATATCCACTAAGGAAATTGAAGCAGTCATCAAAAATCTCCCAACAAACAAGAGCCCAGGACCAGATGGCTTCCCAGGGGAATTCTACCAAACATTTCAAGAAGAATTAATACCCATTCCTCTGAAACTGTTCCAAAAAATAGAAATGGAAGGAAAACTTCCAAACTCGTTTTATGAGGCCACCATTACCTTAATCCCAAAACAGACAAAGACCCCATCAAAAAGGAGAATTACAGACCAATATCCTTGATGAACACGGATGCAAAAATTCTCACCAAAATACTAGCCAATAGGATCCAACAGTATATTAAAAGGATTATTCACCACAACCAAGAGGGATTTATCCCTGGGCTGCAAGGTTGGTTCAACATCCACAAATCAACCAACGTGATACAACCCATTAACAAAAAAAGGAACAAGAATCATATGATCCTCTCAATAGATGCAGAAAAAACATCTGACAAAGTACAGCATCCTTTCTTGAGCAAAACTCTTCAGAGTATAGGGATAGTGGGTACATACCTCAATATCATAAAAGCCATCTATGAAAAACCTACATCAAATATCATTCTCAATGGGGAAAAACTGAGAGCTTTCCCCCTAAGGTCAGGAACACGGCAGGAATGTCCACTATCACCACTGCTATTCAACATAGTTTAGAAGTCCTAGCCACAGCAATCAGACAACAAAAAGAAATAAAAGGCATCCAAATCGGCAAAGAAGAAGTCAAACTCTCACTCTTTGCAGATGATATGATACTTTATGTGGAAAACCCAAAAGACTCCACCCCAAAACTGCTAGAACTCATATAGGAATTCAGTAAAGTGGCAGGATATAAAATCAATGCACAGATCAGTGGCATTCCTATACACCAACAACAAGACAGAAGAAAGAGAAATTAAGGAGTCAATCCCATCTACAATTGCACCCAAAACCATAAGATACCTAGGAAATAATCTAACCAAAGAGGTAAAGGATCTGTACTCAGAAAACTATAAAATACTCATGAAAGAAATTGAGGAAGACACAAAGAAATGGAAAAACGTTCCATGCTCATGGATGGGAAGACCAAATATTGTGAAGATGTCAATGCTACCTAGAGCAATCTACACATTCAATGCAATCCCCATCAAAATACCATCCACTTTTTTCAAAGAAATGGAACAAATAATCCTAAAATTTGTATGAAACCAGAAAAGACCCCGAATAGCCAGAGGAATGTTAAAAAAGAAAAGCAAAGCTGATGGCATTATAATTCTGGACTTCAAGCTCTATTACAAAGCTGTCATCATCAAGACAGTATGGTAATGGCACAAAAACAGACACATAGATCAATGGAACAGAATAGAGAGCCCAGAAATGGACCCTCAACTCTAGGGTCAACTCATCTTTGACAAAGCAGGAAAGAATGTCCAATGGAAAAAAGACAGTCTCTTCAACAAATGGTGTTTGGAAAATTGGATAGCCACATGCAGAAGAATGAAACTGGACCATTTCCTTACACCACACACAAAAAGAGACTCAAAATGGTTGAAAGACCTCAATGTGAGACAGGAATCCATCAAAATCCTAGAGGAGAACACAGGCAGCAACCTCTTCGACCTCAGCCGCAGGAACTTCTTCCTAGAAACATTGCCAAAGGCAAGGGAAGCAAGGGCAAAAATGAGCTATTGGGACTTCATCAAGATAAAAAGCTTTTGCACTGCAAAAGAAACAGTCAACAAAACCAAAAGACAACCAACAGAATGGGAGAAGATATTTGCAAATGACATATCAGATAAAGGGCTAGTATCCAAAATCTATAAAGAACTTATCAAACTCAATATCCAAAGAACAAAGAGTCCAATCAAGAAATGGACAGAAGACATGAACAGACATATTTCCAATGAAAACATCCAAATGGACAACAGACACATGAAAAAGTACTCAACATCGCTCGGCATCAGGAAAATCCAAATCAAAACCTCAATTAGATACCACCTCACACCAGTCAGAATGGCTAAAATTAACAAGTCAGGAAAGGACAGATGTTGGCGGGGATGCAGAGAAAGGGGAACCCTCCTACACTGTTGGTGGGAATGCAAACTGGTGCAACCACTCTGGAAAACGGTATGGAGGTTCCTCAAAAAGTTGAAAATAGAGCTACCATACAATCCAGCAATTGCACTACTGGGTATTTACCCCAAAGATTCAAATGTAGGGATCTGAAGGGGTACATGCACCCCGATGTTTATAGCAGCAATGTCCACAATAGCCAAACTGTGGAAAGAGCCAAGATGTCCATCGACAGATGAATGGATAAAGATGTGGTATATATATACAATGGAATACTTTGCAGCCATCAAAAGGAATGAAATCTTGCCATTTGCAACAACGTGGATGGAACTGGAGGGTGTTATGCTGAGCGAAATAAGTCAATCAGAGAAAGACATATATCATATGACCTCACTGATATGAGGAATTCTTAATCTCAGGAAACAAACTGAGGGTTGCTGGGGGGGGTAGGAGGGATGGGGTGGCTGGGTGATAGACACTGGGGAGGGTATGTGCTATGGTGAGCGCTGTTAATTGTGCAAGACTGTTGAATCACAGATCTGTACCTCTGAAACAAATAATGCAATATATGTTAAGAAAAAAAAAAGAAGATAGCAGGAGGGGAAGAATGAAGGGGGGGAAATCGGAGGGGGAGACGAACCATGAGAGACTATGGACTCTGAAAAACAAACTGAGGGTTCTGGGGGCGGGTGGGAGGATGGGTTGGCCTGGTGATGGGTATTAAAGAGGGCACATTCTGCATGGAGCACTGGGTGTTATGCACAAACAATGAATCATGCAACAGTACATCAAAAACTAATTATGTAATGTATGGTGATTAACATAACAATAAAATTTTTTTTTAAAAAAGCTCATGTGCCATGTTTCAAAAAATTTTAAATGTCATAAAGTCTCATTTTAGTGAGGATATGGGAAAATATGCGTTCTTACATATTGTTGATTAAAGCATATATGAGCCCCAATATGGGTTTGGTATCTCATCAAGGAAAAAAAGCATGTAAAACAGTAGTACACCATGAAGCAAATTTTGTGATAATATTAATACTAATAAAAGTGTAATTGTAATTCAGGGTCTCTTGCTGCAGCAACTTGAGTGGGAGCACCAGGCGCTGGGTTCGGAGTGGAATTCCACAGATCGCTTTAAGAAAATGGCAGACAAGCCGGACATGGGGGAAATTGCCAGCTTCGATAAGGCCAAGCTGAAGAAAATGGAGAGGCAGGAGAACACCCTGCCAACCAAAGAGACCACTGAGCAGGAGAAGCAGAGTGAAATTTCCCAAGAACCTAGAGGATTCCCCACCCCTGTCATCTTCGAGACACCCCAGTCATGATGTGGAGTAAGAAGAGCCACCTGCAAGATGGACAAGAGCAACAAGCTGCACTGTGAACCCGGGCACTCGGTGCCGACGCCACCGGCCTGCGGGTCTCTGAGGGGACCCCCCCGCCAAATCGGACTGCCAAATTCTCCGGTTTGCCCTGGGATATTATAGCAAATTATCTGTATGTTTAATGAAAATAAAACACACCTCGTGGCAAAAAAATAAAATAAATAAAAGTAATTCTGTTAAAGATTACTAGAATAAATGTATACACATACATATATATATATATACATATACATACACACACACACACACACACATATATATATATGAATAAGAACCACTATTTTAATGGTGTGTTTTAGTGGTAGCATAATGCATACTCAGAAATGCACTTTAAATATTATGCTATATTAAAGCAATTCAGTTCATCGTTAGACTGGTTTCAAAATTCACCAAAATGCTTAGAGTAAATATTTCTGTAGATGAGTTTTGAGTAAGAAACTTCAAATTAGTTTCTGGAAAATGAATTATCTGTGTTGAGTAGAATTAGATCACAGACACTCACTAAAAGCCTAGAGCTATTTTCTGGAAATTTCCGTTGACTGTAACTAATGCAGCCATTTACTCTAGTGCTATGTTTAGTTGTTCTCTGCCACCATTCAGTTGTTTTTATCTGGCATATCATGTGTGCTTACCCTCTCAGAGCTGGACTATTCCAGGAAATTGCCTGTGAGACTTCTGAACATCTACTGTTCTGGGGGCAGTCTGGCTTATGTCTATATTAGGTGAATTCGGCAAAGAGATTTTTTGCCTTAAAGAAAAACTTAATGACATTTCAAATAAAATAACAAACAGGCTTTTTTTTCCTAAAGTAAAAAAGTGATGGGTCAGATTAAGCCCTGATTATAGATATCGACATGAAGAAACATACAAAATTAGAAAACTAGAATGAATGCACATTTTCTTTCTTAATATTCACCCAGACAAAAGAATTTATGAAGATATAGTACTTTTTAAATGGGAAAAACTAAAATAAAGTGAGGAGGGAAAAATAACAGACTTGGCTTTTCTCATTGTGTTCTAGTTTGGATCCTAAGCACAAGTATTTATTTTTCTATACTTGGGTGTGCAGATGAAAGAGGAGGTATCATAATGTACAAAAGAAAGAGCTTGGGCTTTATCATTAATCACCTTAGGATCAGATACTTACCAACCATGTATTCTCAGGTAGATAACTTCCCTTCTCTAAGTCTTTGTTCCCCATAAATGTAAATGGAGATAAGTAAAACACCTGAAGTGCTTCCCAGAGTAAAATGGGTAATAGGTGGTACACCCTATGACTGGAGTAAAATGTGTTAATGAATGCTGGAATTCCTTAGAAATTGCCATGCAAATGATTATCATGTTATCATTGTGTTACTTCTGGGATTGAATGAGATTCTCCAATTCTCCGCAAATACTGATGTCATAAAAATTTATGAACAATATTAAGCTGTATCATTGCCTTATGAAAGAGGAAATGGAGAGAACATAGGACACACTTTACTACTTGATATTTCATCAGAATGGTCCCTGATGGCAATTCTGATTGTAAAGGGCTATTTCTCTACTGTGCCATGAATGAGAGAAAAGAAGCATGCACAATGTAGCCCCCACCATTGAGAAATATTCCATCTGGCTAGGGCAAGACAGAAAAAGAGTGAGATTTAAAGTGTTTGCTAAAGAGAGGACACGCAAGGTCTTTAATATTAGTCTCTGGTGGGAAGTATTATGCTTTTAGTTTGTATAAAGTACCATGTTTTCATTGAACCTCTCCATGTTAAAATATGGAGAAACCTAGTAAATAACTGTAGAAATGTAATGATTCCAGAGAAAGTATTCAAAAATACATGGATGTTGAGAATTTATACTGAAGCTCATCAAAGCAGAGTCTACTAGTCATCATCTTTACCTGTAGATTTAAGCCATAAAATAGCCATGGCTATTTGACATATCCAGTGAAGGAATTTTAAAGTATTATCTATCCCTGAGATTGAAACTTAGCAAACTTAGGGATTAGCTCAAGGAATAAAATCCTTTTGATTGATCAGAAGTATTTAAATTCAACAGCCTGAGAAAAAACATCCTGTCTTTACTTATTAGAATAACAGAAAATAATCATCAAAGATGGTTAAAGACAATGGAGAAGAGAAATAATGAGCAGTGTATACGTGTCTTACAAGAAAAGGCCAAAGTCAAATCATCCTCTGGATTTCTGTAGCCCTCTTTTTCTATCCTGTGCCCCATAGGTATGAAATAAACAGGTAGTTCCATTATAAGTGGGAGAGTACACTTGTAGGAGCTCAGTGGGTTATAAATGAGCTCCATATAGATGCAGTAAAATGCATTTTAGTCCCAAAAGATATAATTGCCTTGTACACAATAAAGTTATAATAGCATAGGAAGGAAAATTTTCAAAAATCCTTTCATTTCATGTTAACATGATGAAGATAACTATGGCAACATTTCCTGACAGCCTAAATTAAATGGTAGATTCTGAAAAAAATCCAAATTGACTTCAGAAAGGAAATGGATTAATGAATGTCTACATAAATCTAATTTAAAGAAAATGCTTTATACAATAATGGAATGTCTGTCTTAATTACAATACATTTTAATTTTGTGTTCAACCTTGGCAATGATTTATTTACTCTGAAATGTACTTATTCATGATGACGCTTAGGTAACAATCAAAAGCTTTCTATTGCTTTCCTAGTTACTAGAGTGGATGCAATGATGCTATGCCTATATGACAGAAAACTCAGTATATTAAAAATAAAAGCAATGTTCAAATTCACAACAGTTTTGAGATAAGAATTCTAAGTAAGCCAAATATCCAGCTACCAATAGAGTGCCCAATTCCCTATGTCCACAAAGAAATACACTATGGAGCCATGCATTTCCACAGAGGCCACTTTCACAAACACATATGCATTGTATCTGTGTATATATTATCTACTTTGGCACCAAACTGGTATAGTTTCCTCACCCTACTGAACTGGACTCATGAGTAGGCTCACTTAGAGATTATATTCGAGTCAGACATGAGCAAGTTCCTCCAGGTTTTCTTATTTCTCATCTCCTTGCTCCTATTTGTTCTTTCAAGGTAGAAGCATGTTCTTAGGCTTCCCAACCAAAGAAAAGAGAATTTTCCTAAGCATATTTAATTTTAATCCTTTCAGAATTCCAACCATTACCGGTGACCCCACCCGGTCAATTGATGAGCCTCTATCTATTGTGTCTTTGTAAATTATATCAGTGTTCTTTGGCAGGGGCAAGAGGAAGTGACAAGAAACATCCTTGAATTTCTCTTGACTTATATTTCACTAAAAATACTGATGACACCAATATCATACTCTATGGACTAATATTTTAAGTGATGCTTTATTTTAACTCCTTAAGTATATTAATATCTTTCGGTTAGAGACAAGATATATTAAAAAAGTATTTTGAGAAAACTGCCAATGAATATTTCCAAAGAACAGCATGAGTATTTGTTTAATGCGAGAAGGAACGAATGTATAAACTGTCTTCTGCTGGATCCAATTAAGTTCTTCAGAATCTCTCAGGCCTAAACTAGATGGCTAATCCAAGAGTGAAGGAAAAAGAAATTCTGAAATGTTTCCTTCCTTATTTCATACACATTTGCCAAAACTTCTTTATAGTGATTAAGGAAACAAACCTAAACAAGCGTTCTTGATGATGCAACTACTTTCAGAGCTTAGTAAAAATGGCCTTGCATAGAACAACTAGTCTATTTGAGTGAAGGATTCATTTCCTTTCAATGGCGTTCACTTAACTTGCTTTAATCAATCCTATAATTTAGGGACAGTTGAAAGCAGCTATCAAAAACACTGATTTCTTTCAAGTTTTCTCAAAATTTCAAAGTCTTCATTCAAATCTTCACAGCAATACTCTATAAATAAAACATCAAAAAACTTAAATATGCATATTTCACATAACTTGGCCTGTGCTATCCCAGCACTATGTTCAAAGGCTCATTAAACAATTACATGATTATACAAAATGACTTTTATTATTTCCTCTAATATGTGACTTACATATGTTTTATATTAGTGAGATTTAAATATAAATACCATCCTCTAAAACTTTTTCACTTTTTTAAGGAAATTCTCAAGAGAATTCATAGAACATTGATATTTCCATGGCAACTGGTTGGTGTTTTAGCACCAAAAGAGAGATCATTCATCCTATTCTATAAAATGTGTTCTCTATCACATATTTAATTTGGCTAAAAAAACTAACTGATCTATACTACATTTTCTCTTGTGTCAAACACAAATTCTTAGAACTTAAGTGCTTTAGTGGTATCTATTAGCTATTCAAGTGCAAGAAGTCCTTCAATTTTCTGAGAATAAAACATCCAAAATTTGAGACATTTTGCAAATTTGTACTCAAAGTATAATTACAAGCCTTCTATTTTTATCAGTGTTGTGGCACTTCTGGTGCCTATCTTGCCATGCACAGCATACATAATAAAAATTTTTTTGTTTGGGTTTTTTTTTTCCCCCCCTCTGGTTAGGTTTCCCAGTTAGCTGGTTAGGCTGTGCTAACTACAAAAGTTAAGTAAGTGTATTAGTGGAGTTTGCACTTAAATCAATTTCCAAGAATTAGGCCATTTGATGATGATGGTCTAACGCTACTCAGTTGGTCTAATACGACTTCAACTCAAGTGTATGGGATCTAAATGAAGAACACTTGCCCAAGACTCAAACTGAAGAGTAAAAGATGCTATAAGAAAACGGCTGAATTTCAGCTTAGGTGGTTCCTTTTGGCACTAGCAAAATAATCATCACTGCATAATTTTTCTGAACCTTTACCATCTACTCTAAAATTACCTACTCTAAAATTAAGAGACTCTGATGGGTCAAAATACAGAGACCAGCTAAGAAAGTATCTGTAATATTTAAGCATAAAGTCCTTGTAACTTGAGTGTCAAATGCCATAAAATGTAGGCTCTTGTCATAGGTTAACTTCTTCAAAAAGATAGGGAGTTGACTTTAACCTTTGTGGAGGCAATTTGCCAATTTCTCTTGACATATTCTAATCCCTGCACTCTGACTCAAGTTTGAAAGTCCCAATGTATAAATCTGTCTGTGGGTTTATCTGGACTACCCAGTATTTTCTTAATTGAAGTACAAGTGACACACAGTGTTATATTAGTTTCAAGTGTACAGCAGAGTGATTCAGCAACTCTATACCTTTGTGCTATACTCACAAGTGTAGCTACCATCTCTTACCACACAACACTGTTACAATCCTCCTGACTGTATGACCAAAGTCATTTTTAAACGCAAAATGGGGGAAGTGGTCATTGAGAAATCAAAATTAATGATCTCTTGAGGTCAACCAGGGCCCAACTAATCCCCATAGTGACTTAGAAAAAATGGTAAAAAGTGTCCTCTAAACTTATTTATATTGTGAAATGATTATCACAGTGTTTATTTAATATCCATCATCTCATATAGATAGAAAAAAAACACAACCCTATTTTTCCTTGTGTTAAAAACTTTTATTTTTACTCTCTTGGCAACTTTCAAATGTACTATATGGCAGTATTACTATCGCCATCGTGTTTTACCCCAAGTACTTATTTATCTTAAAACTAGAAGTTTGTACCTTTTGACAAAAGGGCTACTTTCTAATCTCCTCAGAAACTGAAGCAGATGTTTACCCTAAAGTAAAGGACAATGTACATGGATGTGTGGGGAAAGAGACAGGCCAGGTGATGATATATGGGATGGAAATGGGAATATTGAGGACAATTAAGAAAGACCAGATAAGCCTCTAAATTTGCTCCTTTCAGGAAAGTGTTAAAATCTTATTGAGATGAATTATCATTCAGGACAAAATAAAACAAAAACAAAAATGAAATCCAAGCTGGAATTTCTATGGGAAACACGGTTGACAAAATAAATGGAGAAGTAAGTGGGTTTTCATTATAGATCTCACCACCAGACACCAGAAAGGAAAGGGTGAAGCATTCCCTGTGGTGAACAGAATGGACAGCAATAGATGCACACTGATCTTTTTGGTAGCCCCAGCATGCAGATCTGTAAGGAGGTCCAGGTACCATCACCACTTTCACTTGAAGCCCAGAAGGCCACATAGAAATGTAGTAGAAAATGGACACCAAAGGCTTTCATGCAAGTTCCAATACAGCTCTTGGGCAAGAATGGAAAAAAATATATACTTTTTACTCTTTATTGCTTTTATAATCCTGTAATGTTGGGAAATAAAAGTCTGATGAATAACATTTACACTCCAGTTTCAGTTGGTGATTATTTGAAATGCAGAATATAGCTTTATTACAAATTAAGCAGTATAAAATGCATAGATTATCTCTAGTCATCCAGGATCATACTTTGTGTGTGTGTGTGT
Source organism: Mirounga angustirostris (assembly GCF_029215605.1). Lineage (NCBI taxonomy): Eukaryota > Metazoa > Chordata > Mammalia > Carnivora > Phocidae > Mirounga > Mirounga angustirostris. The sequence continues at coordinate 137,422,615 of NW_026991710.1, forward strand.
GTAAATATACATACACATACATAGAGAAAGAGAGAGACACAAATGGTATTATTCAGCTCTGCTGAAATTTGGTATACATAACTATTAGAATTCATGGATGTTCTTCATAAAGAGGCAGATGTAAAGTATATGCACACATGCTTGATAAAAATATAAAAGCTTTGTCTCTTTTCCTTATTCATAATCTCAGCATTTTTGTACATCCTCAATGAGTTATCTAATCACGCTCAAGGTCTTTAATTGCCAGAATAATTAGTGTTATTTGCTATGCATCTTATTGGAAATCCCTGAATGGACCCTATTCTTTTTTTTTTAAGATTTTATTTATTTATGTGAGAGAGAGACAGAGTGAGAATATGAGCGGGGTGGGGGGCAGAGGGAGAAGCACACTCCCTGCTGAGAACAGGGAGCCCTTTATGGGGCTTGATCCTGGGATTCCAGGAACATGACCTGAGCTGAAGGCCGAAACTCAACCGACTGAGCCACACAGGAGACCCTGAATGGAACCTATTCTTAAGTAGGAATAGTAAGAGATAATGTTTTAGGCCTGCTTACTTTTTCCTTTTTGGTATAAAAAAATTTTACCTGGGTACCAGACCTACTCTGACTTCTTTCAGACAGAATTCCTTTAAAGAAACTTCAGCTAATCATCTCCATTCTAATAGATAAAAATTGAAGCCCTCAATTTTTAAATTGTCAGTTTGGAAGTCTCTGAATTATCTCAACTTTTTAAAGGATTTTATGCTGAATTCCAGGAGTTAGTTATGCTTTAGTAAATATGACAAGTTCTAAGATGTGCACACAATCATCTGGTTTCAGGCCTGTGACATGTGTGATAATGTGGGTGAGTGGAGAGTCACTGGTGGGTATTAAAAACATCCAAGACCTGTTTCCAGATCTATTTCTGGTATACCCATCAGGATGGCTACCCATACGGCACAGAGAACTGGAAAAGGGCAGAAACTAGAGGCAATGCCAAAAAGAAAGATCTTTTAGATTCTAAGAACTCAGAACTGTTCTATCTTTTGGTTAGTTTTAATTGGGTCAGTAACTTTTATACTTGGTCTGTTCCTTGATAGATAGAAGTAATGTGAAATCTTTTTTTTTTTCCCCTCTGCCCTCAAATGCCTGCACTGAAAGTCATAACAAAATCTCCTTCAACCCTGGTGAGGGGTGGGAGGTGGTTATCCATAAAGTGTCTGGATCCACTGGCATCCCTGAAATTTACTCCTTTGGAGAAGAATCCTTCAGCAGGTGTGGATCTCTTGAAAAACCACAGCAACACCTCTATAACACCCGTCCTGAATGTGAGTTTGCTTCTCAGCAAAGAAAAACTCATCTCTCGGGTTGAGTTATGCTTATGTACCTAGGATGGTTGGAGTGTTGTTCCCTATTTAGTCTTCTTTCAGAAACTTCCACTGAGGTAGTAGTCAATCAGCCCTGCACAATGCAGCTCCTCATGCAGCTGTGACTGAGACGCTGGGTCTAAGCTGGACCCTTCCTACTTCTACAAGTGGGCAGTGATTCAAGATCAGCAGCTGCAAGACTGTGACATCACGGGTCTGGCACTGCTCCTGCTGCAAGTACTGGTGGGAAAAATCTGCCTTGGTTTTAAATACACTTTGTGTAAATACGCTTAAGAGGTTGGTCTCTGCCTAAATCTGTACGATGACTTTGTCCTGACTGATGTCCAGCTGATTTCTTCTTTAACTCTAACCTTATGATTTCTGCCCTTTGTACAGTCAGACTGTGAACTGATCTTGGCTGGTATCCTGGTTATGGATATTTTTATCTATGTGAACTGTGCAAGTCTGTGTGTCTTCCTAACCCAAGAGCTTTTTGTTCTCTGCTCAACAGTCACTTCTGACACATTCTAAGCCCTTTATGATCAGCTCTAAGATAAACTAGACATTTCAAACATCTTTCCCCTGTTTCTCTAAATTTCTCATGCATGCTCCCACTACAGCACTTGCTGTCTCTCTACCAATAATACCTTTCCTCAAAAGTATGCCTGGATCACTCTTTCACTTACTTCAGATCTTTATATAAATATTACTTTTCAATGAGGCTTTCCCAAACTACTCTATTCAAAATCACAACTTTATTTCTCAACTTTCCTTTTTTGCTCCTATTTTAATTTTTTCCATGACAATTATGTGTTTTACTTATTTATTAATCTGTCATTTAAAATGGAGGCCATCTAAAGAAATTTCATAATATAAATTCAATATATTTAAATATATAAATTCAGATACATTCAAAATAAATTAAAATTGAATAGCCAAAGCAATTCTGAAAAAGAAAAGCAAAGCTGGAGGCATCATGATTCCTGACTTCAAGCTATATTACAAAGTTGTAGTCATCAAGAGAGTATGGTACTGACACAAAAACAGTCACATACACCAGTGGAACAGAACAGAAATCCCAGAAATGGACTCACAGCTACATAGTCAATAATCATTGACAAAGAAGGAAAGTATATCCAATGGAAAAAAGACAGTCTTTTCAACAAATGGTGTTGGGAAAACTGGACAGCACCATGCAGAATAATGAAACTGGACCATTTTCTTACACTATACACAAAAATAAATTCAAAATGGATGAAAGACCTAAATGTGAGACAGAAAACCATCAAAATCCTAAGCAGAACACAGGCAGTAACCTCTCTGACCTTGGCCAGAGCAACTTCTTACTAGACAGGAAAGGAAAACAAAAGCAAAAATGAACTATTAGGACTTCATCAAGATAAAAAGCTTCTGCACAGCAAAAGAAACAACAAACAAAATTAAAAGTACCCAATGGGAGAAGATATTTGCAAATGACTTACCTGAAAAAAGGTTAGTATCCAAAATCTATAAAGAACTTCTCAAACTCAACACCCAAAGCACATATAATCCAGTTAAGAAATGGGCAGAAGACATGAATAGACATTTTCCCAAAGAGACATACAGATGGCCAACAAACACATAAAAAGATGCTCAATATTACTCATCATCAGGGAAATACAAATCAAAACTACAATGAGATACCACCTCACACCTGTCAGAATGGCTAAAATCAACAACACAAGAAACAATAGGTGTTGGCGAGGATGTGGAGAAAGGGGAACCCTCTTACACTGTTGGTAAGATTGCAAACTGGTTCAGCCACTCTGGAAAACAGTAATGAGGTTTCCTAAAAAAGTCAAAAATAGAACTAACCTATGACCTAGCAATCGCACTGATAGGTATTTACCCAAAGGATACAAAAATACAGATTTGAAGGAATACATGCACCCTGATGTTTATAGCAGCAGTATCAATAATAGCCAAACTATGGAGAGAGCCCAAATGTCCATCAACTGATGAATGGATAAAGAAGAGGTGGCGTGTGTGTGTGTGTGTGTGTGTATAATGGAACATTACTCAGCCATCAAAAAGAATGAAATCTTGCCATTTGCAATGATGTGGATGGAGTTAGAGTGTATCATGCTAAGCAAAATAAAGTCAGAGAAAGACAAATGCCATATGACTTCACTCATGTGTGGAATTTAGGAAACAAAACAGACGAACATATGAGAAGGTATAAAAAAAAGAGAGGGAAGCAAACCATAGAGACTCTTAATTATAAAGAATAAACTGAGGGTTGCTGGAGGGAGGTGGGGGGGATGGGCTAAATGGGTGGTGGGTGTTAAGGAGGACACTTGTTGTGATGAGCACTGGGTGTTAAATGTAAGTGATGAATCACTAAATTCTACTCCTGAAACCAGTATTACACTATATATTAACTTATAATTTAAATAAAAACTTGAAACAAAAAATAAATTCAAATATATTCAAAATATAAATAATTTCCCAGGGGTGCCTGGGTGGCTCAGTCAGTTAAGCATCTGCCTTCTTTGGCTTAAGCCCTGATCCAGGGTCCTGGGATTGAGCCCCAGGTTGGGCTCCCTGCTCAGTGAGGAGTCTGCTTGTTCCTTTCCCTTTGCCCCTCCTCCTGCTTGTGCTCTCTCTCTCTCCCAAATAAATAAAATCTTTTAAAAAATACAAATCATTTTCCTTAGCAGCAGAATATCACTGTTGATATTCTCCTATCCCTCTACAAAACAGCCTGTGAAGAAATTATTTCTAACTATCTTTGTGAATAGGGATGCTCATGTAATCAAGTCCTAACCAATGGAACATAGTGGCCAGATGGAACTCTCATAAAATCTCTTTAAAACAGGGTAGGATCAATTTGTCCTTTTATTTTTCACTGCATCTTGCCTACAATAAACATTCAATGCTGGAAATGGAACAACTGACTTGTAGCCATTAGGTGATAAGCATGAGGACAAAGTCACATGCTAAGAATGGTTGAACAGAAGGATAGATTGGGCCTAAATCACCAAGGACATTTGGCATTAGACTCCCTCTCATCCCTTGTTATGTAAGAATAGCAGTCCCTCATCTGATTAGGCCACTATTATTTGTGTTCTTTATTACAGGCCATCCAACATAAATTCCAACCAATACAGACCTAAAAGAAAAAAAATCTCACAAAGTTCTACCTTCTTTCTGAATTCCAAATGATGCTCTGCCTGAGAGTTGCACTCTAGAATTGTAAACTGGGCTGTAGACATTTGAGCAACAAGTTTACATATAAAATAAACATTGCAATACTATGGGTTTTATTTTCTGATCAGTATTTTTACTGTGGAGTTGTAGGAAAGTTGTATAACATACTGAAAAGAGAAAGACACGGGGGTCAGAACTTGAAAATTTTACCTAAGATTTGCTAATGACTAGTCTGGGTCCACAAGATAATCATATAATCACTCTGGATCTGTTTCCTCATCGTAAAATTATTAGACTGTGTTTAAAATCCTCTGAAGTCTCTTCTAGTTCTAATACTGTGTTTGTTTCTGGTCTGTCTGACACCTTGTGCTGCATATGATCAATATAAAAGTTTGCATTAAGAATAAAGCGGTAGAGGGCGCCTGGGTGGCTCAGGTGGTTAAGCGTCTGCTTTCGGCTCAGGTCATGATCCCAGGGTCCTGGGATCGAGTCCCACATCGGGCTCCCGGCTCAGCGGGGAGCCTGCTTCTCCCTCTGACCCTCTCCCCTCTCATGCTGTTTCTCTCTTGCTCACTCTCTAAAAAATAAATAAATAAAATCTTAAAAAAAAAAAAAAAAAGAATAAAGCGGTAGAGCCAAATTAGCCTAGATTATCCACCTTTAATTTAGGTGATTATGGCTACTCTTCCACCCCTACAAAACAGTGTGAAGCCTTTATTTAGTACATTTTATTCACAAGTTAGGAAACTATTTTAACACTTGCTAACGACACCTACTATCTTCTATCCATGATTTTCTAAACTACTGCTGGCAGATTAGATTGTATTTGCTACATCTACCTCTAGCACATGGTCAGACTGACCTGGTGTAACATCCTTGTTGGTGAGAGTGAAAAGTTGATGGGGCAGTATGTGTTAGACTGAAGAAGCACTGAGAAAATTTAATTTAAAAAATTACAAAAGCCAATACCCTAAGTCACTTCTGGAAGCTGCTTTTCAGTATACTACTCAAGAAATATTCCATTGCCTTATTAAGTGGCAATTACACCGCTGGAAAATGAACTCCAAAGGGCATCTATTTCATTTTTTTATTTTTAAAAATATTTTATTTATTTATTTATTTGACAGAGAGAGACACAGTGAGAGAGGGAACACAAGCAGGGGGAATGGGAGAGGGAGAAGCAGGCTTCCCGCTGAGCAGGGAGCCCAATGTGGGGCTCGATCCCAGGATCCTGGGATCATGACCTGAGCTGAAGGCAGACGCTTAATGACTGAGCCACTCAGGCTCCCCAAAGGGCATCTATTTCTATTTGTACATTGTTCTATCCCAAGGGCCTAGGACATTGCGTGGCACAGACTAGACATTCAAGGAATAGTTGTTCAATTGAGTTTAATAAATATGGTTCAGTTCTTACTGCCTCTTTGGAAGAAAATTGCTGAATTTAGGGCAGATAATTTCCAAATTTAAAAACCAACAACCCACTTTTATTAAAAGCAGAAAATCAATCTTCCCATAAAACATAAAAAAACATGTTTTGAGAATATATTAAATATATTTTTCTGATTTTTTTGTTCAAGTTAGAGTCACTGTGGGTGAAGCTCAACGTCATAACAAATTTCAAAATGCACAAATATTAAATGCATAAATTGTCCCTCTTTAGTCACTAAGTATACACACATGCTAGCATTAAGGACTCAGCTCAAATTCGTGGGCATAAATGGGAGAGTATGAGAAAGAGCTAGATCTAGCTTACCGGTGTTCATCAGAGAAAGGATGATCTTGCCACGAGGGTGCTGACAATTAATCTGGAGGGAGGCAAACATGATGAGGATATACCATTGAGATGCAATATAATCGAGCCACTTCCATGAGTGAAAAGGGCAGAGAAGTAAGAGTACTGACTAGGAGGATTTCCTTCAAATTAAGCATTGATTATAATGAACATCATTATAGTAAAAACAATGCTGTGCTAAGTTGCAGTTTAGTAAAATAAAGTAAACGTCAAAGGGAGCTATTATAGGCTGCATTTTCACATCATTCCAGGGGACATCACCTAGGATTGAAATACAGTTTGATATATTATTAATTCTAGAGAACGCGACTTAAGTTATTTGCTCTAGAGTGGAAGTACATTAAATTTGCTAAGCATGTGTGCTTAAAAATCTTCATCTCTAGGAATTTTAACATGTTTATGATAAAGTGCCCAGAACCTTTTTAAAAATTTTCATGTCTGACACTTAAAAATAGTAACATGCTCACAAATGTATTTAATTTACACGACCTAAGTTTTACACTTTAAACCTACTGTTAAAGGCAAAGGATGGAGATACCCTTTTTGGCGGGGGGGAGGAGTTGAGGGAGCAATGGAACTGGGCAACAGCAGAAGTGTAGGCATCTAAACTCTTTTGAGGGAATTCTCCCCTTTGTTAGTACTATTACCTTAATACTAATTAATACTCTCCTACTTACTCTACTCCCGCTTATCCCTCTAACTTTCTCTCCCTTCAATGATGCTGGGTTTCTTGTAGCTCTTGAACACACCAAGCACACTTTCACTTTATGGTGCTTCCACTCCTTGCTGTCTGGCTAGAATAGTATTCAGCCGTTTATCTTCATAGCTTACTCCCTCCCACCCCCATGTAATTCTAGTCTATCCTCAAATATCACCATATTACTGATGGCTTCACCTACATAATTTCTCAGTTAGGATTTTCTCTTTTAACTTCACTATCCTCCAAAGCATATATCAATACTGCACATTATGTATCAATTTACTTCTGATTGTTCTTGCCTCTAGAATATAAGTTCCACCAGAGTTACACTGTTTTCCCCACTGTATATCCACAACACCTCAAATGGTGCCTGGCCTGTGGTGGCAGCTCACGAAATGGTACTTGGATAAATAAATGAGTGTACACTTTAAAGTCAGCCTACTCAAAACATCTTGCACTTCTGAGATAAAGCCACTTCAGCTTTGATAGCCATGGTGCTACTTGACTCTCCAAGATCTTTCCAATGAAAATATTTTCACTTTAGGCAGTTCTCTAGCATTTAAATGTCTCTTTGATCATCCTCTCTCCTAAGTTTTGACATTCAAGTTCCAATTAATGAAGAACTCAGATTAAAGGATAGTCCTAGTCATACTAAAGCCTACTTAAGGGGCGCCTGGCTGGCTCAGTCGGTTGTGGTCTGCCTTCGGCTCAGGTCATGATCCCAGGGTCCTGGGATCCAGCCCTGTGTTGGGCTCCCTGCTCCGCGGGAAGCCTGCTTCTCCCTCTCCCCCTGCTTGTGTTCCCTCTCTCGCTGTGTCTCTCTCTGTCAAATAAATAAATAAAATCTTCAGAAAAAAAAGTAAAGCCTACTTAAGTAAGTAGAGGTTTTAGGCTGCAATAAAAAGAATATAATGTGATTTCTTTCTTTTCTAAATTTGTATCAATCCTGTTTTCAAAACCGTATCGCATTGTCAGCCTCTGTTGGTAGGTAACTTCCTTGCCTGCAGACCCTAACTACCTACTGCAAAGTTTCTTCTCAAATATTACATCTCCTGCTGTGCTGCCCAAGTATCTGCCAGAGCCTTTCACTGGAATGGCAGCTGTTTGGGGACAGGCAAAGGGAAAAAAGTTTTATGGCTCTGTTTGTTTGTTTTTTTTTAATTTTATTTTATTATGTTATGTTAATCACCATATGATCTCACTGATAATGGCTCTCTTCTGAATGAATTCTGGCATGCTCTCCCTGCTGTTCCACCCAAGCTTGTCTGACTTTTTTGTTTTGTTTTTTGCCCTTGATAGGTAGGATATCACAACAGTTGATATTGACCTTAAACTGCTTTATAGGTCTGTGTATCAAAGGATGAAGAAATATTTTAATCATGCTAACATGAATGTGATCTGATTTCTCTACATACTAGCTGAGAGGATTTAAAAAAAACCATTTAACTTCCCTGAAATGGTTTGCTTGATCTGCTAAGTTCTAGTCATAATATTTCACAGGAATATTGTGATAATTATATGAAATAATGTATGTAAAGTGCCTGGAACATAGTTAATGCTCAATGCATGCTGCTTAATTAGTAACATATTAGTTTGACTAGTAAAATTACTAAGTGTCATGAAAATGCAGAGAAAAAAGAGGAAGCTCAAAAGCAAGAGTGATAGGTAAATAAGAAGAAAAGCGGTAAAAAACTAAAACGAAGAAGACAAATCCACATACACATATTAAAGCCATGAGCAGGAGAGTGGGATCAGGAAGTCACAAGGTTATTTGTATGAGAAAGCATATACAAATTCTTATATTCTCTGACTCAAAAATTCAAACATTTTGGGTGATGATAGCTGCTTTGTGAGAAGATTAGAGTATATGGTGACACTGTTCTTAGACACATAATTAAATCTATACAGTCAGTTTTGGGAACCATTGAGCAAATGATCATGAGTCAATCATATTATGGATTAGTATAAATTATTTTTATAATAATTATTATGAAAACTCTATACTTATTAAAGTAGAGATGATATAAATAATCATTATACTGGGATAATTATTACTTCCTTTAAGTATATGTAACATTTTCAAAGGAGGAAAATGTCCTCTCAAAGGTTTAGTAATATATTTATGAAAATAATTTAAGCAAATTTTTAAATAATATTTTAACAAAATTAGTACTTTTACAAAAGCAAACAACAAAAAAATCACAATAATTTATAAATCCTCTTGAACCTTGCATTAATCTTCCTGAAACTATTCCCTGGTTGCTTTTCCCACCTCTTTTATTTCTATTTCTCCTTATTACAAAATAAGTTCTATTTATACTAACTTCTTTTCATTCCTCTAACTGGCCATTCTCACTTTCATCAGTATATGGGAAAGTCCTTGAATCTTAACCTAAACACATTCTTCAGAAAGCCTTCCTTGATGTCTCTAGCTTGAACTATCTGCTTCCCTAACTCTCACAGAACCAAAATTCAGGAGTTCTTCACCAAACACCTATAATGTTGTAATTGTTTACTTAGTAGACTCTTTCTACCCACAAAGAAACAAATTTTTTGAGGCAAAGGACCACAACTAAGTATGCTGCTCACACTTAGATCACCAGTATCTAGCTCAATAAATATTTTAAAAAAATGAACTTGGGTCAAAAAAAAAGGAAATCAGACAGATATGGTTATAGGATAAGACATTCTAATATATGCACACACACCACATTTGTCTACAAATTTGGAAAACTGTTTTTGATAATGTGATAAAAAACAATTTGTCACTTCAGCTTGCCTTTTCATCAAGCTCAAGGAAGTTTCCCTTAGGAGGTCGTGGGTAAAGCAGCATTATCATTGTCATTTCTAGTATAATTATATCATCATAAAAACATAACATTTGTTCTGACCATGTACAATCTTTCCGCAAATATCCCATATGAGTACGCAGGTGAAGGCACAGTCCTCATTTACTGAACAACAGTAATGTGACTTGAAATCAGTTACCAGTATATATAGCAACTGAACATGCCAACAGAGTACAGAATTCATAAGTTTTAAGGGAATGCACCACATGAAAGGGTATTCATCAGAGTGATGTAAGATTAAGTAGCCTTATCTTGTCCAAAAATATTTATTGAGTATATACTCTGTACAGGCAATCTGCTGGAGTTGTACAGAACTTCTAAAATTTAAATAGAACATAAACATATGTACACACACATATACACACAGCCATCTCTGTGCCAAGTAGAATGATATAAATTTCTTAGGAAGTAGATATATTGCCTTATGAGTTCAGAGACTGGAATGATCAGTCCTTGCCAAAAATACCAGAATAGAAGCATGTTCATAAACATGTGGCATATAACGTCAGCCTTAATGGGAGTGAGTGATAACAGGACAGTACACAAGGGATCTATGAAAAGTGCAACTAAAGTAGAGATTGTGATGTAGGGAAAAACAGAGAAGGCAGGATATATATTTGGGAAATTTGAACAGTGTGTAGAGTTCACACAGAAATATGACAAATAAGCCATTAAGAAAAGTTTGAACAGAAAAGTTGATACAGCAACAGGTCTGGAATAATGGGTAAGGATTTTGGATGTGGTGAGATCATTTCATGATTAGAGATTTCTTAGCAAGAGATTTCTTTGGAGAACTTTTGTTTAAAGGCAGAAAAAGAGTTATAAATTAACTGCAAGATGTTCAAACTAATACTTCTGGTAGAGATCCATGGCTTGTTATAGTGACATGCTCAATAAACCTGTCAAAAATTAGAAGAAACCTTGTTAAAATGTAATTCAATGTTATCCTTTTTGATATCTACTCATTTAGTCAAAACCAACAACAAAAGAAATTATCTGTCTGTGAGGAGTAGAAAATGGGTTAATGTTTATAGCAGCAACGTCCACAATAGCCAAACTCTGGAAAGAGCCAAGATGTCCATCAACAGATGAATGGATAAAGAAGATGTGGTGTATATATATACAGTGGAATATTATGCAGCCATCAAAAGGAATGAGATCTTGCCATTTACAATGACGTGGATAGAACTGGAGGGTGTTATGCTGAGCAAAATAAGTCAATCAGAGAAGGACCTGTATCATATGACCTCACTGATATGAGGAATTCTTAATCTCAGGAAACAAACTGAGGGTTGCTGGAGGGGGGTGGGGTGGGAGGGATGGGGTGGCTGGGTGATAGACACTGAGGAGGGTATGTGCTATGGTGAGCACTGTGAATTGTGCAAGACTGTTGAATCACAGATCTGTACCTCTGAAACAAATAATGCAATATATGTTAAGAAAAAAAAGAAGAAGAAGAAGATAGCAGGAAGGGAAGAATGAAGGGGGGGAAATCGGAGGGGGAGATGAACCACGAGAGACGATGGACTATGAAAAACAAACTGAAGGTTCTAGAGGGGAGGGGGGTGGGAGGATGGGTTGGCCTGGTGATGGCTATTAAAGAGGGCACGTTCTGCATGGAGCACTGGGTGTTATACACAAACAATGGATCATGGAACACTACATCAAAAACTAATGACGTAATGTATGGTGATATAACAATAAAAAATTTAAAAAAAGAAAATGGGTTAAAATCTCAAGGACAACATCAGATTCAAACACAACATTATGTCAACCATATTAGGGATCTATCATGTACCATACAAATGGAAAAACAGGGTTTATTCTTATCTTCCTTTCTTGCTTATCTGTAACTTCCTTCTCTGACATTGAGAAACCTGGCTCCCATCTACTATCAATTCATTTACTGTTCAATTCCCACATACATGTAAAGCAGTTTCTGAATTAATCCACACCACAATGAGAAACAAATTTCCAACTTGAGCCCAGTGTTTATGTACAATTCCTTCTGTCTTTAGCCTTACAATTTCCAAGCAAAACATCATTTTCCAGTTATAGTTTTTACTATGAATAAGGCTGATATTAACAACTGTCTATAGACTTTTGTATGAACATGAGTGTTCAAAGGAAATGAGTCATTTAAAAAGTGGCGAATGCTTAAACAGGAAGAATGAGAGATCTAGGAACACTCCAAGTTATTACTTTGAATTATGTTTGGTTGCAAGAAAGAGAACACCTCAAATAGTGCTATAAATAATATAGAATTTTATTCTTTTCTCATTGGAAATTCTGGAGATGGTGGTTCGAGTGCTGGGTATGTTCTATGGAACCAAGCCTCTTCTTTCTTGCTGATCAGTCACTCAGTTCTCTTTTGTCAAGTGACTTCATAAACAAAAAATCTGCTTCAGCTCCAGCCCTTAAGTCATCATTCCAGCCAGCAGAATAAGGAAAGGAAATAGTAAGAATGCGACTCTCTGTTTAGGAAAATTCCTAGAATTTGCACATACAACCTCCATGTACATCTCATTGGCCAAAACCTAGCCATGTGTACACACCTAGCTCCAAGGGATGCCTGGGAATATAATCTCTATTCTTGTCATCTACCTGATTCAACCTAAAATCTGAGGAATATAATACTACTGAAGTAGGGAAGAATGACAACTGAGTAATATTTCTCAGCTAGTTTTGTCCATATGGCTAAGTTCTAGCCAATGAAATATATGAAGAAGTGATAAATGGGACATCTGGGGTAAAATTATATATATATATTTTTTTTTTCTCTTTTCTGGTGGCTAGAATGTAAACAGGATGCCTGAAGCTTGTATAAATAAATCTGTCCATAGGGTAAATTTAGGAATAGAAGCTACATGATAACTTCTATGAAACACAAAGACAGAATTAGGAGACACTAGAAGTCAGTCCATAATTGTCTACTTCCAGACTTGTTCATGAGAGAGAAATTAACTCTTGTCTCTTTTATGCTATTGTTATTTTAAGTTTTCTGTCAAAAGAAAACCTAATTCCAAAAAATACGGAGAAAAAAAAATCACCTGTCTCTTTCACAGTAACTTCATCCAAATTGCTACCATGATAGGGAGACTGGTTTTGAAAGTTAGCAAGGATCAAATTAGGACTAACTGGTACATTTATAAGTAATTAAATATCATTTCATAGATTGTTTACTGAATTTCTAATCAGTATCAGACACTGTGCTAGGCATCAAGGATACAGTGTAAGCTAACCTAAAATGGCCCTGCCTTCCTAAAATTTTCTGTCTAGTTAAGGGTAAATATTTTAATAAGGCAATTTTACAAAAAAGAAGAAAGGTAAATGTATAATTTGGGAAAATCCTATGAAAGGAAGGAAGAGAAAGAACTTTCAGGCAGTCAGAGTTGCCCATATGTGGAACTGACTACTTTTATCACTTCTTATTGTTGGTTTTCAGGCACAGGATGAATGACAGCTTGGGAATGTGGTGAATAAAATGCGTTTGTAGAAAACAGACTCCCTGAAATTGAAAGTCACACTCAAACCATGCATAGATTCTATGATTTGAAATCTTACAGAAATTATTCTATAAATCTTAAGGTTGTTTAAGCAATAAATTCAAAATGCTCTGTTTTATATGTTATCTTATGTATCTCATTAAATGCTTTTGTGTGCTGGCTGATGAGTACCTTGAGAGATTTTATGGTATTAAAAGGAGTATACTTAATTCCAGATTTATACTTCAGCCTCCTCGGGAGTTAGGATGCCTTTTATCTTTCTCCATGAGATTTGATGCAGGTGTTGCATATATTAACTACTTAATGAATATGCATTGCTGAGTTAACTCATCTGGTCTCAAGCTGGTGCTCAATTAAACCTTCAGGAAGCCAGCTAATTCCAAAAAGACATTGGTTACATGTTCATAATGTAAAATAATTTAGGAAATTCAAAGAAAGCAGTATAAAAATCTGATAATGTAATTGCCTTATTTATCCTGTAAGGTTTCCTATTCTATTGAAACTAGCAAAATGCCTCACCAACAGGTGATACGAGTGTTGTTTTTTTTTAAAGCACTCTGCTGCAACATTAGGATGAAGATATATACTGATGTGGTCTTATTAATTCTGAAGTTGGTGTGTTCACTTTCTTTAGGCAATCCAGTTATTCCACATTCTAAAGCTACTTGAAATTTAGGCTGGCAGTCAAAGGCAGCTTAAAAATGATCTCTAGATTTACTTTTAGAAGCAATTTTCATCTCTAAATGCTTTCCTAGTAGCATTTCATTTTATCTCTCTAGTACTGGCTTTTCTCTCCACTACCAACTCAGAATAATGTAACAATGTGACTTAGTTGACTTATAAAAGAAGTTCTAATGTTTAAAATTATATTAAGGGCTTGAGGGCAGCTAACAGTATAGATTTTTCTTAAGCAAAACATATCATCTAAATTAAAACTATATCAAGTTTTCAAGGAAATCATCCAAGTGTTATTTTCATCTATAGCCCCTAACAGAGGAATGTGCAGATGAACATTATAGAAGCAGTATTAATGGACAGAAACTCAAGATGAGGGTAATTCAGTGAAGGGAACAGATGACTGATCACATAGTGTTTTCCAAAGATCACTAGCTATTTGGGATACTAGAACCTACATAAATACATACACATGCTCACAAAAATGCTTTGTGAACACATCATTTTGGGAAGTGCTGGGTGATGGGAGTATAAAATACTATTGCAAAATAAACCTCACTTTTCTTTGTTTTTGCAAAGCATTTCATGTGAGTTATTTTGAATAAATCATCCGAAATGCAGCAAGTCTTACTTCATTTTAAGAATTTACTTAAACTTAGGGGCGCCTGGGTGGCTCAGTTGGTTAAGCGACTGCCTTCGGCTCAGGTCATGATCCTGGAGTCCCAGGATCGAGTCCCGCGTCGGGCTCCCTGCTCAGCAGGGAGTCTGCTTCTCCCTCTGACCCTCCCTCCTCTCATGCTCTATCTCATTCTCTCTCTCAAATAAATAAATAAAATCTTCAAAAAAAAAAAGAATTTACTTAAACTTAATGAATTTTGGTTATCTCATGGGTTAAAAATAAATTAATAATAATAATGCCTACCTGATATAGTTTATATAATTTTTAGTTTAGAAAATATATGCATTACCAAGAATAATTTTTCATAAGTTATACATCAAATTGATCATCATAGATATTATGTACTTTACTTTTATGTTCATGACTCTTTAACATATACTTAAACATATATTTTATTTATTTATTTATTTTTTTAGATAAACATTTAAAAAGATATTTCTGGAATAATATGGTTTTTTTTCCTCTTGTTTGCTTTATGGTAAATTTAACTTTCAAGACAAAGGGTAATCTAATGATCGTCATGCAAATGTCAGAACACACATGTACCCACACGCACACAAACTGCTTATGTAGTTTCAACAATTATATATAAACCAGACTGGAAACCTCCCGCTCTTGGGAGCACACTCTTTACCATGGTTCTCATTATTTTTATGGCCAAGTTTGATGAAAGATATAAAAACTCTCACCAATATTTCTGGTCTCTGATCCTTTACAGAAGAGTATATATTTGAATCGGTATGTATGTGGTCGGGAGGGGGGATTAAGTGGTGATGATATATGATATGATTCTGAAAAGCTGTCCAAGTATATTAAAAGGTTATAGAATTATAAAGCCATGATTTGATAAATCCATTCTAAATTGATCATCACAGCCTTTTTAATACTCAAAAGCTATGATTTGCCTTTCTGTAAAACACAATTAGATATATACTGAATCACTCAGTAATAGGTTTTAAGGAAAAACAGCTATTTAAGCAAGTAAACAAGTTTTTGAGTAAAAATAAGGTTCACATAGAGGTGATCTTGGCCAAAAAATGATTCAATGTATAAAAGTGTAAAGCACACGATTTTGAAAATGACTTTTCATGTTTAGTTTAGAGAAAAAGAATGAGGAGGTTCTGGTCAATAGAGAGAAAAATCTAAAGGGAAGAAGAGCAGCCATTTAGAGATATTGTGCAGGAAAAATATAATGGCTTTGAGCCATCTGGGGAAAAAATGAACTTAGCCCTTAAAAACCAAAAAGGACTCAGGAAAGTGAGAGCTTAAAAGGAATTTTTTTTCATGAAATGACTATAACTGCTCATAATAACATTATTCTGATAACTGAATCAACTACAAATTCCCACAAATGGTTCTTAACAAGAATCAACTTATGTTAATTCTATATTCAGAGCTTCACTGAATTTTGCACTTTAAAAGTAGCAGGAATATGTAACTTAGGAAGAATTGATTTAGGACATTAACTCGCTGGGAGGCTAATCAGTAGAGAAGATTCATTTATAAGGAATTTAAACTCTCGCTAAGAAATAAAATACCTATCTCTGAAGAAAGATAATAATTATAAGCATTTTGCGAAATGCTTATTGATTACTTCAAGACTTCAAGACCCAGATCAAATGTATCTTCTCTGTGAAACTTTCTTTTATTTTCAGAGTGGAATTATTTATCCCTTTTCTAATTTTTAACAAACTTTAAAATATCAGAGTCAGTCATTTGGTATTTATCAACAGCAATGTGGCACACATTATATTGTGTTGGAGCTATAAAAAAACAACAGCAAAAAACCTGCCTTTAAGAAACCCAGATTCTAGGGGTGAGAAGAAAACAGCATTTTTCTGGGTAAGGCATACATTTATAAGTCATTTTCTCTCTCTCAAAAAAAAAAAAAAAAAAAGTGGACAGAGGCCTAATTCTATAGTGTACCTTTTGGGATGGTGGTAAGATGTGAGAAGTAGGGTTGCAAAGAGATTTTCAGAGAGGAGATGGTGTCTGGAACAAGCCGTGAAGAAAGAAAAGGGTAGTTGGTGGGCAAGGAGAAAATGACCTATGTGCATTGATCACATTTTGTTAAAAATGTGGGTCGACTCCATAGACCCTGAACCTGAGGGCAAGGATAGGTATCATAACATTTCTCTATTCTGCTAGCACTTAGAAAAATACCTGGTTTTTACACATCACTCAACCCATTATTACCAAGTAATGTAAATGCGAAGAAAAGATAAAATAGTTACTCTGATGCAAGAGATGATTTGGACTACAAGAACATCAAGGAACAAAGATGGGGGTACCTTTAACAAAAACTTATTGGAAACAGGATTCAGGCAAAAAAAGAGCCATGGCAGCATAGTTTTTGAAACTGTCTAAATTGTCCAATAAAGTCAAACAAAACTACCAGAACAAACAAACCAGAACACAACCAAAAACTCACAGAAGATGTATACAATAATATTAGGTAGAAAAATATTCTCATATAACCCAAAATAGTAGTGAAAGAAGATAAACTACCAGCAACTACAAAACCTACCTGAGTGTACATGAGGAAATAGCAGGAAGTAATGAAATATCTGAGACCTAAAATTTTCAAGATAACCATTAGTTATTTACTCAAAACCTCAGTGAGTTGATATGAAAACTCTAAGGGGTCAACAGTGTGTGAGTGCAAAGCGCTATACAGAGGTTTGAAGGTGATAAAGTTTGCGTCTCATGCATTCTCAAAGTCAACTCGCCATAGTCCACTTCCAGGACAAAACTCTATTCTGACGAAAAACTGTTAAAAATAGATTCCAAATGTGACACAACAGGGATGACAGAAACAAAAGGAAAAGAAGGTCCAGATAAAATAAGGCAGAAAACAGAGCCAAGAAGTCTCAAAAATATGTTAAAACTTTACAGATGAGGAAACTCTAGAGTTATGAAATTATAAAAAAAAAATGTCTTCCATCTAAAAGTTCAGAAAAAATAATTTTGCATACAAATGAACAACAGAAAGCAATGAAGTCAAATCCCATACATACATAGTAGGTCTGGGACATGACAAAAGTCTAAACTAGAGAGAACACAAGAACATATACACATAGATTATGCATTAAAAGACGTAAAAGAAGAAAAATCTTAAAAAAAAAAAAATTAAGGGCGCCTGGGTGGCTCAGTTGGTTAAGCGACTGCCTTCGGCTCAGGTCATGATCCTGGAGTCCCTGGATCGAGTCCCGCATCGGGCTCCCTGCTCGGCAGGGAGCCTGCTTCTCCCTCTGACCCTCCCCACTCTCATGTGCTCTCTCTCTCATTCTCTCTCTGTCAAATAAATAAATAAAATCTTAAAAAAAAAAAAGAAGTAAAAGAAGAAACACTGAATATGAAAAAGGGAATGACAATAATTATAAAAATGAAAATATCAAAGACAAGCAAAATATACATAACTTCCATATATTAGGAATACCAGAGGGTGAAAAAAAGCAAGTAATCACATTGGAACTAAAATTTTAGGAAAGTTTATGAAAATAAAGCCTTTTAAAGAAGATTTGAAACTCCATATTGAAAACTGTAACATATACTTGGAAAAAACTACCTTTAATACCTAACACTAAGAAATATCCTAGTAAATTATGGATGTGAAAGGAAAAGAAAAGAAAAGGAAAAAAAAAAAAACCTTAATGCAAAGAGTTAAACAGAGAAGTGACTTGTAAAGGTGAAAAAATTCAAATGTCATCAACTTTTTAATAGAAGAATAAAGTAAAATTACGAACACTTTCATGATACAAAAAAGAAATTCATCCAAGGATTTTATTTCTACCTAATCTGCTTTCCAAGTATAAACACTGCAGGTAAACTGTCTTCAACATGCAAATTTTCAGGGAATATATTCCCCAGATTTCTTCCAGACAATGAGCATTTGAAATTAAAATGATTAAAGAATTACTGATACAAAGTTGTTTATGTTAAATATATATTCATATGTAGAATAGAATAAGTTAGGAACAAAAAGAAATTATGCAATGGTTATATTTAAAATATTTTTAAAATATTTCATAAAAATATTTAAAATTTTTCAGCAATAAATGAGTGTTGTGCTGCCATTCTGAGAATGTTTATTTTATTTTTTTTCTTTTTAAAGATTTTATTTATTTATTTATTTGACAGAGAGAGAGAAATAGCGAGAGAGGGAACACAAGCAGGGGGAGTGGGAGAGGGAGAAGCAGGCTTCCCGCAGAGCAGGGAACCCGATGCGGGGCTAGATCCCAGGACCCTGGGATCATGACCTGAGCTGAAGGCAGATGCTTAACAACTGAGCCACCCAGGCGCCCCAAGAATGTTTTATGTATAATGTAGAAAAAGTAAAAAACAGTCATATTTTTATTACATTGCCCTTTGAGTCCTTGAGAACCATGATTCTTTGTGAGAGAAAAAGGAATAGATAAGAGTTGAAGAGTTACATAAACACTATGTGGTCTAGAATTTAAACTGGGAGTAGCAATTTGAACTCATGATGTATTTTACCTTAGAAAGTAATGTATTTTATATTAAAAAAAACTTTCCTATATCTGTCCACATAAAAGGGCTAGAAACTTTGACATATCTAGGGTCAGTAACTGCCTCTATCAGAAATATTAAAATGTCATTTTCTACTAAAATAAAACAAGCCTCCTTGAAAAAATGACTGAATTCAAGTATGGAACAGAAAATGGACCAAAGAAACTTAGAAAATGTTATGGTTTTATAATGTATAGCTTTATGAATAATGTAGCATTTTTTTTCCTTTTTCACTCTTTACCCAGTGGTCTCTCTAACAGTGAAACATATTTTGGTTTATTTTTAAAATTACAGTCATTTTTTTCCTTTCCTTCTTTTTTTTTTTTATACAATTATCCACAATCAAGATCTAGAAAACATCCATAATTCCCCCAAAAAAACTCCTTCAAATTACCCCTTTATAATCATCCACCCTATCTGTAACTGTTGGCAACCAATGACTCCATCATTCTATTTTGTCTTTTCAAGAACATCCTATAAATGAAGTTATATCATACGTAACCTTAAGATGGGCTTCCTTCATTCAGTCTACTGTCTCTGAAATTCTTCCAAGTTTTTGCAAGTGTCAACAGTGTTTTTTTTTATGTTATTATTCCATTGAATAGATATACCACGTAGTGTTTATTCACTCACCTGTTGAAGAACATTTGGTGGTTTCTAGTTTGGGGCTTTACTAATAAAGCTTCTATAAATGATCATATGCAGGTTTTTTTATGAAGATAACTTTTCCTTTCTCTAGAGTAAATGTCCAGGAGTGGGACCGTGGGCTTATATGGTAAATTGGGAAGTGTTCTCTCCTTATGGTAGGCAAGATTTTAAGATGCGCTCAAGATTTCCACACTCTGTATAATCCCTGTCTTTGAGTATAAGCAGGACTTGTGAATGAGATAGGTCCTATGTTATTTGATATGGCAGAAGGGATTTTGCCAAAGTAATTAAAATCCATAAGCAGATTTTTTTATTTTAATTTTATTATGTTATGTTAATCACCATACATCATTAGTTTTTGATGTAGTGTTCCATGATTCATTGTTTGCGTATAACACCCAGCACTCCATTCAATACGTGCCCTCTTTAATACCTATCACCAGGCTAACCCATCCCCCCACCCCTCTTCCCCCTAGAACCCTGTTTGTTTCTCAGAGTCCATAGTCTCTCATGGTTCATCTCCCCCTCCAATTTCCCAACCCCTTCATTTTTCCCTTCCTACTATGTTTTTCTTTTTTTTTAAACATATAATGTATTATTTGTTTCAGAGGTACAGGTCTGTAATTCAACAGTCTTACACAATTCACAGTGCTCACATAGCACATACCCTCCCCAATGTCTATCACCCAGCCATCCCATCCCTCCCACCCCCCACCACTCCAGCAACCCTCAGTTTGTTGTCTGAGATTAAGAATTCCTCATATCAGTGAGATCATATGATACATCTTTCTCTGATTGACTTATTTCACTTAGCATAATACCCTCTAGTTCCATCCACGTCATTGCAAATGGCAAGATTTCGGGTTTTTTGATGGCTGCATAATATTCCATTATAGGGCGCCTGGGTGGCTCAGTTGGTTAAGTGACTGCTTTCGGCTCAGGTCATGATCCTGGAGTCCTGGGATCAAGTCCCACATCGGGCTCCCTGCTCAGCAGGGAGTCTGCTTCTCCCTCTGCCCTCTTCCCTCTCATGCTCTCTGTCTCTCATTCTCTCTCTCTCAAATAAATAAATAAAATCTTTAAAAAAAAATATTCCATTATATATACATATATGCCACATGTTGTTTTTTTTTTTTTAAGATTTTTATTTATTTATTTGTCAGAGAGAGAGAGAGAGAGTGAGCAAAAGCAGGGGGAGCAGCAGAGGGAGAGGGAGAAACAGACTCCCCACTGAGCAGGGAGCCCGATGTGGGACTCGATCCCAGGACCCTGGGATCATGACCAGAGCCGAAGGCAGACGCTTAATGACTGAGCCAACCAGGCGTCCCTATACCACATCTTCTTTACCCATTCATCTGTCGATGGACATCTTAGCTCTTTCCATAGTTTGCTATTGTGGACATTGCTGCTATAAACATCAGGGTGCATGTACCTCTTCGGATCACTACATTTGTATCTTTGGGATAAATACCCAGTAGTGCAATTTCTGGATCGTATGATAACTCTATTTTCAACTTTTTGCGGAACCTCCATACTGTTTTCCAGAGTGGCTGCACCAGCTTGCATTCCCACCAACAGTGTAGGAGGGTTCCCCTTTCTCCACATTCCCGCCAACATCTGTCATTTCCTGACTTGTTAATTTTAGCCATTCGGACTGGTGTGAGGTGGTATCTCATTGAGGTTTTCATTTGGATTTCCCAGATGCCGACCAATGTTGAGCACTTTTTCATGTGTCTGTTGGCCATTTGGATGTCTTCTTTGGAAAAATGTCTGTTCATGTCTTCTGCCCATTTCTTAATTGGATCATTTGTTCTTTGGGTGTTGAGTTTGATAAGTTCTTTATAGATTTGGATACTAGCCCTTTATCTGATATGTCATTTGCAAATATCTTCTCCCATTCTGTCGGTTGTCTTTTGGTTTTGTTGACTGTTTCCTTTGCTGTGCAAAAGCTTTTTACCTTGATGAAGTCCCAATAGTTCATTTTGCCCTTGCTTCCTTTGCCTTTGGCGATGTTTCTAGGAAGAAGTTGCTGTGGCTGAGGTCGAAGAGGTTGCTGCCTGTATTCTCCTTTAGGATTTTGATGGACTCCCATCTCACATTGAGGTCTTTCAACCATTTGGAGTCTATTTTTGTGTTGGTGTAAGGAAATGGTCCAGTTTCATTCTTCTGCATGGGGCTGTCCAATTTTCCCAACACCATTTGTTGAAGAGACTTTTTTCATTGGACATTCTTTCCTGCTTTGTCGAAGATTAGTTGACCACAGAGTTGAGGGTCCATTTCTGGGCTCTCTATTCTGTTCCATTGATCTATGTGTCTGTTTTTGTGCCAGTACCACACTGTCTTGATGATTACAGCATAAGCAGTAGATTTTGAGTTAAAAAGGGGAGATTATCTTGGGTAGGCCTGACCTGATCAAGTGAGATCTTAAACATGGTCAGAGAGATGGGGAGAGAGAGGGAGAGAGACAGACTGACAGACAGACATTGATCTTCAGGCTTGAAGGCTGAAGAAACAAACTGCCTTGTTCTGACATGATCACAAGTCAGGGACCAGCAAGTGACCTTGAGGACTACTACTTCTAAAAAGGACTCTGATCTTCAGATGACACAGCATTCCTAGGTGATACCTTGATTTCACCCTTGTGAGACTCTGAACAATGAACCCAGAGAGAGTAACTGGACTTTTTACAGAAACTATAAGATAATAAATGGCTGTTGTTTTGAGCCACTAGGTTTCTGATGATTGTTACAGAGCAACAGGAAACTATTATATTCCTCTTCTATTTTCTGGAGATTATGAACATTTATAATATTTCTTTAAATGTTTTGCTTTTGCTAATGCTGACAATAAAATGTTCTGACCCTGGAGATTTGTTTTGTGGAAAATTTTTTTTATTACAAATTCAATTTCCTTAATAGCTAAAGGGCTATTCAGGCTACTTAACCTTAGGTGGCTTTTTTCAGATTGTTCTTTCAGTGTAATTAGTTCATCTCAGATTTTTTTAATTTTTTTTTAATTTTATTTATTTATTTGACAGAGAGAGACACAGCGAGAGAGGGAACACAAGCAGGGGGAGTGGGAGAGGGAGAAGCAGGCTTCCCGCCGAGCAGGAAGCCTGATGTGGGGCTCGATCCCAGGACCCTGGGATCATGACCCGAGCTGAAGGCAGATGCTTAACGACCCTAATGACTGAGCCGCCCAGGCACCCCTTCATCTAAGTTTTTAAATTTGTGTTTCCTTTTGCAACTTTTTTAAATGTCTGTGGGGGCTATGGCACATACCCTCTTTTATTCCTGATAATGGCAATTTGTATCTTATAGATAGAATATACTCAGGATATCTTTAATTGGATATGACAATCTCTATATTTTTAAGTTTGTCTATATTTAATGTTATTATTTATATATTTGAATTTTGATCATTATTTGTTTTCCATTTCCCCACTCTTTTTTGTTACCTTTTTCCATTCTATCTCTTCCTTGAGCTCTTTGGCCATTTTTAGTATTCAATTTTATCTGCTGTGTTTGGACTGTTTCTCTTTGTGAATGTGTGCATACATTTTTTTAGTGGTTGCTTTATGGACTACAAAATACATACTTAACCACCTTAGTTATACCGAAGAAACTTTATCACCCCATATGTACCTTTACTCTTTTCTCTTTGCTGTAGTTGTCTATGAGATCTGTGTACTTATATATGAAATCTGCATTTACTGAAACTGCCATTTGACAACGTTACATATTTTAGCTATCTACTCTCAAACATATTTTACATAACTCAAACATAGAATAGGTTATTATACTCACCCAGATATTTGCTTTTTCTGTTGCTCATTATTCATACTGACCTTCCAAAAGTTATCTTCTGGTATGATTTCCCTTCCATCTGAAGATTTTTATTTAGCAATTATTTTTGAGCAGGTGTGACAGCTATAAATTCTCTTAATTTTCATTCATCTGAGAGTATCTTTATTTCACTTTTATTCTTGAAGAATATACTCCCTGGATTAAGATTCTGGGTTGATAGCAGTTTTCTTGTAACAGTTGAAAAAAAAAAAAAGTTTGCCACTTCTGGTCTCCATGGTCTCTAATGAGAAATCTTCAGTTATTCAAATCATTGTACCCCATAAGCAACATTTCTTTTTTTTTTTCTGGATGCTTTCAAGATTTTTTTCTTTGTTTTGAATAATTCTGAACAATGTATCTGAGCATAGATTTCTTTGGGTATGTCCTGTTTAGGATTTGCTCAGCTTTTTAATCGGTCAGTTTATACCTTTTGACAAACTTGGGAAGTTTTCATTATGTCTTCAAATATTTTTATATCAGTTATTGTATTTTTAGTTCTAAATTTCCGCTTGATTCTTCCTTATTTAATCTATTTTTTGCTGATACCTTCTATTTTGGTATTTGATTAAAAATGTTTCAGTCATTTTAATAAAACCTATAGTAAAACATTTTCACATAATTCAAATGTTTATGCCATCTCATCTTTGGTGTCTTTTGATATAATTTTCCATGTGTATTGAAATTTTCATAGTTCTTTGCACATTGAGTAATTTTATTTTGTACTCCAGATATTTTGAATATTCTTTTTAGACTTGGATTCCTGTTTATATCCCAAAGAGAATACAGTTATTTTTGTTTTAGTGATCTGTGGGCTGTGATTCCAATGTCAATTCAAAATATTTTGCATTATTATTTAGACTTGTTTCATATTTCTGCCACCCAGGACTATTCAGTCTATGCCTTGGCAGAATTCTATCCATTAGATCAATTCTCAAAGTTTGTTAGGAGTAGACCCATGCATGCACAATACAACAATGCGCCCAGAAATTTTTAAGCAACTTAATAAGATCATTTTCTCAAATTCCTCCTTCTCATCATCTGTCTCTCCTATACATTCCAGTTCCATTGGTTCTCCTTTGGGATCCTCCAGGCAAATGCTGCCTACTTCTAAAGAACAAGGGGGGAAAACCACCTAAAACAATGGATTTGGGCCCTATTCTCTTGGATCCTCAAGAAGAGATAGGAATGTGCCCTGACCTTAGACTTTTGAGTCTTATAGGCTCCCTTTTCCTGGCTGCCACCACTTAGCTAGAGCATAAAAGAACAGAGCATAAAGACAATAAAAGGGGGAGTTCCCATTCTCTTGAGATTTAGAAGTTACCTTTCCACCCAATGAGCCAGAATTAGAAGGTTTCTCCTGCACCCTTCTCTTTACCACAGTTTTCACACCTGGGTTTTTTATTATATTGAAGTCAGTTCAAGCTTGGGGATGCTAGAGGGGGAGAAACAGTAACTCTCCACTAGTTTGGTGATACTTCAAACTCTGGTCTTTTTTTACCAATCTGGCTACTAATACTTACCTTCCCAAGTTTCCAAATAGCAACCCATAGGTTGTGCCTGTGATATACTTGAGTTCAGTGAAAGATAAAGAAGTATATGTTTAAATCCATCTACTCCACAAGTGGAACACCAAACTTATATTTTAATGCTTTATTTTAACAACAATAAAAAAGACGACAAATTTTATCTTTGGAATTTAGATAAAAGACAACATAATATACTAAAAAGCTTATAATGAATTCACACAACACTTAAATTCAAGTCATGCCTCCAGCCACGCAAAACTTATTACTTTGGTCAAATTACTTCATGTATCCTCATTCTCATACACAGGAGAAGAAGTTTCCAGTTCAAACATTTGGATTACATACAATCTACATTTTCTTTTTTTTTTTTTTTAAGATTTTATTTTTTTGACAGAGAGCGACACAGTGAGAGAGGAAACACAAGCAGGGGAGTGGGAGAGGGAGAAGCAGGCCCCCCGCTGAGCTTCTAAATTTTTTTTTAAGATTTTTATTTATTTATTTGTCAGAGAGAGAGAGAGAGAGAGAGTGAGCACAAGCAGGGGGAGCAGCAGAGGGAGAGGGAGAAACAGACTCCCCGCTGAGCAGGGAGCCCGATGTGGGACTTGATCCCAGGACCCCGGGGTCATGACCTGAGCCGAAGGCAGACGCTTAACGACTGAGCCACCCAGGCGCCCCCAATCTACATTTTCAAACAGTAATATATTGGTCATGCCAAACCATCTTTTCTAATAAAGTCATAATTTCATGCCTCAAATAATCTTTAATCAATCCCAAACAATTACATGAATTCTAATGTTTCTCATATTTTCTGCATAGCAGTGATTATTGACTACTTTATGATTCTTGCTCTTGCTATGGCACAGGGATGAAGGGGAAAAAACATTAAAATCAAAGTCTTCTACAAGTGTTAATACAATTTATTTAAAAAATAGTCTTCTACAAGTGTTAATACAATTTATTTGAAGTTAGAAATTATTTTTTTTAAAGATTTTATTTATTTATTTGAGAGAGAGAATGAGAGAGAGAGAGCACACGAGAGGGGGGAGGGTCAGAGGGAGAAGCAGACTCCCCGCTGAGCAGGGAGCCCGATGCGGGACTCGATCCCGGGACTCCAGGATCATGACCTGAGCCGAAGGCAGTCACCCAACCAACTGAGCCACCCAGGTGCCCTGAAGTTAGAAATTATTATATAAGAAAACACAGTCACACATTTAGTGAAAGACAAGAAGTAGTGATAAAAAAAAAATCTGGAGATAACATTCACATAAAATAATACCCATTATCCAAATGTAAAGTGACGTGGATGGGTCCATAAAGCTCTTGTTATTGATATGATTTATCACTGGTTACTTCATAAAGATAACCAAACATTTAAACAAGTATCTTTCTCACTGAAGACATTATGACCACAGTTATCCTAAATTCTCCGGAAATTCCTCCTGTGCTCCACCTACTATTACCAATTCCCTCTTTTTTTTTTTTTAAGATTTTATTCATTCATTTGACAGAGAGAACACAAGCAGGGGGAGTGAGAAGCAGAGGGAGAGGGAAAAGCTGGCTCCCCACTGGGCAGGGAGCCCAATGTAGGACTTGATCCCAGGACCCTGGAATCAACGACCTGAGCCAAAGGCAGACGCTTAACCAACTGAGCCACCCAAGTGCCCCCCAATTCT
Source organism: Mirounga angustirostris (assembly GCF_029215605.1). NCBI lineage: Eukaryota > Metazoa > Chordata > Mammalia > Carnivora > Phocidae > Mirounga > Mirounga angustirostris. Next base: position 137,449,573 of record NW_026991710.1, read on the forward strand.
CTCTTCATAGTAGCAAAGTGCTGTTTATTAAGTGACATTACAAGTTAGCTGAAAATTTTTATTAGCTCATTTTCTTAGATCCATATTCCTATTGCTCATGCTGGAGTTTTCCCCATTGAGAAAACATAGAAGAAAATGTAATTCCTCTGATCTTTACTGTGATACTCAAGAGAATAAATTTCAAAAATAAATAAATATAGTGTTAGAAAAAGTATATAATTTTAAAGATAACATAGAAATCAATATGTATCATCAATATTTGATATTAAGAAATATTTTTTAAATGACCATTTATGCCTTTCTAATAATGTGAGTTAAGCAAATTCTGTTTTAAGATCTTATATTTTATTCTTATTCAAAATAGGATCCATCTGTAGTATGTAAGCTTAATGTGCCATTTTTTAATATTCAATTTTCAAAACAATTTTCAGAAATGCATTATGTATGAGCATAGGTATTTGTCATTGCTCCTTTATAAGGCTGTCATTGGATCTAAATTAGACAATGTATTCAAATCTCAAAGTACTGGGCTGGCACATCCTATGTCTCAGCAAATCTTACTTCAATTCTCCCCAAGCTAACAATCACATTATCAAAAGGGTAATTATAATACTTTTAACATTACTTACTTATTGAAATAGATCTGCTCTCATGCTTTCATTGTAATTAAGATACTTCAAGATAACAGATAATTTATATTTTTATTTTCACTTCCAACACCTAAAGAGAGCTGACTATAGTCATGTATTTTTAAAAAATGCTTAAAGCTTTTAGCATTGTCTTCAGATAATAAAAAAGGGATTTTAAAAGCTTAAAAGAATTATACAATTATAATGTGAGAACTAATTTTTTCCTTCCAAAAGCTACCCTTAAAGTACTCACATACATTTACACAGTAATATTACTGAAGCTTTTGCAAGAAAGCATGAATACTGTCTGAAAAATCAGTCTTCACTAATATTTTTCTTTTCCTGTTCTTCATGCTTTAAGCCTGCTAATATTATTCTTACATATCATATTGAGATACTTTGAGAGAGCTTGTTTGGAGGTTCTAGCAGGGGAGCGCAGCTACTTGTATACCCTTGACCGAAGAACGGTCCTCCTCTATCGGGGAAGGTCGTCCTCTTCGACCGAGCGCGCAGCTTCGGGAGGGACGCACATGGAGCGGTGAGGGAGGAAGGGGACACCCGCCTAGCCAGCCAGATCAGCCGAATCAACCCTGGCGATCAACGGGGTGACAGATGTCGCAGCCAGATGGCCCTCACATCCGAGATACTTTGAAAGGAATAAGGAAATTTAGAGGTTTTCAGTTTTGTTATTAAATAGTAAATATATTGTTACTCCTTTTACTTTAGAGCTGTTAAAATCATATTAATGATAATTCTTGACATATGTTTGACATATAGATATATGTGTGTATATATATATATACACACACAGATTATGATGATATACATAATATAATAATAAATGAATACAAGAAGTTGCAGAGTAAATTTCCTATTAAGAACAATAAGAGAAATTCTACATGTAAAGATATCAATCTGAATATATTCACATTAACACAGAAATAATTGTTCAAAAATGTACAACTACCTGAGAGTTTAGTAATTCAGAGAAGAGAGGTATGAAGGGGAAAGACTGAGAGATTATTAAACTTTTCTCTATACAATCTTTGTTGTTTGAATAGTAAAAGCAAGCATATATTACTTTGTTTAATGAACAATTTATTACCAAGAGAAGTCATAAATAAACAACTGACAATCATATTTTTAAAAGCCACCTCTCTGGAAGCAAACCATTAAAAATTCATAACTACAGAGAACAAAGTGAAGGTTGCTGGAGATGAGGTGGGTGAAGGATGGGCTAAATGGGTGATGAGCATTAAGGAGGGCACTTGTGATGAGCACTGGGTGTTATATGTAAGTGATGAATCACTAAATTTTCCTCCTGAAAACAGTATTACACTCTACATTAACTAACTAGAATTTAAATAAAAATTCGAAACAAGAAAGAAAGAAACAAAGAAACAAAGAAACAAAGAAAGATAAATAAAAGCCACCTCTCTGGAGCATTAAACATATTTAAATGTATCTCTTCATAATGACTGCATTTAACTAGTTAAAAAAAAAAAAAAAAAACCCTTACATACTCCAAAGTTCTATTGACAATATCTCAGCATAATATAGATCTTTAGTTAAAAACATCTATAAATCCCAGAGAAATCAGCCATCTATACAGCACACATTCACTTTCATAAACAATCCCATTTCAAATAGTAAAAAATACTCAATTGTTATTACTAAAAATGTCTGTAGTAATCTGATGTTAGTTTTAGATTTTAATTAATATGAAAAATCTTCTTATGAGTATGGAAGGCAAATTTGTGTACCATTTTTGGTAACTGAATTATTTCAGTTTAAATTAACAATGCATTGTATTTCTAGTATTTATTCTACCTTCCAAAGAAATCACTGTATGGATCTGAATTATTTATCATTTTTAGATAAATTGTTTTTATGATAAACTCATGTAAAGTATTTTATGGCTATAAATTATCAGTGGGCCAATAATCAGTTAAATAATATGATCCTGCCATTAGTTCCTGACTTAAACTGCTTTATAAATACATCTTTACTGACAGAAGAAAATCCAGCAATTGCAGGTTCCTTAAAAGTATAAACACTGCATTGCTTCATGTTGTGTTTATCTAGTAAAATATCACTCTACCTAAAATTGAATGCATTGATAATATTGATGACCTCCTAGTACTATGAATGAAAAGTCCCCTGCTCCCAACAAAAAAGCTCACATTAGGAAATTTCCTCCATGATTAATTTCATTTTCCATTATCAATTTCTCCCTCTACACTGGGTAGTCTCATCAGTATGCAAACACTCTGCCCCTATTGTAAAACAAAACAAAAAAAACAAAACTATAAAAAAGCATAAATAAGAAATTTCCCCATCATCCTGTATGTCTCTAGATACTACCCCATCTTTTTTCATCTGCTTTCAGGTAAACTTTCAAAGTTTTTATAATTTCTGTCTCCATGCTTCATCTCATATTCCCTGCTGTAAGCACTCTCCCTGGGCTTCTTGCACAATTCTACTAAGACTGCAGTTTCATCAAAGACTTCAAGGTGGTCAGTGCCATTGCTTCCTTTGGTTATTCTATCCTTGCCTGCACTCTTGGCATGACTGTTTCCCCATCTCTTTCCTCAACCTTGCTTTCTGCATACTTATTCTTATTATCCTTCCCTGACTTCCACTTATCTGTCTCCTTAAATAGGAAAATTTACTTTTGTGTCTGTCCCCTTCTGTAGGCCACCTCCTCAAGTTCTATGACTTTCAACACCATATTTGTGCCAATAACTCCCAAATCTATGAATTCACTTCTTACCTGTCCCAAGAACTCTGGATTTATATACTCACATCTCTTTCTTTGCTTGTCCACTGGGATATATACCATGCAAACTTAATGAGACTAAAACAAAACCTCTGATTCCCACAACAACCTTCCACCTACACTAAGCTACTCTTCCCCACATCATCACCTTCCACAGCTGTGGGGAAGTAAGCAGTATTATAATCAAATAAATTACTATTCTATCCCCTCCTCCTCCACATATCCATTCCACCAGCAAAGTCCCGATAGCTTTACTGCAAAACAAATCTCAACTCCTACCTCATCTCTCCATCTCTGCTTCTCCCATCCTAGCCAGGCCACTAGTCTCCATCTCCTTCCTGCTTCTAGTATTGCTCCCCTGTAACCCATTCTCTTGGAGTAGCCAAAGTGCTCTTTTAAAGATAGATCATGGGGACTATAGTTAATAATACTATATTGTATGCTTAGGAGTTGCTAGAGAGTAGATCTTAAATGTCCTTACCACCAAAAAAAGAAAAATGAAAAGTCACTATGTGAGATGACAGATGTATTAACTAATCTCACTGTGGCAGTTTCTAAATATATGCATATATCAAATCATCACATTGCACACCTTAAACTTACACATCGTTATATAAGTCAGCTACATTTTAATAAAGCTGGGGGAAAAAAGTAAAGATAGATCAAATCAGATAACTTTCTTGTTTGAAACTCTCCAATCACTTTCTTGTCCACTTTAAATAAAATATAAAATATTTTCTGTAGTTTATGGTCTGGCTTCTCGGATCTCATCTCTGACTACTGTCATCCAGCTACATCACCTCTTATTTTCCATGAGCATGCCAAATGGGTCTCCATCTTAAGGTTTTTTCAATAATTACCTTGCTGCCTGAAAGGCTATTGCTCTTTTTTAAGATTTATTTATTTATTTTAGAGGGAGAGAGAGAGAGTGTGCAGAAGTAGGAGGGGTAGAAGGGAGAGGCAGAGGGAAAGAATCCTCAAGCAGACTCCCCACTGAGCATGGAGCACTGGGCTTGATCCCAGGACCCTGAGATCATGACCTGAGCCAAAATCAAGAGTAGGTCACTGCAGCTACCCAGGCACCCCCAAAAGGCTATTGCTCTTAATCTTTAAATCTGTCTTCTTGGAATTCCGAAATTAGCTTTAATATTATCTCTTCAGTATATACTTTGTAGCAGTAACATACAAAATATTCACTTCATCACTTTCTATCACAGCACCTTATATGCATTCTTTTTGCACACTTAATGTAATGTGTCACTTTTTAATATTTTTAAATTTTTAATTAGTGCCTGTATTATTTTTCATATTAGAATATAATTTCCAAGAGTAGAGACCTTATTCGTCAGCCTCTTTTATTGTATCTCTAGTGCCTAGGACACTGCCTGGCAGTGAGTAATAGTAAAGTAAATAAATCAACAAATAAATTAATGACTTAAATGAGAGTGCACCTAGAGGTTAAACAAGAAAATGTATGACCTCTGATCTTAGCATCAAGCCGTTTTTAACCTTTTTCCTGTCCTATTTTAACCATTCCTTGTATCAGTTATATAGCTAAAATATCCAACTATCCTCTCTCCCTTTCCATTTCCTTCTCTCTCCCTCTACCTCTCTGTCCAAGAAGGTATATAGTCTCTCCTGGCTAAACACAACTATATGGATTGATGCCACTTAATGATGTCCATCAATATGTAGAATAATAAGTCACACTATTTCATAGTTGGATTTTAGTTTAAAAGGTAGTGGTCAGTAGGGACACCTGGGTGGCTCAGTCGGTTAAGCGGCTGCCTTCAGCCCGGGTCATGATCCCAGGGTCCTGGGATGAAGTCCCACATCGGTCGGGCTCCTTGCTCAGCAGGGAGCCTGCTTCTCCCTCTCTCTCCCTCTGCTTGTGCTCTCTGTCAAATAAATAAAATCTTTAAAAAAAAAAAAAAAAGGTAATGGTCAGTAATCTTTGGCAGCTGGTAATTTTAGACTCAGAGCAGCAAAACTTCAGAATGCAAACTTCAAGGGCTCAGTGCTTCAGGTCTTCCATTTGAGTTCAACAGTGATTTGCAGAACCAGTGAACTTTCCAAAGTCCTGCATTGGACAGATTGCCTCCTCAGCCACTAGCTGCTATTTTTTCAACAAGACAAATTTACATCATAGTAGGTAGTTATTCTCTTCCTAGTATCTTACATCTTCAGTACCTGACCCTCTCATAATGATCAGGAGAGGTAACAACAGACTGCAGTATGAAGTACCTGCCAGCTAAAGGAGAGGAGGACCAATCTCAGGTTATACTAGAGAAAGAAAGGGAAATAACTATGTGTGAAACCGGGTTCAGGCTGGGCCCTGCACATGCACTATCTCATTCAGGACACACGACAACATGACAAGGTAGGTCATAATGGTAGTCTTTTTACACATGGAGGAACATAAATATTTAGTGAATAAGTAACTTGCACAAGAACATTATAAAAAGCAAAAACAAAAAACAAACAAAACAAAACAAAACAAAAAACATGTAGATATCAAGTTCAAGCCTTTCAAACATGAATGTTCTTTCTGTAAGGATAAAATGGAGTACCAATACTTACGTATTTACTTCCGAATAAACATTTTGCGTTTTCAATTTCAGAGCACATTGGAATTGAAAGATGTGTATCATATTATATATGATATTACCATTAGTATTTGTCTAAAATTTTAAAAAATAGGTTTTTAAAATTTTCATCTCAGCTCATTATCTTTTGCAGGGAACAACACTTCTTTTTGTTTTTCTTTTTGACCAATGATTTCATGTTCCTGCTTATCTTGACAATATTTTGTCCACACAAATCAACATTTTGAATAAGAAATTTGCATGCATATGGATATCTATGTCTTCTAAATTAAAAATGCAGCTTAGATTCAAAAACCAATTCCCCCCTCACCCTCCATCCCCATATACTTCATGGATGAATATCAAATGCTCACAGAAAGTCAATTATGCCACAATAACTAAAAAGCAAGTTCCTTCATTTTTCTGTTTAATGATAAAGATGGTGGTACACAGGACAAATATAGTATTATCAATGGACATTTTTGTATTTTGTATTTAGATGTTATCATGAATATATTTATATATCCCTGTGCTGCTTATAAAGGATCTTCTTTTGACTCCAATCTTGACAATTTCAGATAAATATTTATGCTTAAATTCATATAAGGTTGTAATTACTGGGTATGAAAAAAATATGCTGATTTTATGTAGACATAAATTAAGTATTTTTAAATGAACAGAAGAAATTATTTATGCCAATACAAATTGATGATAGTTATTTCTGAATGGTAGGATATTTTTCTATTATTTCTTAGATTTTCTACATCTTCTAAAATGCATTTTTTTTTAATTCAGGGATTAACATTGCTATAAATATTTGATTGTAGTAGTATTTACTATACTTAGCCTATTACAACTATCTAAATGTTATTATATTAAATAAAAACTTCCAAAATTTATTTTTGATAGAAACTGAGGTATTAGCTAAATGCCCATTTTATATAACTTATTTTGAAAAAGTGCTCATTTCGAGGTAGAATAAATAAATCTTCCACTTAAGATGAATATGCATCTTAAATATAAAGGTGGTATACAAATGTATTTATATATCATAAACTATATATACATAATTATTTTATGCATTACTGAATATAGTTGAAAGCCTTAAAAAATAAAGCAAAACAAAACAATGCTACTATTTAACCCCTGCCATTTCTTAATTTTAGAACCATTTGCTCTCTGGAGAGGTTCAGTCCAAGACACAGTTTTATTTTTAAATAAGAAAACCCATGGCACTTCATACTATACTGTTCTTCCTTTACCTAATTTCTATTCTCTCATACTGTACTATAGACAGCAAGGAAAAAACAGATCATATCTTTCCCTCTCTTCCTGAAAATATCCTTCACTAGTTCATCAGTTAATTACATATATTTTCTCTCTCCACATTACTTTAGGCAACAGTGTTGCCAAATTTCTTCCACTTTGTTAACAAGGGACACCTGCCTCTCCAACTTCCAGTAACATTTACCTATCTTTCATTTAAGTCCTCAGCAATAGGCTTTTTTTTAAATTTAATTTTATTATGTTATGTTGGTCACCATACAATACATCACTAGATTTTGATCCATGATTCATTGTTTTCTTTCTTTTTTTTTTTTTGCTGGCACAATGTACACACTTTATTCAGGCTTTATTTCACCAGCTTTTATACGTGCTCATTTGTTGGGTGTGCATGCACGTGTGTTTCTTTTTTTTTTTTATGTTATGTTTTGGGGGTTTTTTTACATTTTTTTTATTATGTTATGTTAATCACCATACATTACATCATTAGTTTTTGATGTAGTGTTCCATGATTCATGTTTTCGTATAACACCCAGTGCTCCATGCAGTACATGCCCTCCTTAATACCCATCACCAGGCTAACCCATCCCCCCAACCCCCTCCCCTCTAGAACCCTCAGTTTGTTTCTCAGAGTCCATAGTCTCTCATGGTTTGTCTCTCCCTCCGATTCCACCCCCTTCATTTTTCCCTTCCTTCTCCTAATGTCCTCCATGCTATTCCTTATGTTCCACAAAAAGACAGTCTCTTCAATAAATGGTGCTGGGAAAATTGGACAGCTATATACAGAAGAATGAAACTCGACCATTCTCTAACACCATACACAAAGCTACACTCAAAATGGATGAAAGACCTCAATGTGAGACAGGAAACCATCAAAATCCTAGAGGAGAACATAGGTAGTAACCTCCTTGACATCAGCCGCAGCAAATTCTTTCAAGATACATCTCCAAAGGCTAGGGAAACAAAAGCAAAAATGAACTTTTGGGACTTCATCAAGATAAAAACCTTCTGCACAGCAAAGGAAACAGTCAACAAAACCAAAAGACAACCGACAGAATGGGAGAAGATATTTGTAAATGACACATCAGATAAAGGGCTAGTATCCAAAATCTATAAAGAACTTCTCAAACTCAACACCCAAAAAACAAATAATCAAGTCAAAAAATGGGCAGAAGACATGAACAGACACTTTTCAAAAGAAGACATACAAATGGCTAACAGACACATGAAAAAATGTTCATCATTAACCATCAGGGAAATTCAAATCAAAACCACATTGAGATACCACCTTACACCAGTTAGAATGGCAAAAATTGACAAGACAAGAAGCAATAGGCTTTTGAGGGCAATTAGGCTTTTTCTAACAGTCTCTTTAAAGCCTCTGGGCTTTTACTAACACTCTTCTCAAGGTCCCTCCAAGTTCTTTCTAACTGCAACCTAGTTAGTTCCAAAACCACCCAGTCTCATATTTAGGCTCTGCTCTGGTACCAACATCAATTCAAATATAAGTTACTATAGCTGGATGGTGGACTTGAACAAATTGTGTTTTCCCATAAAGGACACAATATTTCCAATCCCACATGCCCTTCCAGAAACTTGCTTCTGCCCCAGCAAAAGGTAGAGACATTTCCTCTTTTCTTGAAATTGGGTGGGTCTTTGTAATTGCCTCCATCAAATAATATACAGAAATAACATGGCATAACTTATAAGACTAGGTTAGAATAGGAAATATAATTTCTGCCAAGTTCTGTCCTTTGGGACACCTACTCTAGGAATCCATTTACTATACTGTAAAAAAGCCCCAACTCACTGAGAGACCACATGTACTTTAAGTATTATAGCTGAAGGCCAAGCTAAGGTACCAGCTTATAAACCACCAGCAAGTATCAACCACCATAATGTGAGTGAAAAGCCTCAGATGAGTTTAGACCCTGTGTACGGAATCAACTCAAGTCTTCAAGCTGCTAGCTGAGTCCCCAGACATCACTGAACAGAGATAAATGGTACCCCCTTAGGACTGTTTAAAATTTTGATTCCTCTATAACTTCTTTGAGCATACAAAATAGTTGTTTTATATCACTAAATTTTGGTATGTTTTTAAAAAGCAATAAATAACCAGAAAAGTAAGAATTGTCAGGAACAGATGAAATATATGAAATTAATTAATAGCAGTCAATTTGGGATGAAATATCATTGGTTCACCATGTAGTCAATTGTTTAAAGATGACCAATGCAAGTGACCAATGCTGGTGGCACGGTGGGTTAAGCGTCCAACTCTCGGTTTCAGCTCAGGTTGTGATCTCAGGGTCCTGAGATTGAGCCCCACATTGGGCTCTGCACTCAGCATGGAGTCTACTTTAAAGACTCTCCCTCCCTCTCCCTCTGCTCCTCCCCCACATGCTCTCTGTCTCTCAAATATATAAATAAATCTTAAACAAAATTAAATTAAAAAGATGACCAATGTGTTACTTGTAACAAAATATAGAATAAAAAGTTTATTTTTTTTATTAGTTATAGTTATAAGAAAGGAAGAATTCAACGTTGGTCTCCCATGAGACTAAAAGTTCCTTGAGAGTTGAGATCATTACTGAGATTTTTATAAAGGTTCTCAATGTTATTATAATAAATGAATGAATAATCGGAACAATGACTGACTGATGTAATGGCATTTCCTCTATACTGACTGGAATTAATATTGGGCTTTTAGACCCCTAAAAGCCAGGAAGTGATTGTAGGAATTGCTGCTTCTCCCCGCCAAACACATAGAACACACACACACACACACACACACACACACACTTAAGATTTTAAAGACACTCAGCAAGATATATGAGGGTAAAGACATTTCTAGGTCAAATTTTTACTTTTTATTTTAATGAATGACAGCATGAGGTTATAATAATATTGTAAATATTAGTAGTTGTAGGATTTTTAAAGTTGGTAACATTATATGTTTTTCTTTTCACCGTTTTTAAACCCATAAAATGAGAACTCCAGATCTCTACATATAGACATCAAGCAAGGAAAAGAAAATATTAGGGTTTATTTTAATTTTTATTGAGGTATAATTGACATACAATATCCTATTAGTTTCAGGTGTATACCATGGTACACCATATTAGTTTTACATACAGACATAGTATGTATTAGTTTTTTGGTCAGTAATAATTAATGTAGAGATATTTAGAATCAAATGTGTTCCTCTGTAAACATACATTTCAAATTATTCAAAATTCAAGCAATTTAACAGTACCCATCTCTATGTCATCTGAAAATACTGTCTGTGCCTGAATTACTTCAAATAGTTAAATCAATCTCTTAAACTAAAAACATTTTTGTATATAAAGCTATTGGTGTGGTGCATCTGACATCTGGACCAATTGTCAGCTATAGATAATTATGTCCCTTAATGTTCCATGCATCTATTTTCAATCCAGTTCAGCCCTTGTAATTAAAAACTCTTTAAATAGGATACAGCTTTTTTGGATAATGCAAAATTCTGATTGAATTCAAAAGAGAGATGTGATATCACAGAACCTTTGTCTGTAAAAAGTCATTACATCTTGAAAGTTTTCAACCTTGTTGCTAAAGCAATGTAAGGTATTCTGTACATGTCTACTAAGATAGCAGTTTAATAAGACCTGAAAATCTCTACTGAATGTATAAATATCTCTGGCACATAAAACTTCCTACTTAAAATGCAATTAAGTATAGCTAAAATATTTGTGACTTTTTTTGATTGATAATAAAACTTACTGTGTTGATTATGGATAGAAAGCAATAGAACTATTGAAACTTAGATGCTTGGCCATTGGTAAGGTTTCTTCATTGTCTAAATAACTCTGGGCTCTCACCCATTTCATTCCCGGGCACACAATAAATGGCAACATGTAAGAGACAATCAAATCCATTCATAAAGGCTGGAAAATCTAAAGTTTGAACATCTACCAATATAGAGTTCAGGTTTTTGGATCACAGATTTCATTAAGAATTGCAAAAAATGTGCATTCTATATTATCATTTCAGGAAGTTCTTTCTTAAACTAGTTCCCCTCCTCAAAAATCTCTATAGTAGAAATATATAATACAATATAATCTTATTGTATCTTATCTAATCTTCCTACCACCCTTCCCCAATCTATTCACTGCTGATGCAATAGTCAATCAAAGTATCTTTTTAGCCCCAGAAAAGTGGCAAGTTACTAAGTGCAGTAAGAGTCTCTCTCCTGTGGTTTAGAATCTTAGACAGATGGCCTAAAGAAAATCAAAAGAATTCATTTATTCCTTGCTACTATGCAGATCAGATGTCAGCAAACTGGGCAAAAGAATTAGTCTCCTATTTTTATAAATAGTTTTACTGGAACACAGCCATGCTCATTTGTTTACATGTTGGGTACCGCTGATTTCACACTACAATGGCAGAGGTGGGGAGTTGCAACAGTAATCAAATGGCCCACAAACCTAAAATATTTACTATCTGGCTCTGTAAGAAGATTGCTGACCTTTGACCTAGATCATTAGAGGTGCTGTAAATTCTACCTTTTCTGAGCCAGTTTGTTCAGTCCTTATTTTTGGCTTTTTAAATACCTAGATTCCTTTTTTCTCAGTTTGGTCAGACTAATTATGTTTTGCTTGCAATCAAAAAACATAACTGTTCACCAAATGGGTTCCAGGAGTTGGGGCAATCAAAATATCCTCTAGGAAATGTGGAGTATTTGGAAATGTTTACTCACACTAAGATGGGGAAACAGCAGTGAGGCTGCTATTTAAAGACCAAGATGAAATGATAACTCCCCTATGATATGCAGTCACACAACAATGACTCTACCAACTGTGACACCTGGATCTTTGAGATAACTAAGGGGACTCCTACCCACTACTGCCAAATAATTTGAATATCATGAGGCATGTGGAAACTGTGAAATAGGATGCTTACTTATGTCAACACTGGATTACACAAAGTAAGAAAATTCTTTTTCTGATTGAAGATGAAGTTGGTTTCTACTATTTACAACCAAAGACATTTAACGGATTCACCCTAACTCAGGGCTGATTAATATGAAATCCTCCATAATCCAAGGCTGACATCATCGCTCCTGCTTCAAAGATCTAAAATGACCATTGTTTGTTTCTAATATGTGAAATGTAAAACATTGGGAGTCTCTTGAAACAATTGCATGAAAAGTTATGTTTTATTTACAACAAACTATAGCAGTTATAAGGAGACTTCTCTATATAATACAGATTAATAAACATCTTAATTATCTGACATTATAAAGTATAGAGCTAGCCAAAGAACCACTGCACTTACCCATTTCAATGAAAATAATAAAAACGGTGCTTTCTTATCTCATAAAAGTATTAAAATAAAAAATGTGTTTTCTGTTATCACTGCTGTATTTATTTTCTCTTATCCATCTCCAGAGTTGTCTAAAGCACTGCTTTTCCTTGCTTTGGTGGCTTTTATGTTACACAGTAAAAAAGCAGCAGTTTTCAAGTATGCATAAGACAACTCTCTTGTTGGGGCGCCTGGGTGGCTCAGTCGTTAAGCGTCTGCCTTCGGCTCAGGTCATGATCTCGGGGTCCTGGGATAGAGCACCACATGGGGCTCCCTGCTCAGCGGGAAGCCTGCTTCTCCCTCTTTCACTCCCCCTGCTTGTGTTCCCTCTCTCGCTGTTTCTATCAAATAAATAAAATCTTAAAAAAAAAAAAGACAACTCTCTTGTTTGTGAAGGTCTAGATTAATTGAGGTGGACTTGTTAAATTATCCAAGCAGATGGAGGATGGAGAAATGTGCTTAGAGTTTATAAGGTATCTTATGCCGAATGCTGTGATCATGGAAGCTTCAGGAGCTTCAGAGCTCATTCATGTATTTGACATAGAAATCAAATAGCTACCAGACTTTATGGGATCGTACTGGTTTACAAATTGAACATGCCTACAGTGTCTGATATAAACTGAGGATGACAGAGCCCTTTCTTAAATACATTGGAGTACTTCAAACATTTAAAACCATTAAAGAAAAAAAAAAAACTGAGGATGCTGGTTCAAGCAGGCTTGGTAATGAGGAGATTGAATATCTTAAACATGGAATGATAAAGAATCAGAAAATTAGGATGTCTTAAGAACAAAAGAAGGGCAAAATTCCTTGCATCCTAGTGTCTGAGTAATATGCTACATGACTGATACAGGTTCTATAATATTATATAATCTTAGAATTATTTATCATTTCTGTTTATAGATGAAGAACCAAAAGTGAATCATGTTTTCTGACAGTTACAAGAGTAGATGGAGGGACCAAAGTTTCTTAATAAACATAATAGATAATACTTAATGATCACTGGATACAAAGTCAGAGGTAGCTATAAAATTTTAGAATGGTCTTCAGGTTTCTGGACACTGGTAATATTTTTCTTACAATAAAGAACATAAAAAAGAAAATATTGGTAATGGAATAAAGTGGCTGACTTCCAATTTAATCCATTCATGTTTAAGTTACATAAACATTCATTTTCAGATACAGTATATACATCAGTCTGTGTCTATTCAGGGCAATAGAAGCCTATATTAATTTAAACAGGGGTGCTTAATATAAAAGAATTATTAAGCTCTGATAGGAGGGCAACTACAAAGTAGTAAAGAGAACTCAAAAGAGTACCCTAGGAAAACAACAAGTAAGGATAAACTTGGAAGGGGGGCCCCTCCTTAAGGCTGGATTTCGGCCTTTAATGGAGAATATATGCTTGTCACCCATTAGATAGTAGAGATATTTGTTGGGTTTCCCAGGTCAGAGGTGGTCCATAGGCAGCAGGAAAAAACTTTCCAGGGAGCAGAAGAGTCAAAGCTGGTTTATGGGCACACAGACGGGCTTGGGTGCCTCTATGAGCATGATGCCTGGAATATGTAGCATCTGGATCACTAGGGCCTCAGGAAGGCGGTCACTGTGTCCAGGCTAGGGCTACACAGTCACTGACAGAAGGCATGCTCTGGAATGCAGCTGAGGCAGGGCACTACCAATCTCCACACATTCATACCACTGATCAGTCATTCAACAGGAGCCATGACATACAAAACTGGAAAAGCAGTCCTCTTCCTCCTGCAGTGTCTCTCTGTGACCTCTACTGACAAAGCTTAACATCCTGCTATTTGTGAATTAGAAAGACTTAAGCGTCCATTCAGAGCAGGTGCGAAAGGGTGAATTTGAAGCAGAGAGGCAATAAATTGATAATGGGCATAATATGAGAGGAGATGAAGACACAGGTTTCAGTGTTGTCAATTGGTGATTTTTTAAGCATAGTGGTTGAAGAGAAACCTTATGAAAAGTGTGTATTTAAGAAAAGCAAACTGATCCGCAGGGGACATCAATATTTAATAGATGGGGAAAGGGAAAAGAACAAGTATACTAAGACGCAAAGCGTCAGTGAAAAGTCAAAAATCAAGAGGGCACAAGGTCCCAATAATAACTTTCACAAGCTTTTTCTCCTGCCCCTCAACCTCCCATTCACATTATCTGCCTCACATTATAGCCATACTGGAGTTTTCTCAGTTTTCAAATAGGTACTGCTTTTCTGGCTTCAATATATACATTTCCTTTTTTTCAAGATTTTATTTATTTATTTGGCAGAGAGATAGAGAGCACAAGTAGGCAGAGAGGCAGGCAGAGGAAGAGGGAGAAGCAGACTCTACACTGAGCAGGGAGCCTGACGTGGGGCTCAATCCCAGGACCCTGGGATCATGACCTGAGCCGAAGGCAGCTGCTTAACCAACTGAGCCACCCAGGCTCACCTATACATTTCTTTTTTTAATCCCAGGAATTATCTTCTTCCTCAGATCACACCACCACCCAGTTCATACCCATTTCCTTTGGTTTACTTTTATTCATTTTTTTTTCTGGCCTCAGCTTAACTGTCATGAGATTTAGGGAAACTTCCAATTATATCTACCTGATACTGGCTTTGTCACTTCTGAAATGTGCTCTCAGTTTAGGAAGTCTAACACTCATATACAAAAGAGAGTAATGAGTTCATGGCACAGAAAATACAGGTTGAATTAATTAGTAAATAAATAAAATAAAGGGAAGCAAAAACTCAAAGGCAAGCCACTTTGGAAAATTAAGGCAATATAAATTAAGATGTGGATTAATCTTATTCATCAGCTTTATACAGTAAGCAATCATTGATAAATTTTGATGTCTTCTTCATTTCTTTACGTCATTTGTAAAAACAAACAAACAAAAAACCCCACAAAAAAACAAAACCTCTTAAAAAGAATTATCTGTACCAAGTACGGTAGGATGAATAATGCCAATCCCCCGAAAGGGTCCATATCCTAACTCCTAGAACCTGTGTATATATGTTTCCTTATAAAGCAAACAAGACTTCGCAAACGTGATTAAATTAAGGATTTTGAGACACAAGTTATACTGGATTATTGGATGAGCCCAATGTATTCACTAGAATTCTTATGAGAAAGAGGCAGTAAAGCTGGAGTCAGACAGAAGGCCATGTGACAAGGGAAGGAGAGAGAAAGAAAGAGATATTGAAAGATGCACACTGCTGGTTTTGAAGATGCGAGACAGGGCCATTAGCCAAAAAAATCCAGGAGGCTTCTGGAAGGTAGAAAAGTAAAGAAAGCAAATTATTCTCTAGAGCGTCCAGAAGGAACACAACCCTGCCGAACCACTTTAGAATTTCTGTCCTCCAAAACTGTAAAAGAAGTAAACTGTAGAGTTGTTTTAAGCCACTAAATTTGTGATAATTTGTTATAGCAGCAATAGAAAACTAATACACCAACATTCTTTAACTCTCTCATTCCAAGTTTCTCTTAAAGCCACTATAAGCAGGTGTTTGCACCAATTACTCCACCCCAAATACTTTTGTCAAAGAAACCAATTAGTTTGTTCTATTAAATCTAACGATCAGTTCACAATCTTTATTGTACTTAACCAATCAGTAGCAGAAACCATATTTAATTACTATAATTACTAATGGAGAAACAGTACATTTTACAGAATATTTCACAGAAATTTTTAAAATCTTTATATGAAATATTTTATAAAATCTTTAAATAATAGCAATAAATAAAATATTAAATGAAAAACACAACTTCTATCTACATAGAATACATATAATAATCTACAACCATAGGATTATGGATTAATTTCTAGATGTAATTTCACTGTACAAAGAAAGTTTCACTTCCGTATGTAAGAAACAATCCATTAGAAAAAGTAATTAAATACAGAATTTACGATACAGTAAAAGGTACCTAGGAATAAATCAAAATATGATATAAAATTCATTATATAAAAGTAAAAGGTTTTCTTATAGGACATTTAAAAATATACCAATATATCATCCTTTGCAAATGGGTATTTATTTTTACATTGCTTTATTACTTACATTCTATTTTTTTTTTAATTACTTACATTCTAAATATAAGTTGTAAGACTTGGACCATGTCATGCTACCTAATAAATATGTAAAATTAATAACTAAAAAAAAGATACCAATAGAGTAAAGGCATACCATGCTCACAAACTGAATAGAAAGATTTGATATCATGCCAACAAGAAAAAAAAATTGAGCAGAAATACCATACCAAAGACTTAAAAATGTTCATCTTGGTGCAAGAATAGGCAAAAGTGGTGTCACAAAATAGAAAACTGATATATACACAAACACTCTTATTGAAACTTCATATTTCAGAGGGGCCACTGCAGATCAGTGGGAAAACTCCTATTCAAAATTCAGTCCCAAAATTCAGTTAAGCGTCTGACTCTTGATCTCAGCTCAGGTCTCTCTCAGGGTTGTGATTTCAAGCCCTATATTGGGTTCCACTTAAGTAAGTAAGTAAGTAAGTAACTAACTAACTAACTAAATAAATAAATAAATAAAATTGGGACTGGAAAGGTCACACCTGAAAAACTAAACAGTAATTCTTTAAATATATATTTGATAAATGTTTAGGAAATGCAAGTGAGGTGAAAAATAAAATTTGGGAGCATGAATAAAAATGAGGAAATAAAGGAAGCAGATTGGCTTGAGAAAGAGCCCACTATGGGCTCTTAAAACATATCAGTGACCCATTGGGTGGTAAATAGGAATTTGTTTGAATGATCCTTTTAATTATAAATACGACACACACACACACACAGATAGACATACAAATGCATATATAAAGGCATTACATGGGTTTTATATGTTCAATGGCTTCCATTATAATAAATACAGAACAGTCAATAAAATTTAAAGATAGAACTAAATTAAAAGTAGGGATTTTAGATGGTAAATCCAGAGACAAATAGGTGGTAGTAGAAATAAGGACCTCAAAGGAGTAAAGGATTGAATAGATATTTACTTAAACCAAGGAGATGGATTTTAACTCTTTATATGCTATATAGAAGTTTAATTTAAAAAGTTTAAAAACATAAAACAAAGTAGGTAAATTCAAGTTCCTTAAACATACAATATTGGTATACACAAAACATAACTCCCAAGTTCCAAAGGGCAAATATCTTCATCTGTTCTTTTCATTGTGGAACCCCAATGGCCTAGAACAGTGCCTGGTATATATTAGGTACACAATTGACATTTGTGGAATGAATATGTTGAATGAATTAATGAAGAGTACAAATTACGCACAAGAACACATGGTTTTGGAGGGTTTGTCTTACTGACTAGGCTGTAGCTGGTGGTTATTTACGTGACTGGACTTTTTCTCTCTGCTTACATTGTTCCTTCTGTTTGGTGTGTGGGTGTATTCTTTTTTTCATCTTTGAACCTATTACACCTTCTAATTTCTTGTTAGTCTTTTTACTCTGAACAGATAGACAAGATGGTAGAGAACAGTACACAGAAAAAACAAAAGGCTAAATGCTGAGGAATATGTTCTAGATTTATGGGAGTAAAAGCAATCTTAAGGGTTCTGGATTATCTAATTTGTTTCAATCAAAATATGAATAAGGTAAATAATGACAAATATAGTCTACTTGCAACCTGAGTAGTTACCTAATCATTATATTTATAGCAACAAATGTTTACTTCCATTAGCAATTTAGACATTATTTTGTATCAATCATATAATTATCTAAGAAAGCCAGACAAGTAAAATATTTCTTTAATCAGGTGAAAACATCCTGATTTTAAGCACTAAAACATTCTAAAATTACTTTTTACTTTTATTTCCAGAAGTAATAGCTTTAAGATCTGAAGGGATGTTGATTCCAAATTCTTATTTTTGATGTTTGTTTTCAGAAGATAAAAGTCCACCCTTAGATAATTTAGAAGGGAAAACATTTTGTATAAAAGGAAAAGCATATGTAGAATATAAGAAACAGCGCAGAGGGGAAGGGAGGAAAAACTGAATGGGAAGAAATCAGAGAGGGACACAAACCATGAGAGAGTTTTAACTACAGGAAACAAGTAGGGTTGCTGCAGAGGAGGTGGGGGGGATGGGGTAACTGGGTGATGGGCATTAAGGAGGACACGTGATGTGATGAGCACTGGGAGTTATACTAATGAATCATTGAACATTACATCAAAAACTAATGATGTATTATATGTTGGCTAATTGAATTTAAATTAAAAAAAGAAAAAAGAAAGAGCAAAGAATTATTTTAAAAAATAGTATGATATTCTCAAATGAAAAATGAAGATAGATGGATTTTTTTAAGTTATGCCATATTATTGAAAGACATCTGAAAATTAAGGAAAAAATAATTTTATCAGCTTTTTGATAAATTAATTGGTTCTTTCTTTTCATAAGAAGAATGTTCTTTTATGGATACAAAATCAGAGCTTTCTGATATATGAAGAATGGTCATTATCATATGTCCTATAAATTTTTTTTTCTAAGTCAGAAGTCAAAAATTGTGTTTAATCTGCTACTGATGGTTAATTACTCAAACTGTTGGTAGTTCTTAGAAATACTAATTTAAATCTCCTTATGTTCTACATTTGGAAACATTCAAAGAAGATATAGATAAGAATTATTTCTTTGGACCAAATAAAAACAATCTAGATAATTAAGAAATTGTTCCCTAATTAATTTGAAAACTATGTTTTAGCACCCTTCAATAAATTGTCAGGCAAAATATTATGCCATTACTGAAATATTCAGAAAGATCTACCTAAGTCCCTTACATATATTTTTTCCAAAATGTAAAGAGTGATAAATAACACTAAAAACTCTGAGTGTCCTAGGGTATATACAAATTCAAAACAATGAATGAAAATACATGAGAACCTTTGGTGAAGATGCAAGCTTCAGTCTCAGACTTCTTTATTTGATTATATTTAATCAAGTTGTTATTTAGATAAAATTAATGTATTTCAAATAGAAGTTAGTTTTTAAATGTAAACAAATATTCTTTCATTTAAAATTGAGGAAAGGAGGGCACCTGAGTGGCTCAGTCAGTTAAGCATCCAACTCTTGATTTCAGCTCAGGTCATGATCTCATGGTCCTGGGATGGAGCCCCATGGGGCTCTCCGCTCAGCATGGAGTCCACTTGAGGTTCTCTCCCTCTCCCTCTTTCTTCCTCTCTCTCTGTCCCTCCCCCCACCCATGGATGCTCTCTCTCTCTAAATAAGTAAATAAATAAAATCTTAAAAAAATAAAATAAAATAAAATAAAAGAAACACCTAGTCAGATTTATCCTAAAAGTGTAACACATTTTAAAATATATTATTAGCATGAATTTCCTTTTATTTTTAAAGAAAAGGGGTACAAGGTCTTTTCCCCCTTTGGGGAGAAAAAAGTCAGATAAAAA
Organism: Mirounga angustirostris; assembly: GCF_029215605.1. NCBI lineage: Eukaryota > Metazoa > Chordata > Mammalia > Carnivora > Phocidae > Mirounga > Mirounga angustirostris. The sequence continues at coordinate 137,469,619 of NW_026991710.1, forward strand.
ATACTATTTCCAAGATATATGTTTCATCTTTATCATATGCTTGGTAGTACGGCATATAAAGAGGTCTTTAATATAAAGCAACTACAATGTAAATTGTTTCTCTTTAATTTTGATTACTATTATACACAGGAAAAAGCATTTGGCTGGATAGTACTTCAAGATATCTACTGAACGTATATATACACACACACACACATATGTATTACATTATATATGTGTCTATATATGTCATATATGTTACACTTTATATTACATTACATATATAACATTTATAGAGAGAGAATATATAGTATATTTTGGTATAGTATATAGTATATTTAAAATTGTTGATGATTTTCTCCACTTTAAAGCAATTACATCTATAACACTACATACTCTTAATAAAAATAATTATATTTCTTTGAGCTTTCCTTTATATTATTTTAAATATTAGAATTCTTTAGATTTTTTAAGCTAGGATTTTTTTTTTATTTCTAACATAGGCATTGCTGTCCATAAATTCCAAACACATTTTGTTAGTTTTCACTTAATCTTCTGAGAGTTGATAGAATTCTACTCCTATTGTTGCAAACTGAAATCAAAGAGGGATTATGGATGACAATGTTTTCTTCTAGAAAATTAGAACACAGGATAATTTAGTGATCTGTAAAAACCTTAAGGTTAGGAATGGAAGGATTTGGACTCAGGATATGAAGATATGATTCACAACAAACCAGTTCAGTATTTTTTATTATTATTATTATAGAAAACAACTAAGAGCTTTCACAGATGTTAGTTAATATCAGGAAGGAGGTAAAGAGAAGGACAAAGCTAGAATATAAATGTTTTCAAATCCACGATGTCTAGTCTAGTATTAAGTCATATTTTCTTTTGTTACTCACTTAATATCAATTATGCCATAAAGAAATGAAATTGCCTCCAGAAAAAATAATAACTATGTGAAAATAAGATAAGATGAAGCCAGCAAAAAGATTAGAATGTAAGAATGAAACCTGTAAATGAATGCTTATTTGATCAATATGGGCAGAATATATCTAAGTTTTAAAGACAAAGCAAACATACAAATATAATTACAAAATATTAGGACATAAGTCATACAGTGTCAAAAACTTGAACAGGTTGCATGAGATAAAAAGTGTCTAAAGACAGAAATCTAAAAAATGTCATTTTTTCCCCTATAAACAAGAGGCAAAAATAAGACCTTAGGTCATTTATGTTCACTGTAGTCTATACATTTCACTTCAAAAATTGGTATCATATCAGTAACAAGAGATAGTAAAACTATATTATTACTAGTGGGGGAAAACAAGAGAAGTATGCTAAAAGAGAAATACAAACAAAAAACTCAGGCTCATGTAAACTGTAAATGTGCACTCACTGTTGTGAGTCATACTAGAAGTATTATACCATATACATAGATAAATTAAAAATACAATTTTTGCCTATTCTGATTCACAGAATTATATTCTCTTAAAGTAAACCCTATGATCTGACAATCTCATTGCATAGAATTAGAGATTTTCAAGGAATCTTATAAAAATGAGAGAAAGACTCCTGAAAAGCACAATTTGTCCTAGATAACATATGCACTACTTGGCAGAAATACAATTTGAATTTTAATCTCTACTCTTTAATCTAGTATTATTTAAATTATACCATGGACAACAGAAAGCTGATTAACAGATCTTTTTAATATGAACCAAGGTTATCTTACTTTGTGACCATGAAATAGGTTTCTTGTTTCTGTATCATGACCTTTCCCCCATCGTTTCCATTTTCAGTCCTTCAACTTTTATGAATTATGTTCTTTCTCTCGTTTCATTCTTCACATTTTAATTGTCCCTAATATGTGGCAGGGTTGTCTGTCATATGAGATAACAGTGATAGACTATCTCTTTAAATTTATCATAGTATTTAATACCTAAATTAGACATAAAGTCCTATTTAAGAGTATAGATTCTGGAATCAGAATACCTAGTTTCAAGTTCCAGGCTTGCCATGTGCCAAATGTGCAACCAAGGCAAATTACTTAACCTCTCTGTACTTCAGTTTTCTCATCTTTAAAATTAAAATAATAAGATAGGGTGCCTGGGTGACTCAGTCAGTTAAGCATCTGCCTTCAGCTCAGGTCATGATCCCAGAGTCCTGGGATCGAGCCCTGCTTCAGGCTCTTTGCACAGCGGGAAGGCTGCTTCTCCCTCTCCCACTCCACTTGCTTGCGTTCCTGCTCTCGCTGTGTCTCTCTCTGTCAAATAAATAAATAAAATCTTTAAAAAAATACAATGAGAGGGAGGCGGCACAAGATGGTGGAGGAGTAGGAGACCTGCATTTCATCTGGTCTCAGGAATTCAGCTGGATAGGGATCAAACCATTCTGAACACCTACAAACTCAACAGGAGATCGAAGAAAAGAATAGCAACAACTCTCTGAACAGAAAAGCGACCACTTTCTGGAAGGTAGGACGTGCAGAGAAGTGAGTCTGAGGCGATATTCAGGAGGATAGATGGTGGGGGAGGGGACCTCCGTCGGATGCTTCTGGCAAGTAATAGAGCCACAGAGCACAAAATCGGAACTTTTAGTTGAAATCTAATAGTAAAACTTACGAGTCTCAGAGACAAAGAGAAAATCCTGAAAGCAGCTCGGGAGAAGAGATATGTACCTACAATGGTAGAAACATTAGATTGGCAACAGACCTATCCACAGAGACCTGGCAGGCCAGAAAGGACTAGCATGATATATTCAGAGCACTAAACAAGAAAAATATGCAGCCAAGAATACTATATCCAGCTAGGCTGTCATTGAAAATAGAAGTAGAGATAAAAAGCTTCCAGGACAAACAAAAACTAGTCACCTCCACTGAGGGACATCGCGCCAGTGGCTAAGCGGGGGGTAGAACCCTCATGGGACAGTGTGGTCTCAGGACGCTCGGGGTCACAGAAAGACCAGGGGTGCCTGAGTGCAGCAGAGCTCCTAGGTATCGGAGCGGGGAAGCTGGCTGCAGAGACGGAGCCCAGGCACAGGCTATCAGCCTGGGGTTGCCATAAACCGTGATCCGCAGCACAGTTGGGCCACTGCTCCTCCAGCAGGGACCCAACAAGCAGCAGATCCGGGGAGACTCCCCTTCTTCCCCCAGGAGGAGCAGAGTGGGAGTGCATCGCAGGGATCTGCTGGGTTTGGAGACTCCACACCGAGTCGGGTGGCAGAGATAGAAACGCTCGGTCAAAGGCCGGGTGAGCATGGAGTGCGGCGGGAGACTGGGGAGCGGGAGTGATTGACTGCTTTTCTCTGGGGGCTCACTGAGGAGCGGGGCCATGAGTTCTCGGCTCCTCTGGGGTGGAGATTGGGAGGCCGCCATTTCCACTCTCCTGCTCCAAAGCTGTACCGAAAGCTTGCAGGCAACAAAAGCTCCCGAGAGCAAACCCAAGCAGATTACTTAACCTGGACTGTCAAGGGCAGGGCAATTCCGCCTCCGGCAAAGACATTTGAGAACCACGGCAACAGGCCCCTCCCCCAAAAGATCAGCAAAAACAGCCAGCCAAGACCAAGTTTACCAATCAATGAGAATGGCAGAACTCCAGCGCTAGGGGAATAATGCACAGAGAATCCATGGCTTTTTTACCATGATTCTTTAGACTTTCAAAGTTAATTTTTTTTAACTATCTTTTTTTTATTATTTTTATTTTTCCCTTTTTCAAACAACATTTTATCAATCCCTTTTTTAAAAAACATTTTTATTTTTCATTTTTAGAGTCATATTCTATTCCTTCATAGTAGTTACCCTTATTTTTGGCATATATATATAAATTGTTCTCTCTTCAAAATTTTGAGATAGTTTCTTCTAACAGATCAAAATATACCCTAAATCTTTAGTGTATGGTTTTGTTCTACTCTCCTGCCTGATCACATTCTCTCCCGTTTTTTTCTTTTTTTTTTAAATCCTCTTCTTTCTTTTTTCAAACAACTGCTTATCAATTCCTTTTATAAAATTTTTTATAATTTTCATCTTTACAGTCATATTCCATCCCTTCATCATATCAACACTTATTTTTGTACATATATATGTTTTTCTTTCTGTAAAATTTTGGGAGGCACTTTCTTCTAAAAGACCAAAATACACCCAAAATCTAGTGTATGGCACTGATCTATGCACCATCTTGATCATATTTGATCATATTCTGTTTTTTGTTTTGTTTTGTTCTGTTTTTGTTTGTTTTTGTCTTTTTTTTTTCTCTTTCTTTTTTTCTTTCATTCCCTTTCTTTTCCCCCGGCTTCAGGTCTTTTCTGATTTGTTTAGGTATATTTTCTGGGGACGTTGTTACCCTGTTAGCATTTTGTTCTCTCATTAATCTATTCTCCTCTGGACAAAATGACAAGATGGAAAAATAACCTCAACAAAAAGAACAAGAGGTAGTACTGACTGCCAGGGACCGACTCAATACAGACATTAGTACGATGTCAGATGTGGAGTTCAGAATCATCACTTTAAAGATACTAGCTGGGCTTGAAAAAAGCATGGAAGTTATTAGAGAAACCCTTTCTGGAGAAATAAAAGAACTAAAATCTAACCAAGTTGAAATCAAAAAGGCTATTAATGAGGTGCAATCAAAAATAGGGGCACTAATGCTAGGATAAATGAGGCATAAGAAAGAATCAGTGATACAGAAGATCAAATGATGGAAAATAAAGAAGCTGAGAAAAAGAGAGATGAACAACTACTGGGTCACGAGGGCAGAATTCGAGAGATAACCGATACTATAAGACAAACAACATTAGAATAATTGGGATCCCAGAAGAAGAAGAAAGAGAGAGAGGAGCAGAAGGTATATTGCAGCAAATTATAGCAGAGAACTTCCCTAATTTGGGGAAGGAAACAGGCATCAAAATCCAGGAAGCACAGAGAACCCCTCTCAAAATCAATAAAAATAGGTCAATACCCCAACATCTAATAGTAAAACTTACGAGTCTCAGAGACAAACAGAAAATCCTGAAAGCAGCTCGAGAGAAGAGATCTGTAACCTACAATGGTAGAAACATTAGATTGGCAACAGACCTATCCATAGAGACCTGGCAGGCCAGAAAGCACTGGCATGATATATTCAGAGCACTAAACAAGAAAAATATGCAGCCAAGAATACTATATCCAGCTAGGCTGTCATTGAAAATAGAAAGGGAGATAAAAAGCTTCCAGGACAAACAAAACCTAAAGGGATTTGCAAACACGAAACCAGCCCTACAAGAAATACTGAAAGGGGTCCTCTAAGCAAAGAGAGAGCCTAAAAGCAACATAGACCAGAAAGGAACACAGACAATATACAGTAACAGTCACCTGACAGGCAATATAATGGCACTAAATTCCTATCTTTCAATAGTTAGCCTGAATGTAAATGGGCTAAATGCCCCAATCAAAAGACACAGGCTATCAGATTGGATAAAAAAACAAGACCCATCGATATGCTGACTGCAAGAGACTCATTTTAGACCCAAAGACACGCCCAGATTGAAAGTGAGGGGGTGGAAAACTAATTACCATGCTAATGGACACCAAAAGAACGCTGGGGTGGCAATCCTTATATCAGACAAATTAGACTTTAAACCAAAGACTGTAATAAGAGATGAGGAAGGACACTATATCCTACTTAAAGGGTCTATCCAACAAGAAGATCTAACAATTGTAAATATCTATGCCCCTAACATGGGAGCAGCCAATTATATAAGGCAATTAATAACAAAAGCAAAGAAACACATTGATAACAATACAATAATAGTGGGGAACTTTAACACCCCCCTCACTGAAATGGACAGATCATCTAAGCAAAAGATCAACAAGGAAATAGACACTTTAAATGACACACTGGACCAAATGGATTTAACAGATATATTCAGAACATTCCATTCCAAAGCAACAGAATACACATTCCTCTGTAGTGCCCATGGAATATTCTCCAGAATAGATCACATCCTAGGTCACAAATCAGGTCTCAACTGGTACCAAAAGATTGGGATCATTCCCTGCCTATTTTCAGACCACAATGCTTTGAAACTAGAACTCAATCACAAGAGGAAAGTCAGAAAGAACTCAAATACATGGAGGCTAAAGAGCATCCTACTAAAGAATGAATGGGTCAACCAGGAAATTAAAGAAGAATTAAAAAAATTCATGGAAACCAATGAAAATGAAAACACAACTGTTCACAATCTTTGGGATGCAACAAAGGCAGTCCTAAGAGGAAAGTATATAGCAATACAAGACTTTCTGAAGAAACAAGAAAGGTCTCAAGTACACAAGGTAACCCTCCACCTAAAGGAGCTGGAGAAAGAACAGCAAATAAAGCCTAAACCCAGCAGGAGAAGAGAAATAATAAAGATCAGAGCAGAAATCAATGAAATAGAAACCAAAAGAACAGTAGAACAGATCAACGAAACTAGGAGCTGGTTCTTTGAAAGAATTAACAAGATTGATAAACCCCTGGCCACACTACCAAAAAGAAAAGAGAAATGAACCAAAATCATGAATGAAAGAGGAGAGATCACAACACCAAAGAAATACAAACAATTATAAGAACATATTATGAGCAACTCTATGCCAGCAAATTAGATAACCTGGAAGAAATGGATGCATTCCTAGAGATGTATCAATTACCAAAATTGAACCAGGAAGAAATACAAAACCTGAACAGACCTATATCCACTAAGGAAATTGAAGCAGTCATCAAAAATCTCCCAACAAAGAAGAGCCCAGGACCAGATGGCTTCCCAGGGGAATTCTACCAAACATTTCAAGAAGAATTAATACCTATTCTTCTGAAACTGTTCCAAAAATAGAAATGGAAGGAAAACTTCCAAACTCGTTTTATGAGGCCAGCATTACCTTGATCCCCAAACAAGACAAAGACCCCTTCAAAAAGGAGAATTATAGACCAATATCCTTGATGAACACGATGCAAAAGTTCTCACCAAAATACTAGCCAATAGGATACAACAGTACATTAAAAGGATTATTTACCATGACCAAGTGGGATTTATTCCTGGGCTGCAAGGTCGGTTCAACATCCACAAATCAATCAATGTGATACAATACATTAACAAAAGAAAGAACAAGAATCATATGATCTTCTCAATAGATGCAGAAAAAACATCTGACAAAGTACAGCATCCTTTCTTGATCAAAACTCTTCAGAGTATAGGGATAGTGGGTACATTCCTCAATATCATAAAAGCCATCTATGAAAAACCCACAGCAAACATCAGTCTCAATGGGCAAAAACTGAGAGCTTTCCCCTTAAGGTCAGGAACATGGCAGGGATGTCCACTATCACCACTGCTATCCAACATAGTATTAGAAGTCCTAGCCACAGCAATCAGACAACAAAAAGAAATAAAAGGCATCCAAATCAGCAAAGAAGAAGTCAAACTCTCATGCTTTGCAAATGATATGATACTTTATGTGGAAACCCCAAAAGATTCCACCCGAAAACTGCTAGAACTCATATAGGAATTCAGTAAAGTGGCAGGATATAAAATCAATGCACAGAAATCAATGGCATTCCTATACACCAACAACAAGACAGAAGAAAGAGAAATTAAGGAGTCAATCCCATTTACAATTGCACCCAAAACCATAAGATACCTAGGAAATAATCTAACCAAAGAGACAAAGGATCTGTACTCAGAAACCTATAGAATACTCATGAAAGAAATTGAGGAAGACACAAAGAAATGGGAAAACATTCCATGCTCATGGATGGGAAGACCAAATATTGTGAAGATGTCAATGCTACCTAGAGCAATCTACACATTCAATGCAATCCCCATCAAAATACCATCCACTTTTTTCAAAGAAATGGAACAAATAATCCTAAAATATATATCGAACCAGAAAAGACCCTGATTAGCCAGAGGAATGTTGAAAAAGAAAAGCAAAGCTGGCGGCATCACAATTTCGGACTTCAGGCTCGATTACAAAGCTGTCATCATAAGACATTATGGTACTGGCACAAAAACAGACACATAGAGCAATGGAACAGAATAGACAGCCCAGGCATGGACCCTCAACTCTAGGGTCAACTCATCTTTGACAAAGCAGGAAAGAATGTCCAATGGAAAAAAGACAGTCTCTTCAACAAATGGTATTGGGAAAATTGGACAGCCACATGCAGAAGAATGAAACTGGACCATTTCCTTACACCACACACAAAAATAGACTCAAAATGGTTGAAAGACCTCAATGTGAGACAGGAGTCCATCAAAATCCTAAAGGAGAACACAGGCAGCAATCTCTTCGACCTCAGCCACAGCAGCTTCTTCTAGAAACATCGCCAAAGGCAAGGGAAACAAGAGCAAAAATGAACCATTGGGACTTCATCAAGATAAAAAGCTTTGCACAGCAAAAGAAATAGTCAACAAAACCAAAAGACAACCCAGAATGGGAGAAGATATTTGCAAATGACATATCAGATAAAGGGCTAGTATCCAAAATCTATAAAGAACTTCTTAAACTCAACACCCAAAGAACAAATGATCTAATCAAGAAATGGGCAGAAGACATGAACAGACACTTTTCTGAAGAAGACATCCAAATGGACAACAGACACATGAAAAAGTGCTCAACATCGCTCGGCATCAGGGAAATCCAAATCAAAACCTCAATGAGATATTACCTCACACCAGTCAGAATGGCTAAAATTAACAAGTCAGGAAATGACAGATGTTGGCGGGGATGCAGAGAAAGGGGAACCCTCCTACACTGTTTGTGGGAATGCAAGCTGTTGCAGCCACTCTGGAAAACAGTATGGAGGTTCCTCAATAAGTTGAAAATAGAGCTACCATACGATCCAGCAATTGCACTACTGGGTATTTACCCCAAAGAAACAAATGTTGGGATCCGAAGGGGTACGTGCACCCCGATGTTTATAGCAGCAATGTCCACAATAGCCAAACTGTGGAAAGAGCCAAGATGTCCATCGACAGATGAATGGATAAAGAAGAAGTGGTATATATATACAATGGAATACTATGCAGCCATCAAAAGGAATGAAATCTTGCCATTTGCAACCACGTGGATGGAACTGGAGGGTGTTATGCTGAGCGAAATAAGTCAATCAGATAAGGACCTATGTCATATGACCTCACTGATATGAGGAACTCTTAATCTCAGGAAACAAACTGAGGGTTGCTGGGGGGGGGCGGGGTAGGAGGGATGGGGTGGCTGGGTGATAGACACTGGGGAGGGTATGTGCTATGGTGAATGCTGTGAATTGTGCAAGACTGTTGAATCACAGATCTGTACCTCTGAAACAAATAATGTAATATATGTTAAGAAAAAAAAAGAAGAAGAAGAAGATAGCAGGAGGGGAAGAATGAAGGGGGGGAAATCGGAGGGGGAGACGAACCATGAGAGAAGATGGACTCTGAAAAACAAACTGGGGGTTCTAGAGGGGAGGGGGGTGGGAGGATGAGTTAGCCTGGTGATGGGTATTAAAGAGGCACGTTCTGGATGGAGTACTAGGTGTTATGCACAAACAATGAATCATGGAACACTACATCAAAAACTAATGATGTAATGTATGGTCATTAACATAACAATAAAAAATTAGAAAAATAAAAATCAATTAAAAATTAAAAAATACAATGAAAATAATAACTTATCCACAGTATTGGTATCAAGATTAAATGAGTTAGTATTTATATAGCACATAATAAGTTCTATATAGATGCTGAACACAAATACATAAAAAGATGACAATCTGCTAATCTTTATATTGTAACTTTCTCTATTTACACAGCCCTTATCTGACGTTTTGTTGTCCTATTAATGGATTCTCAGAAACTTTTAGAAGTTGGAATTTTGAAAATACTAGTATTCATTTTTCTGTACAGACCTTCGACTGACGTTGACTTCTGAAATAATTACGATAGATTATAGACAAAGATAATTTCATTATCAAAATTTACTGTGGCATCCTTTCAGCATAGCATTATGATTATGAAAAATATTGTTTCACCTAATGCAAAGCCATTTAGAAATAATTTCCTCCTCAAATAAAGATGTTTTTCTTTCAAAACTCAATGCACATCATTTTGGCCAATGCAACAGTGGAAGCTGATTACATGTCAGCTACATTAGACAGTGCCCTGCTTTATAATTGCTATGCTGTAGTGAAAATCCTGGAGTAAGATTATGTGACAGTTGTTCCCTTGGTTTGTCTATAAAATTGAGATATTTGTTTCATAGAGAAATCCATGTGATCAGAGATTGTTTTTAACATGCAGTTAATAGTTTTACTGAAATAAGGGAAATAGAAAAAAATAATGATACAAAATGGTTAATTCTCATTGCTTCTATCCCAGCATTAGTATAGACTTACTTGGTAATAACTCTGTATAGAGAGTACACTTATGCTTGTGTTTGCAGAAACATTCTTATGTAACATGCATATATATATGTAAATGCATATGTATGCAAATATGTAAATGTATATGTGAAATATATACATATTTTCTTCTGTGACTTAAGAAGATCAGAAAGATATGAAGAGGCTGTAGAGAAAAATGATACAATAGAGAATAGAAATATATCACTATATGGACATTTTAGCAGTCCTCTACAACATTCATAAAGTATATTTCTGTATAATGCAAAAATATACCATATATATTTTAAATCAACAATTAAATCATCAATCTAGACATCTAACTTTAATTACAATTATGCAAAACAGTATTCATAGAATTCAATATATCTATTGAAAATACTATTTAAAATTATATGGTAGCAATCTTCCACATGCTGAAGTCTTCTCACTCTCTTTCTGTCAACATCCCTAACCCTACCTTTTTATATTAACATGTATCATATTGTGTTGCTTTAAGATTTTTATATAATTAAGACTTCTTTTAATCTGTCATCTGGCAAAGTAATTTCTTCTCTTACTAACCAAGCGTTTTAAAAGATAAGGTCATCTCTTTCTCCAACTTTATATTTCCAGCACCTGAAAATTGTATATATAAGCCTTCAGATCAAGAGAGACTCTTGGCTAAAGATGCTATCATGCCATATAGACAGCATTTAACTGGATAACATCATCAAGGATGGAAGAGATGAATCAGTGAGATGAATGGCAAGCATCAAAGAAGACTGAACCAACATTTATATAAAGAAAACTATAGTGTGATGTTCTTGAAGCTAAGTAAAAAAGGCATATAAGAAAGCAGATGTAAATGTTGTTGAGAAATGAAATGAGATGAAGCTAGAAACAGTTTATTGGATTTAACGATGCAGAAATCATTAGTGTCACTTATAAGTACCGATTGGATGGAACTGTGAAGATAAAAGCCTCTTGGTGTATGTTTAAGAGAAAGTGGAGAGAGAAAAATTATAGACAGGGAATATGAAGAACTCGTTCCAGGCATTTTATTGCAAAAGGTAGCAGAAAAATGGGATGGGAATGGACGTGCATTTCAGGTCAAAAGAAGAGTTTGTATTGCTTTTATGTGTGTGTGTGTGTATATATGTATATATATATATGTGTGTATATATATATATGTATATATATATGTATATATATATATATGTAAAAAATATAGAGGCTGCTTATATATTTTATATTGTGAATTATATAGTATAGAACAAAAATTCAATGAAATGGGAAAGAAGGCAGAACTGAGGTTTTCCTTAGTGTGACTCTCAGCATATATGCAACACATACATAACAAAGAAATCCTGGACAACTGAACTGTTTAATCACTGAATGTCCATGCCAAAGAAATAGAGCCTTTTGTTTTGACCACTGATTATTTTGTGATCAGTAGGATACACTGGAAAATAAGTGTTGTAATCAACATTTGTGATGTGTGTGACAGTGATAATTTTTACAACACATGCATGCCTATCTCTTATCTCATTCACTGAAAACTTTGGTGATCAGTGATATGTCTCCTGGTCTTGTGTTGAAGAAAAAAAAAATGGCAAAATACAAAAGCAGTCACAACACTTCTAACTTGTTATATATAGAAATCTTTGTATGATCTAGAAAAATACTTTTCAGTCATTTTCATCTTTTCACTTTACCATTTAAACACACATCTGTGAATCCACCATAGCTGTACATAATTTTCATATCATGAATTGTAAATCTATCTTTTATTTTCTTCTGAAGAATGTGTATAGAATGCAAGTGCTTGAAAGGGACACAATTATTAGTATAACCTTGAATTTATTCCACATAATAAAAATAATAAAGGAATCAAACTTTATATCACAGTGACACAAATTTGGGAACCTGCAAATAGCAGCCTCTATGCCAGAGCCAGCTCAGCAAATATGTTGTGAGAACTTTATAGCAAAATAGAACAGACCCAGAATTTTAAATGTAAAGGTATTTTGACAACACATTTTTGTCCAGTGAAATGTTATAAGCCTAAGATGATATATAATGGGTTTATTATGTTATGTTAGTCACCATACAGTACATAATGGCTTTTCAAGTTAAAAATTTTTGATGGACTTCTGCAGTATATATATCAAGTTAGAGATGTGCTCAAACACCAAAAAAAAAAAAAAAAAGACATTGGAGGACATCTCCGTAAATACCTCAAAAATTAACTTCCAGTGTTTCTCTTCTTTGAAAAATCATTGTCCTTATCTGTTATAACCCACAAGAATTCTAAGAAGATTTGAATAAGTTTTGGGAATTTAAATCAAATAATAACATGAAATTTACTATTATTTGTCTACAACAAGCTAAATTACTTATGGCAAAGAATGATAGGAATATGAAACCAAAAAAACAATTAAATATTAAATTTTATTAATTTGGTCATAGTAATTTAAGTATAACAGATAAACATCAAATTACTTTTAAGGAAAATTTCAGGGATTAAAAATGAAAAAGAGAAAAAAAATCAGATTTTTCTATATTTTTAGTCTGCAACAGTTTATAAACATTGATATAAAAATTCTGAAAATTTGACATAGATAAAAAAGTACACGAAGCCTACTTAAAATGATATGTCCCCAACTTTCACCTCTATCTCTATACCAAATACACTGGGTATAAAAAAAGAAAACTGAAAAATTATTTATTCTGAAAAACAAAACTGTACAAGTGACCAACCCATGAGGCTATATTAATATAAGTGGCTTTAGGTGACGTTAGTCCAGGTTCCTTAGAGAACCAGAGCAAGTAGGAGACAGGAGATATACATATTTCATATACATATATATGGGGTGTGGAAGGGAAAGGGAGAGAGGCTTGAAGGAACTGGTTCATGCAATTATGAAGGATGGCATATCTGAAATCTGCAAGGCAGGCTGAAGAACCAGGGAAGAACTGAGGTTGAAATTCAAGTCTGAAGACAGTCTGAAGAAAGAATTCCCTCTTCCTTCGCGACTTCAGTCTTTTCTCTAGGCCTGTGAAGAGGCCCACCCAAGTAGTGGGGGTAATCTGCTTTACTCAAAGCCTACAGTTTTAAACATTAATCACATCGACAAAATACTTCCACGGCAAAATCTACACTAGTGTTTGACCAAACAACTGCATACTGTAACCTAGCCAAGTTGACAGTTAAACTTAACCATAAAAAAAAGAAAAAAAATTAACAATCACACATGGAAAGGCATTGACTGAAGCAGATACAGCTCAGAGGCTAGAATTTGAGCTAAAACTTTGCAACAAAATCTGTACTATTGCCAATATTGCCATAGTTGGGTAGCATAAATACAAAAATAGAATTTAATTCTGGTCAGAGAAACCTAGTGAAGCATATGAAGATGAGAACAAAAACAAAATTAGGAAGCATAATCTAGAAGGTGAAAATTATACATTTAAGAGTCTACAAAATACGGTCCAAAATATGTGATGAACTTAACAGTAAGATGGCTAACAAATAAAAATTTGATGAATTAAATCTATATAAAATTTATTTATTTATATAATAAATAAAACAATCTTAAAAGAGTTATATGACAAACATATTTTTATCCTCAAAGAGATAAAGAAAGAATACCATTGATAAAAACAATTAGTTATGGGGAAAATGGGATGGCAGAGTAGGAAGATCCTAAGCACACCCTCATCCCACAGATGCAACTAGGTAACACCAACATCATTGTAAATAACCCAGAAAATGACCCAAAGACTGACAGAACAGTTTCTGCACAACTAAATGTAGAGAAGAGACCACATCAAATAGGGTAAAGGGTAGAGACACAGTGGGGAATTAAATGGACCCATGGGACTGATGACTCAGGCACAGAGAGGGGAGAGAAAGACACCCTCACAAACAAACACTGAAGGTATGGGGGAGCCCCCACAAAGAAGACAAATCTCCATAACATTGGCTTTGAAAATCAGAGAGGCCTAATTTTTTACAATCAGTGGGACTTAACACCTGGAACTTTAAAAAATCAGCAAAAATGGCTCTGGGAGAGCCAGAAGGCAAGAGGAAATTGAATGCCCATCCTCAAAGAGACAACACAATAAACAGCTGCACTGAGAAATAGCAAAGAAGCAGTGGTTTGAAATATGTTTCCTGTATACAAGAGAGAAATTTGTTTACCATTCTCAGATTGTGTGCAGGAGAGACAGGATCTTTAGAAGACTTCTCTAGAAACAAGAAAGCTGGTGGGCACCATTGCCCTCCCCTACCCCCCAACCTAGACACATGGACACCTGGGGCAACCAGCACAGTGCCAACACTTTCTTCCTAACTTGCTAACAGCACACCCTGCCCTAGCCACTCTCCTGCCACCTTGACCCATCTAACAATGAGACAGGAGTTTTTTAAAGCAGCTCCAGGTCCCCTCCCACAAAAGACCTGGGCAAACCTTATTAACATTGTGTACCCTGGCCCTGCATTCTTCTATGGACCTGCCCCCTCCAATATGCCTTTGGCCAGAGCTCATCCAAAGCAGTGCCACAAGCCTGAAGATGTGTAAGCAGCCCTGACAGGAGCTAGCACCAATCCAAAATGACTAGTGCCCTGGGGAGAGGAAAAGTTAACCACAAATGACAGTCTGACTGCAGCCCCAACACTGAACTAGGGGCATACATCAGGTCTGACTGCAAGCTTCTCTCACCAATGAAAGCTTCTCCGAGGACAACACAGGAAAGCTGTAGTTCAATGCTACTACATCTCTGGAAAAAAACCGGTCTAACTCAACTCAAGCCCAGGGTGGCCCTACACTGGCCTACTAACAATATAGGGATCAAACCCTGCCCACAAAAGGCAAAGACAGCCATTGCAGATTACTGGACTAAAGGCAAATGTGACTCAACCACAAGAGTAGGACCCATACAACACACCTAGGAGATATCCCTGAAGCTGAGGTTCACGTGAACAGGCAACACTGCACTGTAGGGTACTATGGGACGTCATCTTCATAAGACCACTACTTTTAAGAGCAGGAGCTGTAACTGATTTTCCTAACACAGAGAAACAGACACAGAGAGTTAGACCAAATGAGGAGATAGAGAAATATGTCCCAAATGAACACATAAAATCACAGCAAGAGAAATATAATGAAAATGAAATACAGATAAGTAATATGCCTGATGGAGAATTTAAAATAATGATCATAAAGATACTCACAGAACTTGAGAAAAGAGTGGAGGACCACAGTAAGACCTTCAACAAAGAAAATATAAAAAAGAACCAATCAGAGATAAAGAACTCAATAACTGAAATTAAAAATACACCAGAGGGAATAAAGAGCAGACTAGAGGAAGCAGAAGAATGGATCAGTGAGGGGCTCCTGGATGGTTTAGTTGGTTAAGCATCTGTCTTCTGCTTGGGTCATGATCCCAGGATCCTGGGATCAAGCCCCAAATCGGGCTCCCTGCTCAGTGGGGAGCCTGCTTCTCCTTCTGCCCCTCTCCCTGCTCATGCTTTCTCTCTCTCCGTCTCTCTCTCTCTCTCTCTCTCTCTGTCTCTTTCTCTATCTCTCCCTCCCTCCCTCAAATAAATAAAATATTAAAAAAAAATAATGGATCAGTGACCTGGGACAGAATAATATAAAGCAATCAAGCTGAGTAAAAGAAGAAACAATATAACAACAACAACAACAAAAAATAGACTTAGGGAACCCAGCAACACCATCAAGTGTAATAACATTCACATTATAGGGATGTCAGAAGGAGAAGAGAGAAAAAAGGGTGCAGAGAAAGTATTTGAAGAAATAATAGCTGAAAACTTCCCGAATCTGGGGAAGGAAACAGAAATCTAGATCCAGGAGGCACAGAGAGCCTCTAACAAATCAATACAAGGAGGTCTGCACCAAGACATATAGTAATTAAAATGGCAAAAAGTAGTGATAGAGAATTTTAAAATCAACAACAACAACAACAACAACAAAAAAACAGTTACGCACAAGGGAAACCCCATAAGTTTATCAGTTTATTATTCAGACCAGAAGGGAATGGCATGATATATTCAAAGTGCTGAAAGAAAAAAATCGGCAACCAAGAATATTCTTTCCAAAAAGGCTATCATTCAGAAAGGAGACAATAAGAGTTTCTTAGACAAAAGTCAAAGGAATTCATGACCACAAAACCAGTCCTACAAGAAATGCTAAAGGGAACTCTGAGTGGAAAGGAAAGATCATACATAGAAGTAAAAAAAAATACAAAGTACAAGAGTAGTAAATTTAAGTGTATCCATAAAAATCAGTCAAGAAATTCACAAAATAAAAGAATATAAAGTATGACACCATTTACCTAAATTGTAGGGGAGGGATGGGGTAAAAATTTAGTGTTTTTAGAATGGGTACAAACTTACATGACCATCAGCTGAATATAGACTGCTATATGCACAAGATGTTATACATAAACCTAATGGTAACTACAAATCAAAAACCAATAATAGGGGTGCCTGGGTGGCTCAGTTGGTCAAGTGTCTTCTTTCAGCTCAGGTCATGATCTTGGGGTCCTGGGATCGAGCCCCATGTTGGACTCTGCTCAGCAGGGACTCTGCTTCTCCCTCTCCCTCTGTCCCTCCCACCCTGGCTCATGCTCACTCTCTCTCCCTTTCCCTCAAGTAAATAAATAAAACCTTTAAAAAAAAAAAAAAAAACACCAGTAATAGAAAAAGAAAAAGGAATCCAAGTACATCACTAAGAAAGCCAGCAAATCATGAGAGAAGAGAGCAAGAGAGGAAAGGAAGAGAGAAGAACTACAAAAAAAGCCCATGAGAAAAGTAACAAAATGGCAATGATTACACACCTATCAATAATTACTTTGAATGTAAATTAACTAAATGCTCCAATCAAAAGACATAGTGACAGAATTGATAAAAAAAGCAAGACTTATCTATAATGCTGTCTACAAGAGACTCATTTCAGACCTAAAAACACATGCAGATTGAAAGTCAAGGGATGGAGAAGATTACTTCTTTACCATGCAAATGGAAGTGAAAAGAAAGCCGGGGTAGAAATATTTATATTGGACAAAATAGACTTTAAAACAAAGACTGTAACAAGAGACAAAGAAGGACACTATACAATCATAAAGAGAACAATCCAATAAGAAGATATAATAATCATAAATATTTACGCACCCAACACAGGAGTACCCAAATATACAAAGCAGCTAATAACAAACATAAAGGAAGTAATCATTAGTAATACAATAATAGTAAAGGACTTTAACACCCCACTTAATATCAATGTATAGATCATTCAAACAGAAAATCAACAAGAATGGTTTTGCATGACACAGTGGACCAAAAGGATATAACAAATATCTTCAGAACATTCTATCCTAAAACAGCAGAATATATATTCTCTTCAAGGGCACATGGAATGTTCTCCAGAATAGATCATACTTTAGGCCACAAAGTTCAACAATTTCAAAAAGACAAGTCATATCATGCATCTGTTCTCACCATAACCCTGTGAAACTAGAAATCAACAAGAAAAAATCATCAAGGAGCACAAATACATGGAGGTTAAAAAACATGTTACAATACAATGAATGGGTCAACCAAGAAATCAAAGGGGAAATCACAAAACCCATGAAGACAAACAAAAATGAAAACACAATGGTCCCAAATATTTGGGATGCAGTAAAAGCTATTCTAAGAGGGAAGTTTATAGCAATATAAATATACCTCAAGAAGCAAGAAAAATCTCAAATAAATAACCCAACCTTGTAAAGCAGTTAGAAAAAGATGAACAAATAAAACCGAAAGCCAGTGAAGGAAGAAAAAAACAAAGAGCGGAAATAAATGAAATAGAAACTAAAAGCCAATAGAACAGATCAATAAAACCAGGGGCTGGTTCTTTAAAAAGATCAACAAAATTGATAAACCATTAGCTAGAAACATTGCGAGAGAGAGAGAGAACTCAAATAAAATCAGAAGTGGAAGAGGATATCTAACAACCAACATCACATAAAGACAAGGGATAAGAGAATATCGTGAAAAATTGTAATGCCAACAAATTGGGCAACCTGGAAGAAATGGATAAATTCCTAGAAACATACAACCTCCAAAAATGGAATCAGGAAGAAACAGAAAATCTTAACAGACAGATTACCAGCAATTAAATTGAATCAGTAATCAAAAAACTCCCAACAAAAGTCCAGGACCAGAAGTCTTCACAGGTGAATTCTATCAAACATTTTTTTTTTTTTTTAAGATTTTATTTATTTATTTGAGAGAGAATGAGAGACAGAGAGCACGAGAGGAAAGAGGGCAGAGGGAGAAGCAGACCCCCCGCTGAGCAGGGAGCCCGATGCGGGACTTGATCCCGGGACTCCAGGATCATGACCTGAGCCGAAGGCAGTCGCTTAACCAACTGAGCCACCCAGGCGCCCTCTATCAAACATTTAAAGAAGAGTTAATACCTAGGTTTCTCAAACTATTCCAAAAAATAGAAGAGGAAGGAAACCTTCCAAAATCATTCTATGAGGTCACTATCACCTGATACCAATGGTATCAGATAAAGACACTACAAGAAAAGAGAACTATAGGCCAATATCTCTGATGAACAAGGATGTAAAAATCCTCAACAAAATATTAGCAAACCAAATCCAACAATGCAAAATTAAAATATCATTCACCAAGATCAAGTGGGATTTATTCCTGGGATCAAGGGTGGTTCAATATTTGCAAATTAAACAACATGATATATCACATCAATAAGAGAAAGGATAAAAACCATATGATCCTTTCAATAAATACAGAAAAAGCATTTGACAAAGTACAACATCCACTCATGATAAAAACCCTCAACCATGTAGGGTTAGCGGCAACACACCTTAACATAATAAAGGTAATATGTGAAAAACCCACAGCTAATATCATACTCAATGGTGAAAAAATGAAAGCTCTTCCCCTGAGATCAGGAACAACACAAGGATGTCCACCCTCACCATTGTATTCAACATAGTACTGGAAGTCTTAGCCACAGCAGACAACAAAAGGAAATAAAAGGGATCCAGAATGGTAAGAAAGAAGTAAAACTTTCACTATTTGCAGGTGACCTGATACTCTATATAGAAAACCCAAAAGACTCCACCAAAAAACTGCTAGAACTGAAAGAAGAATTCAGTAAGTTTGCAAGATATAAAATCAGTATTCTGAAATCCATTGCATTTCTACACACTAATAATGAAGTAGCAGAAAGAGAAATTAAGAAAACAATCACATTTACAATTGCACCAGAAAGAATAAATACCTAGAAATAAACTTAACAAGGAGGTGAAAGACCTGTACTCTGAAAACTATAAAACATTGGTGAAAGAAACTGAAGATGACACAAACAAATGGAAAGACATTCCATGTTCACGGGTTGGAAAAACAAATATTCTTAAAATGTCCATACTAAACCACAGCAATCCACAGATTTAATGCAATCCCTATTAAAATACCAACAGCATTTTTCACAGAACTAGAAGAAACAATCCTAAAATTTGTATGGAACTACAAAGGACCCTGAATAGCCAAGGAAATCTCAAAAAAGAAAAACAACACTGGAGGTCTTACAATCCCAGATATCAAGACATATTACAAAGCTGTAGTAATCAAGACAGCATGGTCCTGGAAGAAAAATTAAAAAAAAAAAAAATTTTAAAACAAGCAATTATGGGAAAAAAAATACCTAATTCAAGTGAAATAAGCAAATAGCTATGAAAAAAGGAACAAATTAAAATTACTGGAAATACAATTATCATAATAGTGTGGTATTGGTGAAAGAAGAGACAAACAGATCAACTTAACAGAATAGAGTCCAGAAACAGACTGACACAAATACACTCAAATGATGTTAAAGGAGCAAAATCAATACAACAAAATGTGCTGGACACCTGGATATCCACATGCAAAAATACATAAATAAATCAATCAATCTAGACATAGACTTTAAACTCTTCAGGAAGGTTAACTCAAAATGCAGCCTAGAACTAAATGTGAAATGCAAAACTATAAAACTACCAGAAGATAACATAGGAGAAAATTTAGATAGACCTCAGATTTGCCATAGACTTTTTGGCTATAACACCAAAAGTGCAGAAAAAAAAAATGATAAACTGGATTCCATTAAAGTTAGAAACATTAAAGAAAGAATTGAAAGAAAGACTTGATAAAATTAAAAACTTCTGCTCTACAAAAGACACTGGCAAGAGAATGGGAAAACAAACCACAGACTGGAAGAAACTATTTACAAAAGACACAGCTGATAAAGGACTCTTTTCCAAAACATGTAAGAAACACTTAAAACTCGACAATAAGAAAACATGCAATTCAATTAAAGAATGGCCCCAATACTTTAATAGACACCTCACCAAAGAAGATATACAGATGGCAAATATGTGTATGTAAAGATGCTCCACATCATACGTCATTAGGAAATTTCTAATTGAAACAACAAATTTCTAATTGAAACAGTACGATATCACTACACACCTATTAGAATGGCCAAAATTCAAAACACTGGCAGCACTACACAACACTAAATGGTGAGGATGTGGAGTAAAAGGAACTCTCATTCACTGCTGGTAGGAATGCAAAATGGCACAGCCACTTTGGAAGACAGTTTGGCAGTTTCTTACAAAACTCAACATTCTCAGGGCGCCTGGGTGGCTCAGTCGTTAAGCATCTGCCTTCTGCTCAGGTCATGATCCCAGGATCCTGGGATCGAGTCCCACATCGGGCTCCCTGTTCGGCGGGAAGCCTGCTTCTCCCTCTCCCACTCCCCCTGCTTGTGTTCCTGCTCTCGCTATCTCCCTGTCAAATAAATAAATAAAAATCTTTAAAAAAAAAAAAAAAAACTCAACATTCTCTACCGTACAACACTGCAATCATGCTTTTTGGGTATTTATTCAAATGAGCTGAAAATTTTGTTGACACAAAAACCTGAACACAGACATTTATAGCAGCTTTATTCATAATTGCAAAAAAAAAATGGAAGTAACAAAGATTCAGTAGGTGAATAAGATAAATGAATAATGATACATCTATAGAATCAAATATTAATCAACACTGAAAAAAATGAGTTATCAGCCATGAAAAAAATTGAGAAAACTTAAATGTCTATTACTAAGTGAAAGAAACCAATCTGAAAAGACTACATATTGTATGATTCCAACTACATGGCATTATAGAAAAGGCAAAACTATAGAGACAGTAAAAAGATTAATGGTTGCCAGGGTATAGTGGGGATAGAGGAGTTTTAGGATAATGAAAGTATTCTGTATGATACTGTAATGGTGGACACATGCCACCATGCATTTGTCCAAATCCACAGAATGTACAACACCAAAAGTTGTATCCTAACATAAGCTATGGACTCTAGAGGATAATGATGCATTAATGTAGATTCAATGATTCTAACAAATGTACCACTGAGGGATGCTGATAATAGAGTAAGCTGTGCGTGTGTGTAGGAGGGAGGTATACCTTCTTCACAATTTTGATTTGATCCTAAAGCTGCTTTTTTTTTTCCCTATTTCATAATGTAAATAGGTGTAGGAGAGCTCACTCAGAAAAATCTCTGTTGGACTGGCCTCTTATTCACCCACATGTCTCTTCCCCTTCCCAAAGAAAAATCTGTACAGCTAGAAAAGCACCATGATATTTAAGCATGCGTTTCTTTAAAATGTTTTTAAAAAGTGAAGCACATTGATATGTGTTCTTGTTTTCAAGTGAACACTTTGGGGCTAACCAATTACTCACCATTCAGAGCCAAGGCACAGCTCTCCAGAGGGGTGCTCTTCCTTTGCACCACACTTTTGCTTTTTAACTTTGTGACAGTGATCTTGTCTTGATTTTTTCCCCTTCACTCAGATTTTCAGTTTCACATTTCTTTAAAAGATTTTATTTATTTACTTGTCAGAGAGAGAGAGAGAGTACAAGCAGGGGGAGAGGCAAAGGCAGAGGGAGAAGCAGGCTCCCCGCAGAGCAGAAAGCCCAACATTGGGCTCTATCCCAGGACCCTGGGATCATGACCTGAACCACCCAGGCACCCCCAGTTTCACATTTTTAACTCTTTATTGCCCATTGCCCATTTTTATTAACCCGCTTTTAGTGTCTGGAATGGGGGCTTCATTATTTCAGAAATGCTGCGCTAAATGTCATGACATTCTCAGCCAAACCTCCATAAGGAGTGGCACCTGTTACTGCTGAGTCGATAGGGGAAAAAGCTACTCGTTTTTAAGACCAGATTTTGTTAATGCATTTTATCGTTGGTTTCTTTAAGGAAAATATATAAATAAGGAAATTGAGGAAATTACCTGAAAATGTTACGTAAAAAGTGTAAAAGAGAACAGAACCATAAATACTGCCCAGCAGCTCTATCCCTGGTCTTGGTTTCTTCAGCTGCAAAATATGCCTGATTAAATGAAGTTTTTTTTTTTTTTTTTTAAATATCATAAACAGACTTGATGTAAATAACATAGTAGATACTTGGTATTTTTTTTTCCTTCTTCCAGTATGAATAAGTTTATATTTCTAAGAAAAGCTGAGAATATTAGGTACTGTGCCAAAGTAAGATATTAACTAATTGACTATGGCCTTTGCCTTTTCATTCCTACCACTATTACTTTGGTTCAGGCATCATTCTTTTCCGCCTGGACTATTACAATAGCCTTCAAATTCCCCTTTACACAACGGTCTCCCAGTACCATGTTTCCCCCATCTATAACTACACTCCCAAGGACTGCTATTAAGGAAAATTATTCTTGAAACATAACTCCAAATACTACATTTTTCAATGATTCTTTTTGGTTTAAAGGATGTTAAAACCTTTTCCCTCTATTCTAGGTCCTTCATAACCTGACCACAACTCATCTTTTCATCTTCATTTATAGCTACTTTCTATCCTGCATTTAAGACTTACTCTCATATCTTTGCTTCCATTCATCCATTTTCTATGCTTGAAGTGCCCTTACCTCGCATTCTTCCAGGTCTATCTAAAATACTGGTCTCCTACAATGTTTTCCCTAAGAACACTCTCTGATACAGCAAAAAAATACACTTTACTCCGTACACCCATAACTCTCATGACCAGCAGGAACTTTCCATTTTGCACTAAAGCTGGTTTTTATTGATGTATAAGCCTTCCATCTAGTTTCCCATGAATTTCCCACCCAAATCTAAGACTATGGGATTCTTAGAACAACAATATTTTACCTTCATGTCTGCTACATCCAGTACATTTTCTGACACATGTGTTATGATGATAGATCAAAAAACCCTCTGCCTTTAAAGAGGGTGTGCTTTGTTCTCAAACTCCTTGTCTCAATGTATAGTTCAAATCCCTGTGCTTTAAGTTAAGCTTTATATAATACCCCTTGGTGATATATTTAGATTTCATTCACTATTTTTAGTTATAACTTATATGAATAAGCTCTTAAGAACAGTGTCACAGGGGTGCCTGGGTGGCTCAGTCAGTTAAGCGTCCAACTCTTGATTTTGGCTCAGGTCATGATCTCAGTTTGTGAAACTGAGCCCCGTGTCGGGCTCTGTACTCAGCACGGTGTCTGCTTAAGAGTCTCTCCCTCTTCCACTGCCCCTCTCCCCACTCGCTCTCTCTCTCTCTCACTCTAAAATAAATAAAATCTTTAAGAAAAAAAAGAACAGTGTCACAGCCAGCATCATTGAAAAGATGTGACAAGGTATCCCAAACTTCCTAACAGAGGGATGTACATTTCTGAGCACATGTGGTAGGTGTTAGAAAAACAAGAAGGATAGGTGGAAAACTTTTAAAGTGGCTGAATTGTTCATAGATCTTCAAATAACCAACCAATATACAAACACATATCCAATAGCATATGGTATTGGTGTCTCTCTATAGTAATGATGTCCAAGAGCTATTATCCGTTAATCCTCTACATTATCAGAAACCCACTGAGAAAATAAATGCTTTAACCATAAATAACAAATATATTTCCTGTAATCATGGCTCTTGACAAAATTTGCTAACCAAATTTATAATTTGATTTAACATGTAGGATGAACATGTAACTGATTATGTTATATAAATTTGATGCAATATTTATTAAACTGGCCAAAAGTAGGTTATATGAAAAATAATATATTCATTTAGAATGCATACCAGTAAAAGAAATATTATTAATACCATATTCCAGAATCCTATTTATGCACAATTTTAAAAATGAGTAACATTCTTAAAACGTAATATGATTCCTGACAGTTGTATTAGCACGAGCCCCCAACATAGACTTAATAAAGGCTTGTAGTATGCAGGAAATATTACAAAAGTCCATCTGACAGAGGCTTTAAACTTCATACTATTTTTCTACTCCCTTTTTTACCATAACCTCTGCAAATTAATTTATCTGGGGACTAGCGGTCATGACCTAAAATTATTCACGACAAAATTGCTCATTGTTCTTTGTTCCCATGTAGAAACTGAAATTAGTATTATAATTTAGTCATTAAAACATACTTGCTTAAGAATAATCAGTGAAAAATAAAGGCTGTTACAGTACTCTACTGTTAATCCTAAAGTAGCATTGGGACACCTTCATCCCCAGCTATAGACCTGATATTATATGCCTCAAGAAAATCAAATCAGAATGTCAGTACATAAGAAAGTAATATATTTTGGGGTGCCTGGGTGGCACAGTCGGTTAAGCATCTGACTCTTGGTTTCAGCTCAGGTGGTGATCTCAGGGTCGTGGGATCAAGCCCTGAATCAGGCTCTGTGCTCAGAATGGAGTCTGCTTAGGATTCTCTCTCCCTTTCTCTCTGCCCCTCCCCACCTGCTTACACACACACTCTCTCTCTCTCTCTCTCAAATAATACATAAATAAATGATTTTTAAAGAAAGTAATACATATGTATAGTAAGACAAATAAATACATATGGAATTTTATGTGGGATGGTTAAAATGAGATGGAATAATATATTTATTCCTACTGCTATTACTCTAGTTCAGTCATCATTTTTTTCTGCAATGAAGTATGTATCTATCTATGTATATATGGACAAATAGATACTCTGTTTAAAATGCAGTTAACTCTTACCTAACATAAAATAATAGGTCCAGAAACAGCTCTGGGAAGGGTAAATTTTACCATCAACCCAGATACATGCTAATTATCCTTCCAATGAAAGTGACTGCATGTAACTCTTGGTGATCTCTGGATGAAACTCCTCCTAAGTTAAATTTTCCTCTGTATGTTATTTTTATACAAAGTTAAGCTCTGTGGTTGAGCTTTCCCCAAAATTCATTTTTAATTAGATTCATGATGCTCAGATAATATAGCAAATCTGCTGATCTTATCAGTCATAATTTCTCCTTTTACTTGTAAACTGTATAACTAGTAAAGAATAACTTTTAGAAACATAGAAATAATGCTTCATTATGTTGATGATAAGACAAAAATTGTATACAACCCTTCTAAATTCTAAATTCTTCACCCACCACTAAGAATGATCCTTAAGAATTTTTTGACAGCATATCAATCAGACAACTAGATGTGCTTTTTAAAATATGACCTAGATAATGATGTAATGTATGGGGATTAACATAAGAATAAAATTTAAAAAATGCTATGATTTGATAAAAAAAATAAAATAAAATAAAATATGACCTAGAAATTTAGTTATACAAAGATTTTTACATAACCTTTGACTTTGATGATAAAAGCAAGACATCTAAGCAGGAGCGATAAGTTATCCAATTCATTCATTCATTTTACTTCTATAGTTGAACTAGCACCTTCAAATTCAGTATTCTCAGGATCTTGTTTATTAATTTAAGGCAAGGATTCAGGCCTTTTTAAAACTAGCTTAACAGGAAACTCCTGCTTCTCACTAAGACAGAGTGGCATGTGGCCAAACAATTCTTTCATGGAAATTAACTAGAAAAGCTAAAAAATTACAAATTTATTTATTACTAATTTGCTTGCATTTTCTTATTTAAAGGCAACAGAATTCTGCTGAGGTAATGACGAAAGGCCTACCTACCACAGAGGGGCGAGGCCAAGAGGTGAGGAGATATTCTGCAGATATTTGTTTCAAGGTAAATGGAAAGAAGCTAAGTTTGCAGGCAAAAGGCCTAGGAAGAGGACTGCAGTTGAAAATCAGAGAAATCAGCAAATATTTTGGTATTGTTGTATGACTGCAAACATGACATTTAGAGATGGGAGTGACCAAGGTTCTGATAAAAATGAGAGTCACAGAACAAAGCCATAAATACAGATGATTTGTCTCTCAGGATATTTTCAAAATTATGAATTACGTAGGCAAGAGGTAAAGAAGGTGAGCCAAAACTTTCTGAAAAACAGAAGAGCATTCTCCATAGTCTGTTGTACTGAAAAGACAAAGATTATAAAATTCAGAGCCCACTAGGGGACCAACCTCACTGACTATCTCAGTCTCTCTTCTTGAATCACTGGAGGGCCATGCCAAGAACTGAGTGTAAAACAGATATAGATATATTACTACTGTAACTCTAGCCCATCTCAAACTCGGCAAGTTCATAATTAGAATAAGTTTATCAATCACATGCTCTATCTTCCTATCAGAGTAAGTGGTAAGCCCTCTTTGAAGATGGCATAACTTAGAACTTCTATTTTTCAAACAATAACAGATACTCAATAAAATTACTAGGCTTGCCAAAAGGTAGGATAAAATAACCAAAATCCAAAGAAAATGCAGACAGTAGAAGTAAATCCAACGGTAATCTAAATATTGTAACTAGCAGACAAGAATTTTACAATATTTATGTTTATTATTTTTACAGTACAGGAAGAGATGGAAAAAAAACAAATTAAGAGATAGAGAATAACGCCAGAGACCTGAAATCTGTAAAAGTGGAAGTTATGCACAATGCTTTAGATAGTTTCTTTCAAAGTTTTAAATTTGTATATATTAGCTCAAGCTATATTGTTGAATCTATAATATAGGTGCATGACAGTTTTAAAATATAGTATTATGAGTTGTATCCCTCTTGAATTCAAGGACTAACTGGGGAAATTTGAAATATATTTTGAGTGCTATTGGATTATATCTTTACTAGGGAAATATGATTTAATAAATGTTTCAAATAAAACAAAGCCAAGATCCTGATTGGAGACAATCTTTCTGCTGGCCTGATGTTTTGTTGTGAAAAAATTTAGTTAGGGTAAACTCTTGACTTCTCTCTTCATCTCATATTAACTGCTTAAAGGAAAGAGCTAATTTTATGTTTGGTAAGTGAGGTTGGAAGAATTCTAAGATGACCTCAAAGATTCCCAACCCTGAGTTTTAACACAACACATGCTATAATCTCCTTACCTTGTTTGTGGGAAGAACCTATGAATATGACAGGATCCACTTTCATAATGATGTTATATTATATAGCAAAGGTGAAAGCATTTTGCAAATATAAATAAAGTTTCTAATCAGGTTGAGTTTGAGTAATCAAAAGGAGGATTATTCTGGGTAGGCCTGACCATATCAGATGAGTTTTTTAAATACCGTTTAGGCTTCTGTTGAGATCAGAGAGATTATCCATCAGGTCTTAAATAAGCAAGCTGCCATGTGTTCTATAACAGCAACAGGCAAATGGGCTTGAAAAAGGATCCTGAGCCTCAATCTTGGCCAACATGTACATTGTGGAATGTGATATTTGGATCATAGGACTCATTAGCCATGCCTGAACTTCTGACCTACATGGGAGGTAATACTCGAGTATTGTTTTAAGCTGCTAAATCTGTGGCAATTTTTATGCAGCAATAGAAAGCTAATATAGTAATCTGAAGAAAAGTTAGTTAGAAAGCACTGCTGAATCTTTTATTCTCTGGGACTGCCTGACCACAAGATGCATGGGACTATTCCTGCATGGAAATCCTGATTTTTCTAGTTGTGCTCCTAATTAGGTTGATTACTAGCTCAAACCAGGAATGCACAATAGCAAGTTCTCTTCCCACATGCCCTTCACTCAGCTCTATTAATAATAAAGGTAAACTTTGGATCTGAATCTAAATCCTGAATCTCTCTTATATGGTTCTGAATTAATTTGGACAAAAGAAATACACATTCTTTATTGGATGTTTACAAACTCAAAAATCTACAATATTTTCACTTGTTCTACAATAATAACATATTACTAATTCTGTACATCATTACTGCTAACCAAGACAACTGAAAGAGAAGTGATGCAAGCAGAAAAAATAAAGTGCATCATGGGGAAATCAGATTTCTCTATGATCTCTAACAATTTCAATGTTACCATCAAAACAATCACCCCTGAATTTCATTATTTTCTTCCTGATGTTAAATAGGTTGAAAATATAACTTTTCTTTTTAAATGCACAATTACAAAGATGGTCACAGTAGAAGAAAATCTTTACAAACTCAGTGTCCTTGAATGATGTCAGAGTTGTTGTTCGTAATGAATTTGCATAGCTGGCAGCTTTGAGCTTCCTAAATCTCCTTGGCAGAAATAATGTCCCAATTGTTTTTTTCCATAACCAAGATGACAATGTTCTTAAATAAAATTGTCACTAAATTTCCTTTTGAATTCTGACTGCATCATTGAATAAATATTGTCTGCTGAAACTGGCTGTGAAGATAAGTATTTCATGACTGTTAATATATTTCATATGCAAATGTTCTGGTCTCTTTTGATATTGGAAGCATGGAAGAAAAATTTTGCTATCTATTTAATTTAGAATGTACTATCAAATTAGATGCATAAGTCCCTGAAATTAAATAGCCATTTTATTGTATCATGTTATTAAAGTAGCACATTTTGTACTAAAGACAATTCAGTGATAATATGCTGATTTCAGTATGCATGAAATAGTACCAGAATGAAATATGTCCTATTATATATGAATTATTCAAGTAAAATCTGCAGTCTTTACAAAACTCATTATATACATACACACACACACACACACACACACACACACACTTGAACTTGCACTAGCACCAAATCCACACTTGTGAATTTGTGAAACTTGAGCTATTTCCAAATTTTCATTTAAGTTCTCCCCACAATTAAATCATCATATATTTTATCATAAATATGCCTGGATTCCTTGAAACATTGCAAAAACATGTGTTGCTTCTTATTTACATAAAATACCTCTGTTTAGATTATTTTAAATTATACCTGCTTTTTGGTGTATATACTGTTGATTAACATCATCATAATTTATCACCTCAACCTAAAATTATATAAATAATTTCCTTGTTAAAAAGATTCATAGGATTTATTTTCCCACATACTATGAGCTTTAAGATTAATAAGCATTTTAAATTAAAAGTATGCTGGATGAGAAATATGTGAATTATTTTTCATTCTCTAAAGGTAGTTTCAAATTTGCCAATTCAGAAATATAATACTTCCATGATTTCTTGATAGCAATTGCCCTCCCTTCCTAGAGAGGCATGGTGTTTTAATAACCATTGTACAAGTAATGAACAATTTTTTGTGAAAATTCTCACTCATCTCTAAATCTGTACTTCTGTTATTATCCCATTCTTGGTGGACCTACTTTGAGTCCACCCCAGACTTTCCTCTAGTGCTAACTGCTAGCCTCCTTCCTTATTACTCTGATTTTTGATATTTTGAAGTAAACCAATATATTCCCTCTTGTAAAACGCAATTGCTTTTTATATTTCTGGAACCAAAAACAGATGATTCTGAAAACATCAAAACAGAAAAATACTTAAATTCTTAGAAACATTAAATCTCTGACAGAAAGAATTATAGGAAGATAAAAAGCCAAGGATCGAGATGTAGGGAAAGACTTGCACTTAAGTAACAGAAAGTAGAAGGAGGGGAAGTAGGGAAAGACTTGCACTTAAGTAACAGAAAGTAAAAGGAGGGGAAGTAAAAGAATGAGGCTGTAGGGGCCACGGGCAGGCCACCCAAAATATACCACAATGGCATATTGATTAATTTGAATTGAAGCTGCCTGGGAAGCAGCCAGTGCAAGGACCCTCAGGCCTCTGAAAGCAGGAAATAAAATCTCCCATATGAAAGGCACACTCCCTGTACTGAGAAATAAAAAGACATCCTTATTACCAGAGACAGGGACTTTAAAACCCAGAAAGCTGTAGACTCTTTTACTTATCTATTATCTCAGCCAAATTCCATTTAGAATTCCTCACTAATTAAAGCTCCCAAACATCGGTTTCCTTTATCCTGTCAATTCCTCACAAAGTTATTGTTTCTTTGTCTGAAAAGTATAAAAACTGCCTGCTTTGTCATTTCCCTAGGTCTCAGTGTCATTATTGGGCTTCCATGCGAATGTAACAAAACCTTGGTTTTTTTTCTCCTGTTCATCTGTCTCCTGTAAATTTAATTCTTAGTCCAGCTGAAAGACCTTGAGAGTAAAGGACAGTTTTTCCTTCCTTACAAGGTGTTAGATGCAAAAGAATATAATGATAACCTTGAGTCCTGTGATAAAAGCAAAAGGGGAGGAAGAACAATAAAGCTTTGCGAATGCTGAGAAATGCAGCAAAGAAGACATGAAAAGTGACAGTGATCAAAACAGCTTCATTGTATTTGGAAAGAAAAAAAAAGCATTTTCTGCAAAATGTAGACAAAAAAGTTAAGTTGTTTGGAAAAAACTGAATGAATATTTAATCTATTATCTCAAAGTTGGTCTCTACCTACTCTTCTCAATTAAGTCCTCTTATGTAAAATAAACATATTTTAACACTTATTTTTCTGTTCTGTCAACAACTAGAAGAAGTTTTGTGGTCCCCTAATGAATCACATACTTATTTCTGTATCACTCTATTCTCAGAAAGTCACAACAAATATTAAATGGAAAGTGAGAGATTAAAAGGAGAGATTTTTTTGCCTATAGTTTTAAGTCCTATCAGTCTAGTGCTTTATCAGAGCATAGATCCCTGCATCAATCAAGGTTCTTCAGATAAACAGAACCAATAATATGTATATTGTATGTGTGTGTAAAGAGATTTATTTTAAGGAACTGGTTCATGTATATGTGGGAGCTGGGACATTCTAAATCTGTAGGGGAGGCTAGCAGACTGGAAACTCTGGCAGGAGTTGATACTGCAGTCTAGATTCTGAAATTTGTAAGGCAGCCTGGCAAACTAGAAATCCAGGGAGGACTTTTCTGACAGTTTTGAGGCAGAATTCTTTCTCCAGGGAACCATAGTTTCTGCTCTTTAGGCCTTCAATGTCTGGATGAGGTCTATATTCTTAAGGATAATCTCCTTTATTTAAAGTCAACTGATTATAGATGTCACTCACATCCAAAAATATGTTCACAGCAACATCTAAACTAATATCCAACCAAACAACCGTGCACTATACCTTAGGCAAGTTTATGCAAAATTAACCATCACAAAAAAAACCACAAAAACACATTAAAAAACATCAAAAAATTAAAAACAGAAGAAAGGAAATAAGAATGGAAAGAATGGGATCTTAAAAAGAGGATGAAAAGCAAAATTACAGAATATAATCTTTTAGATGTATGAAATAGAAAATAAGATAGTTATAAAAAATATATTAGTTAATAAATAACATTTTCAATCTTAGATATCTGTGTAGGATTATTTTTCTGGAACACTTCATGTTCGTCTGAAGATGACAACGGGCTTGGGGTGCTGGCTTCCTCTTCTCGACCAGTGTCTTGGAGATCATGCAGAAAGCAGAAATACGTTGAAGGATCTATCATATTAACATAAAAGCTATGAGAAAATTCTGTCAAACGGTTTTGGGGTAACTGACTGAAAGGGAAACATTAGCCTAAGGTGAAGTAAGTCTGGGTAGGGTATGAAAAGGAGTATTTTTTTTTTTAAATGTGTCATTTTCTCTCCTGTCTACTACCATGGACACAGAAAGGCAGAAAAGTAATGGTCAACCCAGCACTGCCAGGATCCCTAGGTTAATGTAGAGGCAGTATCCAGACCAACCTGGATTAACCTTCCTACTCCCTCAGATTATTGTCCTCCCCCATCTGTCCACACCCTGAAAGCCAGGTGATCTTAACTAAGGAGAACAGCAGAGGTACAGAGTGTAATCCCACAGGGTCTATTATAGGGTACTGTTCATCCCTACCTCAAAATTCTCACACAAGGCCCAAGCTAGCAGCTGGCTCTAGCTGCTTCTCTGTGGTACACATCACCTGCCACTGTGTGTACAGCTCCAAAAATATAACTCACAGGACAATAAGATAAATACTTCACGTACTGCAGCAGAAGGAGAAAGACAAGTAGATCAGATGAGGCAGAATTAACATATGCAATAAATAATAACTTAAGCATATTCAAT
The DNA here is from genome assembly GCF_029215605.1 of Mirounga angustirostris. NCBI lineage: Eukaryota > Metazoa > Chordata > Mammalia > Carnivora > Phocidae > Mirounga > Mirounga angustirostris. Next base: position 137,502,326 of record NW_026991710.1, read on the forward strand.
ATCTACAAAGAAGTTATTGGAGCAGTAAGAAGGCACCTGAAGTCATAAACCACAAACAGTATTAGTAATGAAAAGCAATAGTTAATATAGAGAATTCCACAGATGGGCTGAGTTCTAGAATAAAAACAAAGACAGATGAATTACTGACCTGCAGGATTAGACAGAATCACTTTCTCAGAAGGTTTTAGGAAGAGCCCAAGAAATTTTAAAAGAAAAGTAAAAGAGATAGGGAAGTTGAAAGTATAATTACCAATACATATATCACAGATTTACTAAAAATAGAGTAATAAAGCATTTTTTTAGAAAAAATTACTAAGAAATTTCTCAGAATAAAAGAATAATGTAAAATTTATGGGATCATAAAATGCCAGCACAATTCCACTCTAAAGTTAAATTCATGAAATTTCAAATCATCAAAGAAAAACAGAAAGTGCCAGAAGAAAAAGTCAGTTAGCTAGCAAGGAAAAAGAATTCATTTGACATTATAAATTACACTTGTTGCAAAAGGAGAATGGAGTCATCTATATAGGTGTTGAAAAATGAAACCTCAAAATTAAAATTTTCCAACTGGTTCTGGGAAGGAGAAAAACACGGCTTCAGGAAGCTCACCACATAAAGACCTAAATGTGAACTCCTGCAAAAAGAAATACCATCAAGGAGGATCATATATGGCAGTTGAAGTTATGCTTAATAAACAAATTTAAAAAAACTTAGTTGTCTTAAAAAGCATTAAGAAAAAGGGGGGCAAACAGGGGAGAAGAGAGGAGGGGGAGAGGAGAGGAGAAAAAAGACACTTCTTTTATTAATAGCTTAGAATAAAATTTTTGAAAATTACAACATGGTGAAGGGCAGGAAGTAGGGTGCGGGAGACCACAAAATGGTGCTTAGTGAGTTAGTTTTCTCACTTAAGGATACTTATAGCCCTATAATATTGATAGGAAAATAAATGTACATTCGGGTAAACACCAAAATGGATTTCAAGGATGAGCTCTAAGAGAATAAAACTAGTAAAATACATTTTGAAGCAGAAAAAAACATTTGAACTAAACAGGAAAGGAGAAAAAAATGTTAAAAGAGTTGATGTAACACAAAGATTGTAAATAAGTCAATATAAATCAGTAATTACAGTAAATTTAAATGACTTAAAGATAAACATTACATCAAAATAAAGAAATTTTGTTCAGAAATAATCTACAATAAAGAAAAGCCCTTCATGCATAAAATTAAGAAAACACAAATTGAAAAACAGTATGTGCAGTACCAAAAATTATAGAGAATTAATATTTTACAAATGCAAGAGACTTTTGTAAACAAAAAAGAAAAAAATCACATTAGCAATAGAAAAAAAATGAGCAAAATTATGAATAATCAATCAAATAAGTCCAAGTGATGAACATTATTGATCAGCATATTTTGTTAACTATCAGGTTGACAAAAATCAGAAAACTTGATAATGCCAAATGCTAGTGAATAATCAAATAAAGAAATTTTTCTGCATAGTTTGTACAAATCTTTACTCCTATCAGTTCATTTCTTGTTGTTATTTATGACTAATTTTGAGAGATTTAATTTTTCATGCTATATACTTTTGTTTTTTAATTTTTATTATTGAATAAAATACATTGATATACAATGTTATATTAGTTTCAGGTGTACAACATAGTGATTTGACAGTTCTACACATTATACAATGCTCACCATTATAAGCATAGTTACCATCTGTCACAATATAAACTTATTACTATAATATGGACTATATTCCCTGTACTATAATTTTCACCTTTATGACTTATTTTATAACTGGAAGTTTGGACCTCTTTGTTTTTTATGTTTTAAGAAAATTAGACTCTTGTGCATAATATTTGTTATAGTTACTTTCCCACACTTTGTCCCTTTTTTTTACTTTGTAATATGGGCTACAGATAAGGATCTTTTTACCTCATGTAGCTAATTTAACAATCTTCTGCGTTTGGGGTTTTTAAAAATTTCTTATACACAGAAAGCCTTGATTGTTATGATTTTTTTAAACATCCTATTTTTTCTATTTTCAAAAGAACATGCAGTAATTTTTACTAGGTTTAGTGCTGGCTCCATTATTTGATTTTAGTTTTTCTGTCTATATAACAGGTTTGTTTTTGCACATAAACTTTGGATGATCTTGTCTCATTTAAATTTTGATATTGGAATCACTTTACAGATTCATTACAGAATTTTCTGACACTTTTGGTCTAAGAGTTTTCTGTTCTATAACCATTCTTTGCAATTAAATATGATTTGATTTTATTATATCCAATACGATAACATTTTTCTTACCCAAATATGTTAACAAGTATCTCTCTCACAATATTAAATAACAGTGGTAATAGAGGAGAATGTCATCAGTGAGAATATCACTGGTGTTTTCAAGCTCATGTTAGTTTTAATTGAGGAAAATTTATACATTCGTATTTCACTAAGAGGTTTTTTTTTAATCTAAGAACAGATTTTTACTCCTATTTTTCTGAAGGTATAAACATCTTTATGCTATTATATGTAATTCTTTTTAAAGCATGGCTATTTAAGACTTGCTAATATTATCTCTAAGGTTTTCACTAGCATTATTAGGTCATGTTGATCTATGATTTCTATTTTTGTGTATGCTATCTTGGTTAGATTTTGTATCAATGTTATAAAGTCTACATAAAAAGAATTCAGAAGCTTTCCACATTTTCTATGCTGTGGTACAATTTAAATAGTCTTAGCTTTATATGTTTCTTTTTTTTTTCCCCTTGATATTTTAAAATAATATCTGAGAGGGAAAAAGGGGATAGATAATTCCTCATTCCACCATATCAAATCAGAAATAAAACCAGAAAACTACTTTTCATTTTAACAGCATAAAGAATCTCCAGCAGGTTTGTAGAAAATACAAAGTCAAGCTATATTTTTTTTTGCATTACAGTTATTTAATACAAAGTTATTTACTTTCAATAAAATAGAGTTTTTAAAGAGCAAAAAATAGCTAAAAAAGATCATTAGAAACTTATACAAGTAATGAATTTAACTTTAATATTAGTAACATTTCTAAGGCATTTAAATTAAATCTGATCTCAATATTACATAAGTAATCCTTTTTAATAATAGAATTTATCAAGAAAATAAAAAGTTGGCAAGACTTGAATAATTTACCATCAGTAAGAGTCTACCCTTTGAAAATTATTGGCCTTACCAACAGAACATCTTTGCTCAGCATATTTTACACTGTAGCTACAAAAAACAAACAAACAAACAAACAACCTGGCAAGAAACTTGAACAATGAGCATTTTATACTAAAGTTTGGTGACTAAGACCAGCACAGAGCGTTTTCCCCCTATATTTTTCTCTTAAGAAAAATCCATCCTCCCCACCTTTGTAAGAAAAAGGAAGAAGGGGAGAAAGAAGAGAAAGAGGAAGAATAGTAGTAGGAGGAAAACAAGTAGGGGAGAGGAGAATAAGAAAGAGAAAGAGAAGAAAAAATTATTATTTGTGGTAAAAATTATTCACAAGGGGCGCCTAGGTGGCTCAGTTAAGCGGCTGCCTTCAGCTCAGGTCATGATTCCAGGGTCCTGGGATCAAGCCCCGCATCGGGCTCCCTGCTCAGCAGGGAGCCTGCTTCTCCCTCTCCCATTCCCCCTACTTGTGTTCCCTCTCTCTCTCTCTCTCTCTCTCTCTGTCAAATAAATAAATAAAAACCTTTTAAAAAAATTATTCACAAAATAAACTGAAAAGAATGATATAAATGTATTCTGCAAATGGAGATCATAATTCCTGGACAGATTATTAATTCCTTAGCATCAAAAATCATGCATGACTTCCTGATTATCAATTCAGAAAGCCTAATATAATAGAAATAATAATAATAATAATAACACTAATAGGATCACATTTTTTGGAATTTCTAAATGATAGAAAAAAACAGAAATTATTTGAATAAAACATATAGGACTTTACTGACCACAAACAGAACATAATTAATTACTATTGTGCTTAAAATTATTATTTACCATTTAATTCTCATAATGTCTTTTGAGGTATTCCCTTTTAACAAGAGGAAAACCTGAAACTCATAGAAGTTTATTAACTTATTCAACATATCCTAGAGTGTAAATTGAAAAGGCAGATACTAACTCAGTTCCCCAGTCTTCCCTCAGCTATGCCAAATATACTGTGTATGACTGACTAATTGTATGTCAGCATATCTTCTTACTCAAATATACTTGGAGTTCTGAATCCAGAAGGATTTCTCTCTATAATGATAAAATACCTATCATTTTCTCTTCTTAGGCCTGGAAGCTCTTCCAGCCACAGCACTCTTCTTTAATGAATAGGCAAAACTTCCCACAGAAAAAGTAAGAATTCACTCTACAGAGTTACCTTAACCTACCCCACTCCCAAATTCACATCAACAGAAGAACGCACTGCCCTCTACATAACCGAACTCAATAATGGTAACTCTTCTCTAAAGTAGGCTAAAACTCTCTAATATAAACTGTTTGATATCCATTCCATGATGTATTAAACCACCCAAACTGTACAGCTATGAACTGTGCATTTCCCACAGATCTTAACTGAACCCTGACTTTCTCGTGAGAACATTACTTTCCTTGCATCCATCTCAGGTGGCAGCTGAATATTCTTTCACATCTTATATCCAACCCATCCTATAATAACATGTTCAGTTCACCCTTATTACTGCCATCCACTGGGCTTCTACTTTTTCCAATCTTTTATTGGAGGTTTTGATATGGCTAGAGTCTTCCTCTCTATAAACTGTACATTCATTTTGAGTGATTTCAATGTCCATGAAGATAACCCACTTAACATCCTGTATTTTCAGGTATTAGCCTCATCTCAAAAGTTTCCTACTACAATTCAATGTCACCCACTCCCATGACTACCCTCCTACCTTGTCATCAACTACAGCTGACCATATGAAAACATAAGTTTAAATGCATCATTTTTTACTCTAGTTGCTTAGCCTTTTATCCTGTTTTTTCAACTATTCCTGCTACACAAGTTTTTGTTTTTGTTTTTAATAATTGAAACATCTAGCCCATTTACCAAAAGCACATTCCTGCTTCACTTCATCCTGTCAACGTTACTACCCCTGCCATATCACTTCAAATAATCTCTACTATATTCCAAACTCTTTTGTCCAATTATCCTTCTATATCCACCTGGAACACCACAATTAAATATGAAGTGCAAATATCATATTCTCTCTTACTTACACAGAGGCTATGGTTTGATCTTGAAAAAAAGGAAAACTATAGATTCCTCCAAAAATTGTGATCCTATATCTACCCATGTTTTCCTAGTCAATCTGTCATTATCAAGAATAAATATTTCAAAACTTTTCACTTTCTTTAAACCTCCAAACCCTCACTTCTCCCCTCACTGTCATTCAGTAAAAAGAATTTCTAACAATTTTACAATGGAAAAAAACCAACTGCTTCAAATTCACTATGAATTCTTTTTGGCCCAGAGAGATGCAGGAAAAAACCTTTATGTATAAGAAAACGCACTGAAACAAGAAAGAGTTTGTCTGCCAGGTGGAGAAGAGGGGACACAAAAAACTAGCTTTCACTCTAGTCTAAGTAGGAAAAGGCAGTGTCTCTCACTAGAAAGGGGCAGAAATGCGGAGAAAGACATTCCCTTGAGGTTCAGGTACACAGAGCCTGCCTAAGCCTTTGGCTAAACAGGAAAACCAACAAACACCTCCTGCCTTGATCCTGAGCCATTTACTGAGTAACTGTCAAGACTAGTCTAGGGGCATCTGGGTGGCTTAGCAGGTTACGCATCTGTCTTTAGCTCAGGTCATGATCTCAGGGTCCTGGGATCAAGCCCCATGTTGGGCTCCCTGCTCAGCAAGGAGCCTGCTTCTTACTTTCATTCTGCCTTTCCCCTCTGTTTGTTCTCTCTCTCAAATAAATAAATAAAATCTTAAAAAAAAAAAAAAAAAGAAAAGAAAAAAGAACAGTCTACTATAGGAGAGCAATAAAAGGGGAGAGACTCTCTCCTCTTTATGGTACAGAGGTACAAAACCTGCCACAAGATGAGAATGAAAGAATACTGACAATCTGCATACTAGGCTTCATACTAGGCAGAAGGTAGTTGCAGCCCAGGAATGTGAAGCCTGCTGTGCACTGGAGATAACTATATTAAAAGCAACAAATCAGGTCAGCTACTGACAAGATGACTCAATTCCTATGCTAACAGTCTGATAAAAGATAAGGTGTTAAAAAAAAAGATAAGGTGTGACCATTTCCAAACAGAAATATAATATACATAACTCCCTACTTTTTTGTGTGTGTGCACAAAATTCAATATTTTACAGGATTTACAAAAACCTAAATTAAAAAAAAAAAAAAACAGGATTCATGTTAAAAATAGCCAGTGGAACCAGACGCAGAGATGTACATAATGATACAACTATAAGAATGATGACTTTAAAATAACTATATTTAATGTGTTAAATGTTATAGTGAAAAAGGTAGAGAGTAGGCATAAACAAATGGGGAATTTCAGCAGATAGAATCCATAAAAAGAAGTCAAATAAAAACGTTAGAATTTTAAAACTCAATATCAGAAATGAAGAATCCCTTGATGAGTTTATCAACACTTGAACACAGTAGAGGAAATAATCATAAACTCGAAGATAGGTAAATATACATATTATCAAAAATGAAACAAAAGAAACAACAAATAATGCAAACACATAGAACAGAACATTCAAGAGTTGTAGGAACATATCAGGCTTACCTATGTGTAACTGAAGTTTAGGAAAGAGAAATTAAAGAACAGATTAGAAGAATCATTTGAGTAGAAAATAGCTAAGAATTTCCAAAATTAATGAAAGCTCACAAACCACAAATTTGAAAACTACAATCAGGCTAAATACAAATAAATACTCATCTAATAGGCACATGATGCTAGCTGCTGAAAAAGAAAATTTAAGAGAAAATCCTGAAGGCAGCAGAGAAAAAAGAAATATTACCCACAGAGGAACAGAGAACCACAGGAAACTTCTTGTCAGAAACTATTATTAAGCAGGAAGAAAATATCAATTATCTTTAAGGTACCTTGGGGAAAAAGTCATCTCAGAATTCTTTAACCCAGAAAAAAAAATGTCTTTCGAAAACTTCAGGCGAAATAAAGACTTTTGTAGAAGAAAAGTTAAAGCGAGTTCTTTACCAGCATACGTGTACTAAAAAAAACATTGAAGAAGTTATTCCGGCAGAAAAAATATACCAGATGAAAATCTGCATCCACAAAAAGGAGTAAAGAGCAGTAGAAATTATAAAAATGGGGGTAAATGTATATTTTTATTTTAAATTCTTTAAATGATAATTAATTGGATAAACAAAAACAGTAAAAGTGTAGTCTGAGGTTTATAACATATACAGAAATAAAAAGTATGAGAACAATAGTACAAAGGACTTGAGGGAAATATGAAAATCTGCTATAAATTTTTTATATTATGTGAGAAGTGGTATAACATTACCTGAAAATAGACTATAATAAAAGTTAAATTTGCAATATGTAAACTTTAAGCAACCTCTAAAAATAAAACAATAAGCTAATCAGCCAATAATGGAGAAAAAATATATAATCATAAGAAATATCCAGTCCAAAAAAAAAAAAAAAGTACCTAATCCAAACAAAAGCAGGAAGAATAGAAGTATACTATACAATTGGCAGATGTTGTTTCTCTCCAAATTTATACATGAGGGGCTGTATGTGATAAGGAAAATCTATAATGGATGCCTGAACATTATTATTAAAAGCAATTCTAGTAGTAAACTTATATAAGAGAGAAGAGCACAGTGCTTATAAGCACAAACTTTAATGTCAGGAAAACTTGGATTCGAGTCCAAATTCTGCCTCTTGTAAATTGCGTGGCCTTTGCTAAATTCTTAACTTCTTTTACCCTTGTTCTTCTTATATTAGGGGCCTTTTAATCTCTATCCAGAAATTTATAAAAATTTTTTAAAGGTAGTTTAGCTGTAACGCCATATAAGTTTTATGTAAATGCTATCTATTATTATTACACAGTAGACACTGAGTGTCAGAAGGTGACAGTCATCAATACCTGTTCTTTTAATTACACAGCCACCTCCCTTCAACATGCTTGCCTTGCCCATACCCCAAGTAGTACATTTAGGTAAGAGCATTTTGGAATAAGTTTGGTTAACAGCGCCATATTTTAGTGTCTTTTGTCTAAAGTCTTCTTATTGCTTATCCAAATATTAGGGTAAATATATGGTGGGAAATTACTCATAACTGTGCAAGTATCATGTTATCTCATGATTTATTACAGATTTGAAAGAAAATGTTTGCTGGAGCCCAGACAGGACCTCTCAAAACAAGGTAAAAACAAAAACAAAAAGCTAATTTGGCAAAAATAAATAAATAAATATTTTTTTAAAAAAAGGTCTCGATCTCAAAAAGCAAACACAGAAGCTCTCCTTTTTTTAATTTTTATTTTCCCTGAAGACTGAACTAAAGCTACCAATATGTCATAGAGATTTACTAATAAACTATGTGCAAATTCACTGATTTATAATGGAGAGGAAAACTGTAGCTTCCAAGTGACCAGAAGACAAAAATACTTTTCTTTCAGAGAACATTCTCTCCATTCTCCAAATTTCCAACAGAATCATTTATGAAAACAGAAGTGAAGGATGGTCTTTGATTTTATGTAAGCCCATTATTAGAACAAATATATTTAACATATCATGAGCAATGCTTAATTAGACTACGGCAAAAGGATGAAATATTCCTGCCCCCTGTGATAGGCTGAATAATGGTCCCCAAAGATACCTACGTCCTAATCCCTGGAATCTGTGAATGTTGCCTTCTATGGATTATCTGTGTAGGGCCTGGACACAGTCAGAACTGTCTTTAAAAGAAGGCAGCAGGGGGGATTTGACACAGAAGGCAATGTGACAACCTCAGCAGACAGAGATTTAGAGAGGCTACACTGCTGACTTTGAAGATGAAGGGACAGACAGGACCCAAAGAATGCAAGGGAGGCAGCTCCAGAAACAATAGGACAAAGAAACCAATTCTCTCCTTAGACCTTAGAGAGAGGATGGTCCACCTGACATACTGATTTCAGCCCAATGAAACTGATTTCAGACTTCTGACCTCCAGAATGGTAAGAAAATAAATGTGTGCTTAAGATAATAAATAAATGTGTAAGATAGTAAATGAATATTACCACAAAGCTTGTGGTAATTGGTTACAGCAGCCACAGGAAAATCATACCCCTCCCCCTGCTACCCCAAAATAAATTACAAGTAAAATTCTCAAGCCCGGAAGAATGCATGTGCTTCCCCTTAGGGACAAAGCTGCCAACACAGTCACACAAATTTTAACTTGGGAGTTTTCTTTTCTAAGTCCATGTTTGTTGCACATATTATTAACCAGACTTGCTTTGAATCCTTACAATAAAATTATCATTTACGGAGAATGTCTTCTCCATGCACTTGACAGTTTGCAACTCTAATTTACAAAATATCTCTTAAAGATATTAGTTTGCCAGATGATTGAGTCTATCCAATTTGTGTACCAACTTGCTAGTTTTATTTTTTATTTTCAGGAAATCACTTCCTTTCAATGTGGCCCAAAATTTGAGAGACATGACAAATTTATTGTACTCCCTAAGCAATAAAATAGTTGTATTTGTATTTTTATATTTTCCAAGTATTTCATAGTAATGAAAATATTTTGATATGTTTGACAACCATGCAAAATATGCATGAAAAGTACTATTATTATAACTAAAAACATAGCTCATTGATATAGAGGAAGCTTAAGCCATTTAGTCATTCTTCTCATTAATGTGTTACATCTGTGTCAAGAACCAAATCTCTGGCAACTAGTTACTTTGCTAGACACTGCCCAATGTATCAAGACCTGAATTTTATACCTAACAATGACATGAAGATTTGGAGTAGCAAGATTGGTTCATACTAGCAACCAGATCAAAGATGCCAGAGATGCTGGCACTAATAGATCATTCTGGAACTAAAACCTCAATTTATTTTATATTAAGAAGAGTTAATATTTTTTAATGCCAAATACTAAATAGCATGATATAACAAAAATATATTTCCTATTTTAAAATTTATAAAAATAAAACACTGAAAGTGATAAATAAATTGCTTTCAGGAATTTAAAATTAGGTATGCCTCATTCAAAATAATATGCTATTCCTATTAGGTAATAGTAAGAAATCATACCTGATAGTATTAATTAAATCAAAGTATTTCAATTCCCAGCTCCCATTATTTTATTTTATTTATTTATTTTTTGCTACTCAGTAATTTTCTGGTAGGTAAGAATGGAATAAAATGGGTTCCCAAACCCACTATCCCATAAGGCCACACGGCATCTCTGAATAACACTCATCATAAAGTTCTAATAAAGCCTTTTTTATCAGAAATGCCTCCTGAAATTTAGAGATATATTTTATTATTTTTAAAGGTGCTTGAGAGGAAATGCATTATTAATTCAGTCTCTCTTATTTCCTCCGAAGAATCACAAATGGAAAACTTACTTATCCAAGATTTTACTAGAAAGTGCCTTTTGGGTAAGTGTTTCATAAACATGAACATCTAATTCAAGTGTCTGTGCAGGGCAACCCCTGGTTCTAAGCATCACAAATGGCTTCTCTCTGTTTTAGTTTTTAATACCTCTGATCCAAGGATGGGATTCTCACATGCAGAGTTAACAAGGTAGACTTTTAAAAATGAAACTCCTATAAAATTGTATCAGTAGACATCAGCCACAATCATAAAACAAAGATTGAGATTTCATCCCCAAGTGGGGATTTCCTTCCATTTGAATCTGGAATAACTTCACCATTCAATTGGGTGACAAGTCAAAAATTTCAGAAAAAACATTGTTTTTGTTATATTACATGGCTTTTCATTTCTACCTTTCAATCCTGTGGGGCTCTTCAGTTCCAGATGCCTGCTAGAGAATTTCTTTGCCTGCTCTTGGCCCAGTCAACCTGGCATCCAATGGGCTCTAGCCAGAAGTGCTCTGGAGGAACTACACTTTATCCCAAGTACTCTTCCTTGTTTTGGATGAGGGTGCCTGACAATGCTGTGTTCCTGATTGAGGTTGGTTAATGGCTTCTAAAGCAGTAGTGAACAAGGCAGCCACTACCAAAACTAAAAAGTAAGTGACTTACTCAGACAGCTGGGCCATTAAGGGGCTGCCATTTTGTTGTTGTTGTTTGTTTTCTGTTTTAAATAGTGATCTGGGATCCCAAGGATGTTTCCTACTTATTAATTTCTACTGTAATTTAGTCTACTAGCTGGGGCTACCACTCACAATAGTTGTTCTTCACTGTCATCTGCATTTTTTAAGTAGCGTCATCCCCAAACCTCAGCAAAGTTGGGAACTTGTTTAAAATCAGAATAAAGTTATTTTACAAGCCTCACTTAAATAAGCCAAGATGTGCTCCAGCGGCATAGCACACAGCAAATGAGTTCACCCAACAAAATACATATGTTACAGAGTCAGGATGTGTCTGCCATGTGATGCATCCTCTGAACACAGCAAAGGCCTTTTTGCACAATTACAGTCAAACATCCTAGGGGGTGCACACCACAAGGAGTCCCTGCCCTCCTGGAGGAATGGCTCTGAGTTGGCTTCACAAGGTTTTTAAGCTGCAGTTGGTCCCCTGGCAGGCTGAGTGACAGAGGTTCAGAACAGGTTCAGATGGAATGTCCCAGGCCTTTCACAGGAAGCACATCAGTGACTCACTAAATGTAGGTCCTAGCTGCAAGTCATGATGGTAACACTAGCAGAAGGCCATAGCATGGCCAATCTCCACGGTATCCTGGGAAAGCTGAGCACTCCAAATAAGACTCCACACTACTCTGGGCTATCTCTTGTTAGTTTCTTCCATGTGCTGAACCAGTTACTTCTGGGTATCCCCTCCAAGAGGGTGGGTGTGTTCAAAGGCAGGACAGCTTTTTCTGGAACAATCCTCAGGCTGTGTGGCATGCCTGTGAGGACAAGCATGAGGCAAAGAATTGTCTCAGGGGTCCTGGCTGTTTTCCACTTTGGGGCGAGCGTGGCCAGAGCTTTGGGCAGTAGGAGACACCAGAGCCCCTGACAGTTTTGGTCAGAGGAGGCTGCTCCAAGGAAGGAGAGCACAAGAGGTCTAGCTTTCCTCTGGGCTAACCTTTCTGAAACGTTCTGTTCATCATTCCCCATGTCCCACTTAAATGGACTGGCAGTGCCCAAGTCTCCTGTGTAAATGAAAGGTCTGAGTCCATTGAAGAGTTTTTTTCCTCCTACCCCTGCCCCATGAAAATCCTCTCTGCTGGTGCACAGCAAGCCTGAGGTCTGTGCTGGGCATGACCTGGGGTTCCTAACTCATTCTCAAGCTCTCAAAACCAGTCAGACCAGTCTTGTACGTGACAAAATGAAGCCTTAGGTGGTGGGACTTGACTTGGTCACAGGGTTAGCTGGAGGACTGGCTGGTCCCAGTACTCTCTCCCTCAGCCCTGGCCAAAGTAGGTTGCTTTGTCAAATACTGATGGAAGTAGGTAGGCCCTTACTGCAGATGACTGGCCTCTGTGAACAAGGCAGAGAGGCCATCAAAGGTGAGCTCTCTGTGATAGAAGGAACGGGCCATAGAGAACAGGAAGATCATCTCCTTCTTGTCCTGAAAAAGAAAACATGATTCATCTGCCCCAAAGGAAAGATGGTTCCTGGGTGTCAGGTACAGGCAGAGCAACAGGAAGTGGGCAAATGGGGTGCTTCCAAATCTGGCAGGTGACTAGTAGGGTCAAGAAGTGAACAAGGAGCAGATTCATGAATATGCCTGATTACACTTGAGTTACAGACTTTTGTTAAGAAGGTTCTTATCCAAATTATGATCATTAGTAAACAAATCTGTAGGTGAGGCAGAAACTTATTTATATAAACAAAGACAGGCCATCAGCTAAGGAGTGAGCCCTAATGGTCAATGCACAACCTTGCTTTTTAGTCATGGTAACAATGTTAACCAGCATCTTGGCTTTAGCCATCCATATATAGATAGCCACTGCAGGTCCTCAATATATGGTAAGTTCTCTTTTCTGGATTATCTTCAGTTTTGATTCTTAGGGTGATGTTTTGAGCTGAAAGGCCTGGCTGAGTGAAGAGCTTTGCTTGAGGACAAGTATTACCAAGACAGAGAAGCCAAGAGAAAAACTAGTTAGAAGCCTCTCCGAAATTGTTGAATTCTGGGACAACCTCAAACCTACTGAGGCAGGAAGGGACAAAAGCATGAAGGAAGAGGCTGGTTGGGAACCCAGGGGGGCCTCCAGGCATCTTGACTCTCACAATGGCTCTGTGGCCTCCTTTTGCTGGGAAGACCAAATAGCCTCACAAGGTCTGGCCAGGGCATCCTGGCCTGTGGTCACTCAGGTGCCCCAGGAGAGGCTGATGGTGTCCTGAGTATTTAAAAATTTGGCAAAGTGTCCCTTTGGGTAGGAGGACAGTTGGGTCTGTAATCTAATCAATGGAAATGTGGTTTGAGCTCTTCAAGGCATGGGAGCTAGAGTGATAGTGCATAGTACTGAGTACACAGAGCATCAGAATAATGCAGCTTTGACGAGCAGTCAGAGGGCCTATGGCCCAGGGTTGCACAGATGTTCAGCTTTAGAGCAGCTGCTTTTTTTTTTTTTTTTTGTAGTTTATGTGACAGGTGAGGAAGAGTAGTGTTTCCTGTGGATAAAGTAGAAACTATTAAAATCCAGGTGCTTGAGGCTATGGAAAATCATTTCTACTGTACATCACAGACCATTTCATACTTTTTCAAAATATCCACTTAGGTATAAAAAGAAGAGCATTAAAATGGTGAACTGAAGGTTAAGCACACAATACAATTAAAAATAAGTTTTAAGGTGAATTATCAAGAAATAAAATGTTGATAAAGTCAGTGGTTGTGTTATCACAAGTGAAACAGACTGTGGTTTTGCATTTTGAACAACTGTCCTGATGATATTAACATTAACTTACACATAACTTTAGAAAGGGAGTTAGCAGTAATGAAAAACATGTTTAGTTATGCATATTAAGCAACCATATGGATATATGGTGAAAGTAGACCTTTTATTCACTAGCAACAGCATAATAATCACAAAATCTGGGTTGGTTTAATTACTTATTACTCTTGATAAAATTGCGATGATATTCATATTATGATCATAAAATTACATTGAATTAGAGTATGAGAAGTTATAGATGAAGGAGTATTAGACATCCGGTGATTATAAAAACATATAAAAATAATTTTCAGTGTATACTCAGGCTAAGCCTATTACTCTTATTTAAGAGTTTTATAATAACAACAACTCATAAGTCAGACTAAAATTAACATATGTTCACCTGCATTGTTACATTTAGTTTTTACTATCCTCACCTTGTAAGCTGTCTCTTTAAGTTATTTTCCCAAATATTTGACAAAGTTGAATTTGAATGTGTTTCAAAATCCACTTCTTTGCCTTTTAACAAATGTCTCTACATTAATCTCCAACTTTATTTCTACTATTTACTCTTCGTGTGTTTAAAGAATAAAAACTGTCATTACCTCTAAAATGGGAAATATGGGAAAATTAAAATTTTTAACTAAATGCAATTATCATTTACCAAGTTTACAAAAAAGAAGAAAAAGGAGGAAAAGAAAGAAAAAAGGAAAGGAAAAGGAAGAAAAAGAAAAAAGTCCTTGCTCCCTCCTAGGATTCTTAATCTAGTTTGCCAGAAATGTGGACATGTAAATTTGGTCAGGGTTGTGAGAATGCTGGAAGTAGACACCACAGACAAAGTACAAACAATATCATTTGCATTGGTATCAGACAGTACAAAGTGCAAATAATATTTATATTCATGTCATGAAAAAAGTGTTATTTATTCACAAGAGAAAAAAGTTAGAAGGGGTTAAATTTTTATATCAGGCAATGTGGTAGTTATCTGTTGTGTTACTTCCCACCATTCATCCTACCTTCTGCTATGGACTCCCTGAACAAACACACCTTTACTCTCTCAGGGGAGGTACATGATTAGCACTGAACAATACATCGTATTCCCCTGCCACAGGAATCTGCTCAGTGATGCATAGGTGATCTAATTAAATGTTGAGGCTGTAAGTTGTCATGATATGTTTGAAGAAATGTCGGGAAAAAAACACGTCTGCTTTTGTTAGACTTGACAAGGAAGAATATACTGCCCCTACTTTTTCCCAACATGACTCCTAAAAATGAAACTAACTTAGAGAATATCACAGCAATAAGGAGCTGCAAAACAAAAGAACTCAAAGAACAAAATTTCTAGACAACACTTAATCCAATTTTAGAATCAGACAATGCAAACTAAAAGAAATCCAGTCAATTGTTAAGTTCATTAAAATATGTTATTAAAACACATGAAGTAGAGCAAATGAATATCTTCATATATGGGCAGAAACATGAATAGTAATTCAGGGAAATGAATGGTGTCTCAAAATGCAACTATATTACAGACATTAAAAGCCTTTATATGATTAGATCTATAAAAATTGTATTACCTATAGTTAGTTACTAAGAACAATTATAAAGAAAACATTGTAAGCACAATAAAATTTATTAATACATTAGCCAAGCAGTGAAAAGACATCAAGGACTCTGGTGAAGAATGTCATGACAAATGTTGCCCGGTGGCCTTCGTCATCTTATCTAAGTCTTTTATGTGAAAGAAAATCTGGACACACTTCAACATGAAATTTCCTTTGGAACCAAATCCAGTGAACTATATAATAGATAAATTTATTGCAGCAGTTCATTTCTCCACCAATGTAAATTTCAAAGGGAAAGAGCGTGGTAATTACACTACTCAGGGTTCACTTCCATGAATACAAAGCATTGACATTTAAGCAGAAATGTCTTTGAAAGAGGGAATTAGGAACTTGAGGCATGGGCTTTACAGTAGGTCTCTTAAAATAACTACCAATATAG
Organism: Mirounga angustirostris; assembly: GCF_029215605.1. Taxonomy (NCBI): domain Eukaryota; kingdom Metazoa; phylum Chordata; class Mammalia; order Carnivora; family Phocidae; genus Mirounga; species Mirounga angustirostris. The sequence continues at coordinate 137,518,346 of NW_026991710.1, forward strand.
CCAATATTGGCCTCTGGAGACATCAATGTAACTTCTACAATTCTACCACAGCAATGCTACCTCTACTACATCAGAAAGGCATGGATGTTAGGAACACACGAACTTAATTTCAAATAGATCAGCAATTGGGAAGTATGTGTGGTACACGCAACATAACAGATGAATTCCAAAAACATGAAAAATGAAAGAAGCCAGGCACAAAAGACTATATAACATTTATATGAAATTCTTAAGAAATAAAACCTAGATTGTGAAAACCTAATCAGTAGTTGAATGGATGGGGCAGGACTGACTCTAAAAAGGTACTGAGAACTCTATAGGGTAAAGAAACTTGTCTACCTCACAAATGTGGTGGTGGTTACAAGATATGTATTTGTCAATCTTATTGAACTGTATCCTTAAAATTGGCAAATTGTATTGTATTTCAACTATACCTCATTAGCAAAATGAATTCAAAATACATTAAAAGGATCATATACCCTAATTAAGTGGGATTCATTCCAGGGATGAATTCAAAAATACATTAAAAGGATCATATACCATAATTAAGAGGGATTTATTCCAGGGATGCCAGGATGGTTCAACATCCACATATTAATCAATGTGATACACCACATTAACAAAATGGAAAATAAAAATCATATAATCATCTCAATACAGAAAAAATTGAAAAAAAATTCAACACCACTTATGATACAAAGAAAACACTCAACAAAGTGCATACAGATGGAACACACCTCAACATAATAAAGGCCATATATGATAAGCCACAGCTAACATTATAGTATTTTCTTAAGATTTTATTTATTTATGTGACAGAGAGAGAGACAAGGAGAAAGTGAACACAAGCAGGGGGAGTGTGAGAGGGAGAAGCAAGCTTCCCACTGAGCAGGGAGCCCAATGCAGGGCTCGATCCCAGGACCCTGGGATCATGACCTGAGCCGAAGGCAGACACTTAATGACTGAGCCACCCAGGCACCCCTATAGTATGGTTAAAAGCTGATAACTTTCCTCTAAGATCAGGAACAAGACAATGATGCCCACCCACTCTTACCACTTTTATTCAACGAAGTATTGGGCATCCTAGACAAAGCAATTAGGCAAGAAAAAAATAAAAAGCATCTAAATTGGTAAGGAAAAAGAAAAACTGTCACTATTTGCAGATGACATGGCATAACATATAGAAAACCCTAAAAACTCCACCCAAAAACTGTTAGAACTAATAAATGAATCCAGTAAAAGTATAAGAAACAAAATCAGTATACAGGAATCTGTTGTTTTTATAAACTAATAATGAAATATCAATAAGAGAAATTAAGAAAACAGTTCCACTTACAATTGCATCAAAAAGAATAAAATACTTAGAAATAAATTTAACCAAGGAGATAAAACACCTGTACACTGGGGCGCCTGGGTGGCTCAGTCATTAAGCATCTGCCTTCCGCTCAGGTCATGATCTCAGGGTCCTGGGATCAAGCCCCACATCGGACTCCCTGCTCTGCGGGAAGCCTGCTTCTCCCTCTCCCACTCCCCTGCTTGCGTTCCTGCTCTCTCTCTCTCTCTGTCAAATAAATAAATAAAATCTTAAAAAAAAAAGACCTGTACACCAAAAGCTGTAAGATATTGATGAAAGAAATCGAAGACAAAACAAAAAATGGTGAGACATCCCAAGCTCATGGACTGTAAGAATTAATACTATTAAAATGTTCATGCTACCCAAAGCAATCTAAAGATTCAATGCAAACTCTATCAAATTTCCAATAGAATTGTATCCTAAAATGTGTATGGAATCACAAAAGTCACCAAATAACCAAAACAAAAAGCTAAAAGAATAAATTTATCAGAGGAGAATAGAAAAAAGTGTCATTTTAGAAGGACATAAAAACAAAAAATAAAAAAGAAATTTTACCAAGTACAACCTTAAATTTAAAAAAAAAACTCCAAACAATGAAAGACTTTATATAAAGTTAAAATAATAAAATCCTACTGCATTTATAAAAATAATTAAAGATATGATAATACCATGTGTTGGCAAGAATATGGGGAAATAAAACACAATGTCATTGGTGGTTAGAGAATCCATGAAAAAAACTGCTAATGGCTCATATACCATAATAACAGCCAAATAAATAAAATATATTGCTTTAAATATAGATACATTTAATAAATACATAAGCAGATTCCTGGGGTGGATATAGAGTAATTTGTGTTGTCAGATGGGGAGCAATTAAAAAAAAAAATGGAAGGGGTAATGAGCTAAGCCACTATATGCTACATTTTATTGCCTTTATATTCTTAAAATATACGGTAAAGTACTAATATTTTTTAAAATATGGATGGAGGGGCACCTGGGTGCCTCAGTCGTTAAGTGTCTGCCTTCACTCAGGTCACGATCCCAGGGTCCTGGGATCAAGCCCCACATCGGGCTCCCTGCTCGGCGGGAGGCCTGCTGCTCCCTCTTCCACCCCCTCTGCTTGTGTTCCCTCTCTCGCTGTGTCTCTCTCTGTCAAATAAATAAATAAATGAATCTTTTAAAAAAATAAAGTAAAATAAAATAAAATATGGATGGAAATTGCACTGGTGTTTGTTACATGTTAGATACTTTTCTGCATAAAAATACTTAATGATTAAATGTTATTTTCCAAATGTCTAATTCTTGTACAAATATGGCAAGAAAATAAAGGGGGAAAAAATGGTTCTTTGTTTTTCTAGAGAGCACAAATACATATTTTGAAATGCATGGAAGAAAACCAGAGTTGATTCATCAAGAATCAATAAAAATGTTTCCTTAGCAGAAAGTAAAATTACACTATTTATAACTAACATCTGTAATGTGAAAAATATTTCAAGATGGGGGTATGGTCATTATTCTTCTCTGTTCAGAGTCAGAGAAATTTTTAATATATACAGAGAATAAAATTAATTTTAATATATTTATTTTATTTTTTAAATTTTATTTGATTATGTTAGTCACCATACAATACATCATTAGTTTTTGATGTAGTGATCCCTGATTCATTGTTTTCATATAACACCCAGTGCTCCATGAAGTTCGTGTCATCCTTAATACCCATCACTGGGCTAACCCATCCCCCTACACCCCTCCCCTCTAAAACCCTCAGTTTGTTTCTCAGAGTCCATAGTCTCTCATCATTCATCTCTCCCTCCATTTCCCCCCTTTCATGTTTCCCTTCCTTCTCCTAATGTCCTCCATGCTATACCTTATGTTCCACAAATAAGTGAAACCAGATGATAATTGACTTTCTCTGCTTATTTCACTTAGCATAATCTCCTCCAGTCCCAACCATGTTGATATAAAAGTTGGGTATTCATCCTTTCTGACAGCTGAGTAATATTCCATGGTATATATGGACCACATCTTCTTTATCCATTCATCTGTTGAATTTTAATATATTTAAGACACTAAATGAAGGGTAGGTAAATTAAGAGAAATTCATGAACATTTTCTTAAAAGCCAATGGACACTCATAGGCTCTAAGTAAATAAAAGTCTCTAATAAACTACTACCATTGGTTAGAAAATGTAATGACCTCACCAAGGAAACCTCTGCAATTAGCAATGAATTCAAAGACAGGATGAGAAAATAGTACTATAGAAAAATTCGTCTTTAAAATTTACTTGGACTGGGGCACCTGGCTGGCTCAGTTGGAAGAGCACGTAACTCTTTATTTCAGGGTTGTGGACTGGAGGCCCACCTTAGGTGTGGAGATTACTTAAAATTAAATTTTTTTTTTTTTTGAGAGAGTGCTCACATGCATGAGTGCATGGGATGGAGAGGAAGGGCAGAGGGAGTGAGAGAGAGAGAGAATCTTAAGCAGCCTCCACGCCCAGTGAGGAGCCTGACAAGGGGCTCAATCTCATGACCCTGAGATCATAACCTGAACTAAAATCAAGAGTCTGATGCTTAACAGACTGAGCCACCCAGGCACCCCGAAAATTAAATCTTTTAAAAAAAAATTTACTTGGACTAGATACCACTGGAAAAATATTAATAGGCAATGTCTTCCAGAAACTAAGTAAATTCATATGGATCTCCTTTCTAGAGCTTTATCATAAGTATTTCCAGAGATTAACATTAATTATTGATTGGTATCATTACTAATATACAACCCCAAACAAGGAAGAACTAACAATAAACTGTACACAACTTCAACTGAAGTTAGTATTTCAGTATGTCCCTAACACATTTCTTCTGTGCTCTGTACATAAAGTCGTCCTATTTTAGCTGAGGTGTATATACAGCTGTCATCTATTTTTTTTATCTCTAGTCTCTGTTGTAAGGCTGTACATCAGAGAACACTGCTGCAGTGTTCCTAGTGTAGCTGTTTTCTGAGTGTTTTCCCATTATAGACTATAACCACAGTATTCAGAAAACAGAGCATTTACTGAAGAATAAAAGACAAGCAATTTTTCTTGAACAAGCTATTTAAGTTTCTTTATTTCCTCAACTGTAAAGTAGCAATAACATCAATGACATAGAGTTGTTTTGGGAGTCAAATAAGATGGCATATGTGGAGTACATGGCATGTACTAGATGTATAATACCTATAAATAACCTCTCCCACGTTATTACTGATCATATGTATACAGATGTCTTCAATAAAAGCATGAGAGCTTTCTTTAACTATAAAATAGGGATTTAATTACACATACCACAAAGGGCTACTGTGAGGATTCAAAGAAATAAAGTATTAAATCACTCAGAATAGTGCTAGCACAGTATAAAACACTCCATGACACATACCCTCCCCAATGTTTATCACCCAACAACCCCATCCCTCCCACTCCCCACCACTCCAGCAACCCTCCGTTTGTTTCCTGAGATTAAGAATTCCTCATATCAGTGAGGTCATATGATACATGTCTTTCTCTGACTGACTTATTTCGCTCAGCATAATACTCTCCAGTTCCATCCACGTCGTTGCAAATGGCAAGATTTCGGTTTTTTGATGGCTGCATAATATTCCATTGGAACAAATAATACATTATATGTTAAAAAAAAAGAAGAAGAAGAAGATAGCAGGAAGGAAAAAATGAAGGCGAGGAATCAGAGGGGGAGACGAACCATGAGAGACTATGGACTCATAAACAAACTGAGGGTTCTAGAGGGGAGGGGGTGGGGGGATGGGCTAGCCCGGTGATGGGTATTAAAGAGGGTACGTACTGAATGGGGCACTGGGTGTTATACACAAACAATGAATCATGGAACACTACATCAAAAACTAATGATGTAATGTATGGTGATTAACATAACATAAAAATAAACAAATAAAAAATAAAAATAAAACAGTCCATGAAACGTAGCTTTATTACAAGAAACTAATTTCATAACAAGTTTAGTTTGCAAAAATATAACTTCATATATATATCATGATTACTAAAAAATGCAATATAAATTTAACATACAAACATCATAAATAACATACAGTGTAAGAATGTTATGAAATAAATAGCCATGAAACAGTCTACGAAAAAGAACATTAGAAGAAATTTTTTAAGTCATCTATGTGCCTATTCCAGTTATTGCAATACTCATCATTCACCACCAGAAACCAGTGTCCTAAAGTTTGTTTTAATTACTCTATTATTTTTCTTTAAAGATTTGCAACATAATTAGATATCTTGAAACAATATGTTGGTTAGTTTGACATGTTTGTTAACCTTTACAAAAGTCAGAGTCATACTGTTTTGTATTCTTCTGTGACTTTTTTTTTAAAGATTTTATTTATTTACTTGAGAGAGAGACAGAAAGAGCACAAGCAGAGGGAAGGGCAGAGGGAGAGGGACAAGCAGGCTCCCCACCAAGCAGGGAGCCCTATGCAGGGCTCATTCCCAGGACCTGGGATCATGACCTGAGCCAAAGTCAGACACAACCTACTGAGCCACCCAGGCGCCCCTGTGACTTGCTTTTAGCAGCCAACATCGTGCCTGAGTCATACATGTGGAGGAATATATGAGGATACTCATTTTCTGTGCTTTGTTTTTGTTTTTGTTTTAAGATTTTATTTATTTGACAGAGAGAGACACAGCGAGAGAGGGAACACAAGCAGGGGGGGTGGGAGAGGGAGAAGCAGGCTTCCCGCTGAGCAGGGAGCCCGATGTGGGGCTCAATCCCAGGACCCTGGGATCATGACCTGAGCCGAAGGCAGACGCTTAACAACTAAGCCACCCAGGCGCCCCTGTACTTTGTTTTATATCACATTTAGAACATTAAATTATGTATCCACTCTTTTGGTTTATACTAGTGTTGTTTATAGTTTTGTATTCTTTCTAACAATGCTGCTATGAATATTCCAGCTCATATCTCTTAGTGCATATATGCAGTAGTTTTTATAGGGCAACGTTGGCAAACTTCTTATAAAGGGTTAGACAGTAATTGTTTTAGGATTTGAGGGTATATGTTCTCTGCCACAACTACTCAATTCTGCCACTGCAGTACAAAAACAACCCTAAATAATAGGCAAATGAATGAGCATGGCTTTGTCCTAATAACATTTTATTTACACAAAGAGGCAGATAGATGTGGCTGGAGGGACACAGTTTGCCCTGCTCTAGTGTAGGAGAGGTGGCTTGGAATTGTTGATCCAGAGTGTATGAGCATCTTCACATTGCTGCTTTAGTACAATCTCTTTTCCAAATTATTTCTACCAATTTATACCCTCTCAAGCAATACAAGAGCGACTCCCTTTGTTCACATTGTCACCAATACTTTTATTTTTTAGTAAATAAAAATGTATTTTTAATTAAGTTTATTGTATTAAAATTAATTAAAATTTAACTTTTCCAATAAAGTGGGTTTGAATGGGTATACATTGTGGTTTTATTTGTATATTTATAATTAATTAGGTATATTTTCATATGTTGATTTGTTATTTATAATCGCTCTCCTATAGAAAGCCTATTCATATCATTTGACTATTTTTTCTGCAGGAGTGTTTATTTTTTCTTATTGATGCATAGAATTATATATTCAAGATCTTACTTCCTTATTAAGTATGTTGCAAATTTCTTCTTCATTTTTCTGGCTTGTGTTGCCATTCTGTATGAATTCCTCTAATGAACACAACTATTTAATTTTAATGTGGGTAAATATATCAATCTTCCCTATTACCATTTGCAGGTTTGCAAATGTGTGTGTCATGTTTAAGAGAACATCTCTGTTCAAGCTCATTAGATATTTCTTTTATATTTTCTTCTAATTTGATGGAAATTTTTGTGTATGGTTTAAAGCAGTTTAGTTATTCATTATCCATAACCAACATCTAAGAAACACCAGATAATAAGTTCACCATTTTTCCTTTGATCTGCAATACCACATCAAATTTCTATACACATGCGAGTCTCTTTATAAACTTTCTTTTGTGCTCAGTCTACTTATCTATTCCACAAGGCTGGACCCTAATATCTTAATTACTACTCTTTTATTATAAAACCTTGAAGTCCATTAAGGTCCTATTATTCATTCTTGTTCTTTTCTCCAAAATTATATTATCTATTTATTGACTCTTACACTTCTATATTAGTTGTATAATCAGCTCTTCAAATTCTATGAAAAAATTGTGGGATTCAAGTAGAACTGCACTGATTCTATGGACTAATTTAAAGACAGCTCAAATCTTCAAATACTGTCTTCTTATACATAAAATATCAAGTTTTGAGAGGTTTTAAAGGAATCAATCTGGCTTTTGGTATGAGGAATAAATAAAAGAGTGGAGTCAAGGGGGCCAGCTTGGAACTCCACAGTATTACAGATCAGACTGTGGTAGTAGAATAATATCCCTCCCCCAGGAGGGTAATGTCCTAATCCCCCAAACCCGGTGTATCTGTTATGTTACAGGACAAAGGGACTTTGCAAAGAGGTTAAGTCAAGCATCTTGACATGGGTAGGGTATACTGGATTATCCCGGTGGGCTCAATATAATTACCAATGTCCTTAGAAGAAGGCAGAAATGTTGGAATGAGAAAAGATGTGACAGTGAAAGAAGAGGTCAGAGAGAAAAAGATGACAATGGCATGATGCTGACTTTGAAGAAGGAAGGAGATTCCCTAAGCCAAAATACACAGGGAAGCACTGGAAGCTGGAAAGGGATTCTCCCTTAGAGACTCTAGAAGGAATGAATCCCTTCCAGCACTTTGATTTTAGGACTTTTGAACTGCAGAGCTATAAGATAGTTGAATTTTGTTGCTTCAAGCTGATAGGTTTATGGTATTTGTTATAGCAGCTATAGGAAACTAATTCAAAATGGATGGCAAATTGGATTAGGAAGTCAGTGGTGCAAGGGCTGAAAACTGGGTGAATTCATCATAGAACTTCAAGTGAGAGTCAAATATGACTTTTTCATAGATTCATGTGAATTATGAGAGTCATAGACAATTCTAAGGTTTAGGGCTTGAGCAATTGGAAAAATAAACTACAATTTATTTTCTGGTATATAACTGATATGGAAAGAAAGATTAGGAATGGGAAAATGAGTTTTAGTCACTTTAAAGTTAAAGTGCCTATTAGATAACCAACCATATAGAAAAAATCAAATTGGCAGGTGAATACAGGAAAGAGGGCTAGAATGAAGACATACGTTTGGACATTATCAGTATCTAAAACCTCTAATGATAAATTAGATCATACTGAGTTGATAAAGGAGAGGATGGACCATGGACTGGGTGCTAGATAGTTTAAAAGTCAGGAATAGGAAAAAGAAACACTAGAGAAAAATAATAATTTTAAGCAGGAGGAAAACAGACTTTGGTCCTGAAAGTTAAGTGAACAAAATGAAGGGAGTTATCAACTGTAGCCTATGGTGTTGATAAGTCAGGAATGATGAAAAAGGTAATGGCAACTTAGGCAACAGTTGTTTAAATGGAGTGATAGGAATGAAACTTGAATAGGCTGGAATAAGAAAAAGTTGGAGAATATAAAGTGATAGTAAATATTGGCAACTTTTTTGTGAAGTTTTCCGAAAGGTGAAATGAAACAAAGAGGGTAGCTGAACAGAAAGGAGTATTTCTAATTCTAAATTGAGATCAGTCACATAACAATTTAATGCTAATGAGAATTACTTAGTAGAAAATTATTGAATGATGAGCTTGGACAGAAGAGAGAGTGTAATTTCATTAGAATATGGAGAAGTCTGGCTTATACAAGGAAAGAAAAGGAAACAGGTGCTCAAATTCAGTGCTGAGAGCCTGTGGATGTTCTCTATGGATTCATTTTTTTCCAGTTATGTTGAGATATAATTGACATTTAACACATAAAATATATAACAGGGATGCCTGGGTGGCTCAGTCGGTTAAGCATCTGCCTTCTGCTCAGGTCATGATCCCAGGGTCCTGGGATTGAGCCCCACATCGGGCTCCCGGCTCAGCAGAGAGCCTGCTTCTCCCTCTCCCTCTGCCTCTCCCCCTGCTTATGTGCACCCTCTCTCTCTCTCTGTGTCAAATAAATAAATAAAATATTTTAAAAAATAAAATATACAACATAATGATTTGATACATGTATATATTATTACATAATTATCACAGTAAGTTTAAAATCCATCACCTCGGGGCGCCTGGGTGGTTCAGTCATTAAGCGTCTGCCTTCGGCTCAGGTCATAATCCCAGGGTCCTGGGATTGAGCCCCACATCAGGCTCCCTGCTGGGCTGGAAGCCTGCTTCTCCCTCTCCCTCTGCCATTCCCCCTGCTTGTGTTCCTGCTCTCGTTGTCTCTATCAAATAAATAAAATCTTTAATAAAAATAAAATAAAAATAAAATCCATCACCTCATATAAATTTTTTCTTGTGATGAAAATGTTTAAGATCCATTCCTTACCAACTTTCAAAGATACAATACAGTATTATTAACTATAGTCACCATGCTATACATTACATCCCCAGAACTTATTTATCTTATAACTAGAAGTTTGTATGTACCTTTTGACTACCTTCATCTAATTCCCTCAACCCCAACCCTTATCTCTGGCAAAAAAAACAATTTGTTCTCTATTTCTATAAGAGCGTGTGTGTGTGTGTTTGGTTTGATTATTTCATTTTCATAAGTGAAACAGGCAAGAAAATCAACAGCGGAATCAGAATCAAATACTGGATGCCTGAGAAAAAAGAAGGAATATAATGATATAGGAAAATATTATTGTTACAAAATTGTGGTAAGATTGTTTGGCAGGCATGCTGGGTAAATATGAATGAACACATGACTGGGATTCTGCCAGGTTGGTATGACTAAGAGAGAATAAGTCATGAGTACTGAGTTCATGTAAGGGTTCATGAACTAGAGTGATAATACATATGGCCAACAGCATCTAATCTCAATAATGAGAGAAACTGAGGACATGAGGAAGAGGAGATACAACAGAAGAGTGGTAGAACCAATGAACTGGAGGACTAAGCTGGGTTAATAATTGTTGGGAGTTTGGTAAATAGAAGCTATGAGTTGGAGAAATAAGAGATTGGCAAATGGAGAGTAACTACCTTGAAGACTGCATTATGGAGGAAGTACAGTTATTGGTAATGATATTTATAGGTATAAGTGGCTGAGATAGTAGGAAGATACCACTGAAGGAGAGGAACTGAACAACCAATATATTAAATCACTTTGGATATTAAAAGCTTCAAGAATTATGACAGCAAAGATCTTAGGCCAAATCTTCAAAGACTGGGATATTTTCAAGAAGAGGATTGGGAAAAAACTAGAATTATCAAAGTGAAGCCGGAAGACACCTACCAAACTTCCAGGTCTAATGGTGTGTAGGGGTGGCAGAGTCATGTGACTGCAGCTTCAAAGGCAAAGCACAACAGTTCTAACATGAAAGTGAGCAGAATTTGCAGAGAGGATGTGAGTGATAAAGGGAACATGTTGATGAAGGGCTTGAGTTCCAGAGTGCGCAATGAAAGCATTAGTGAGAGGTGTAAAATGGGGCTGGGCTGGAGGATGCATAAAGCTGCAAGCATGGCATCCTGATGAAAAGAGGGCCTGAGGGTCCTGGGCTTGTTATGGTGACCCATGAAAACAGGGTAAAAGGCATAGTGGGACTGTCTTAAACAGATTATGGTGATAGTGCTCCCCTTGGGACTTTTTTAAAACTGATACTGTAATCATGAAAAGATTAAATTGTTATGGAGAAAGAAAATATGTCAGTGTTGAGAGAAAATTTAATTGCACTGAAATTACAAATTATGGCCAAAGGTTCATGAATAACTAATGTCATTAATTAATTCTAAATTCAAAGATAATGTATTCAAGTTTTATTTAAAAATTACAACCACCTAAAGGTTTCCGCCTAAGAATTAAAATTTACTACATCCAATTTTATTTAAAGATCCCGATTAGAAGGCCAATAACCTTAATAAATCTTTATTATACAATTCTTACACTCATTTAAAACTAGATTATATTAAGTCTAAGTAACATACTATTGAGCAACTTAATTAATACACTCAATTGAATTATTCATTAACTGGTGTACTATTTTGAGCTGTGGTGATCATTTTTATTTATTTTTAGAATCAAGGATTTTTAAATGTTTGGGCTCATCTTATTCAGTTACAGTAATGCCCTGATATTTAATGAATGTTTGAGATTCTAGTCTAGCTAGAAGAGAGCTCATAATGTGAACTGAGTCACCTCAAACAAAAGACAAGTTAGCAATAATAACTGTAAAAAATGCTAATATCCCAAGAACGTGGGATCCTCTCTGAAACTTAATACAAAAGGGACGCAATCTAATTGTTAGCATATGATAGAAATATGATTCTGACAAAAAGAAACTGCTTGTTTCTTCATGTCACCATTATACTGAGTGCTGACAATGAGCCCTTTGCCTGCTCACTTATGACTAGTTCACTTTCTAGTAGAATTCTAAACATGGTGTGAAAATGTTACCCTAATAGTTTCCAAAATCCTGAGGAATTCTCTATTTTGTCATTTTGTTTCAAAGTATTTTGTGGAAAAGTATTGATGATTCCAGGGGGAAAATATCTCAGGGAATACTGTTAAAAATTCAAAAGTGGTTTCTAAAAGGCATATTTATGCTTAATATGATGATGGAGGCAACCTCACTTACTAAGGACATATTTGGAAAAGGAAAAATCAAGCTCTTATAGCTTCCTTTTACCTTTCAGTATCCCTCTGTAAAACACTTCCAAAATGGATGCCTCTTCTGCCCACAATCTCATCTCTCTATTCTGTAGCATTCCAATATAGTCATGCTTTCAAATAGCTGCAGATCAACACTTAAGCAAGTGAACTTAAATGGCAGATTCATTATTTACCTTTCCTAGGAGTTACGTGTATCTTCACAAGGAAATCAAAGATAAAACAAAACACCTAATCACCATCACCATCATCCCAATAAAAATAATACCAATCTCCACATAACCAAAATACACAGGAATTAACTACTAGATATGGAATTTTCAAAACTGTGATGAGGACTACCTAATATGCCATTTACCATACTATGTAAGATATGTCTTGATTTGCTGAATCTTTGTCTTTTTCACTCTGTTGAATTTATCTAAAACACACACTTTTACTTATATATCACTTGAGTGATAATGGCTTTTTGTCTTTTTTAATTCTAAGAAATTGAATCTTGTAAATAGAACTGTTTAAGCATGCTAATTTAGTTCAGGGAATTTTCTCACTTAAAGCTCTCACTAGATGACACTGTTTTTACTGCCTAGAAGTGCTTCCAATTGTATGTACAACAGATGGCCAATGCTTTTCCTTTCTTTCTAATAAAGGAACTGCATTTTTAAGGATTTCATCTTTTTAGGTTTTATATTATACAAACTTTAAATGAAAATTGTTAGTCTTTTACAACTTGAGAGAAAGAATCTTTCTGGACTGTTGAAGTCCAATATATTTGTTCACTCGCAAGGTATGAAAAGTTTCATGCTTGCTCTCATGTTCTTAAAATAAATATTCTAAGCAGTAACCAGTGATAACAGCTGACACATGGCCACTTATTATGCACCAAGTACTGTCCTAAGTGCTTTACATATATTAAATAATGTAACCTTCACAAGAAAATTTTTAAAAAAGTAATCCAACATCACATGTCTATTAAGTGACAGAGCAGTCTAACTGAGGAGCCTATGTGCTGGACCAGTAGCATGTGCTACTTGCCACAATGAATAACTACTTATAGACCAAAATACCTGATACCGAATTGATTTTCCCCCAACACAGGAATTAGAGTTCAATAACCCATTTCTCTCCTTCTTTGGTTTTAGAAACAAATTTAAAATCAAATTCCACATTAATGGCATGTATATGTTAAGGAAAGAATCAGACTGCCCAGATTCAAAACCCAGCTCTGTCACTTACTGGGTGTGTGACCTTGGACAAATTGTTGAACCTCCTAAAGCCTAAAAATGAGGATTTTCACAGTACCTAATCAAGTATTATTGAGATATTGTCCTATCAAGTCATGTAGCACAATTGATGAGATATGACTTTTATTTGAAATACAGTTCAAGCAGAAAGGAATTCTTTCTGGGTTCCCTCCTAGATCAACTGCAAAGGATATATTATTTACAGAGTACAGAAAAAAGCCACTTTGATGATAAAGGTATGTTAATTAAAAACCATTTAAATGTTTGTAGACCTCTATCTGCAAAGACAAATGTAGCTTCAGAGGAGGTGATTTCTATATGCTTTTATAGCTTAAGTGAACAGATTTATTGAGGTTTCTTATGAGAAATATTAAATCATTTCATCAACATATAATCACCAAATAAACAGGCTCCCAACCCTCCTCCAAGACAGAATAAGGACAAGAATGTATTAAGTCTGCTATGTTCTATAGATGTTCGCTTTCTCTTTTAATGTAATCCCTTACTCAACTTCTCCCAACAATCTCTTTCCAATGTGCCTGCTAATATTTCTGCTTCATTATGAGTTCACTCTCTAAAAACTTATAAACTCTTCTGTAGATATACAGTCTAATATCCTGGCCTTAACTAGCCTAAAATGACCACTTTTTCTGCACCCTTTCAAAGCTGAAGCAATTTTTTCTCTTGTCTTATGAAATTTAGAACCAGGTTATAGGACCAACATCTTCCTGATCAGACCATTTCCCCCTTCCACTCATATTTAAAAGCAAAACCTGCTTCTTTGAAACTCAGATCATTCTCTTCCTTAACTGGTTATGAAAAAAATACAGACTTCCTATTTACCAAATTTATAAAGGTGCACACACCTGGCTTTCGGCATTCGATTCCATAATATTTATTTCCATCCCAGATTATTTCAAAATCTATCCAACATCCTGGCTTTTTTTTACTTTGGCCTAAGCTCCATTGTCCTTTGCTCTCTGCCCCACCTCAATGTTTTTCTCTCCCTATCACATCCTAAGAATAACCAGAGATTGTCCCAACAACTCAATTGCTAAATCAGAAATCCTAATCTCTACCAACCTTTCATGATAACTTACCTTTGTAGCATTTCCATTGTTATATAGAATTATCCTTCTGTGATCTTTCAATCCACTGATTCCTCTTTCTCCTACCTTTCAACATTTTCCTATATTCTCCTCACTTCTTTTACAATTTAGATTTTTGTGTTAATCATTATAATCAGTACATATTCTCTCCTATTTCTTATCTATTACTACAGAGGAAGTGTCTTTCCTCTTATATAAGACAAAAATTTCCTCTCTGCTCCTAAGGACATCTCTCTCCATCAGCTATATATCCTCTATCTATAGATGACATGAATTATTCATATAGATATGAATTTGTTATCTCCTATGATAAGAATTAGAGGATCTACCAGAGATCCTTAAAAAACTAAGTTCTAGAAAGAGAAGAATAAAATAGAGTAGGCAAAATAACCAATGACATAATTAAAAATAAAAACTCCAAGACTGATGGGGTGCTTGTGTGGCTCAGTTGGTTAAGCATCTGACTCTTGATTTTGGCTCAGGTCATGACCTCCGGGTGGTGAGATCAAGCCCCGCCTCAGGCTCCATGCTCAGTGGGAGTCTGCTTGAGATTCTCTCTCTCTCTCCCTGTGTCCTCCCGCTACTCATTCTTTTTCTCTCTCTCTCTCTAAAATAAATAAATAAATAAAATCTTTTTAAAAAGTGGGGGGCACCTGGGTGGCTCAGTGGGTTAAGCCTCTAACTCTTGGTTCAGGCTCCGGTCATAATCTTGGGTCGTAGGATCAAGCCCTGCATCAGGCTATGAGCTCAGTGGGGAGTCTGCCTGAGATTCTCTACTTCTCCCTCTGCCCCTCCCCAACTCATGCTCTCTCTCTCTTTCTGGAATAAATAAATAAATCAAAAACAAAAACAAAAAAACTCCAAGACTGAAAGCTATGAATTTCCAAATTGAAATATCCTGTTAATTACCTAACATACTGGATAAAATTGCACATACGCTGATAGGTATCATTGTGAAATTTCAGAACTCTGGGCAAAGAGAACATCTTATAAACTTATAAAGAGAGAACTAATAAAGAGTAATTTATAAAGAAAGAACTTATGAAACAATTAGGAAGGAAAAAAAGTCATGGAATCATAATTATTATCAATTTCTTTACAGAAAAACTTGAAGCTGGAATGTTTTAAAACTTATAAAGAAAAGAACGTCTCCAAACTAGAATTCTAAACCAAGCAAAAACACTAATTACACAAAATGACAGAATAAATATATAGACAGACCAAGATTAAAAAACAAATAAATGAAATAAACTACCCATATACCTTTCAACAGAACACAACTGAAAGATATATATTAAATCAAGGAAGTAAATGAAGGAATGGGTGTACGTGGCACCTAAAAAAGTGAGGTTCCAACGCAGGAGAGAAGCAGAAACGTTTCCTAAGATAATAGTAAAGAAGGATCATAGTTTTGACTAGTAGAGACAAGGCTTGGAGGTGTTGGGGGTGGGTGGACATTAAATATAGATTGGTGCAGAATAAATAGTTGTGATACAGAACATGGCATGGCTCTGTATCTTTTGCCACCTAAGGCCCCAATTTTCTATCATCACTTTTATGAATGAAATCCACATCATGATGATGTACAGTTGAGTCTGAATGATGAGAAAATAAATACAATTACACTGAAGGCTAAGCCTCTTTTTGAAACAGTTTCTTGTCCAGATTCTTCTGATCCAGAAAGCTTTAAAAGGGGAGAAAGACATAAATCTGTCCAAATGAGGGTCCACATCTTTGCATATGTGTAGAATATAGGGATGATATACCACAAGCTGATAACTGCCTTTGAAGAGTGGAACTGCAGAACTGGGATAAAAGTGTTGTGAGGGAGACTTTTTTCAAATGCTTACTCTCCAATTCCCTTAGAATTTAGTAATTTATGAAGATATCACCTATCAAAACTGAAGAAAATAAAATATATCATCTTAAAGTAAACAGAACCTCCTGAATATTGTGGAGGCTGTTGTTTGTTCTGTTTTTTAGTGAAACGATCTTCATCATCATTGTCTCAGTCCTGAGATTCTGCTTTTGTTCCTGTGCCTGTGACTCATCATCCAATGTTAGTCTTCCCTTGAACATCAGCAAACTTATCCACAATGCAACACCAGAATGATTTTAGACTTTTGCATTTTACCCAAGAATGTAAACCATCAACATCAACGTAACCTCCCATATGATCTCTAATGAGTTCAGGGTTTCTGTTTAAACTGCGATAAAGTGCTTTTATCAAAATCTGTTGAGAAAAACCAGTCAGTAATACGAAGTGCAAAACAGGCTCTCCAATTTTGTCTTGATTTCAATTTAAATTTATGTCCTAAAAGCACTGTTTTCTTTCCTCCTCACTGATTAACTGACTTTTGCTATTCATTCTTTTTTGTTGTGTTTTATTTATTTTTTATTATTATGTTATGTTATTTGCTATTCATTCTGAAATAATTATCAGCTTCTTATGCATAGTCCCTTGTTCTTTGATGCTCCTTTTTTATCTTTACCTCATATATATTTTGATATCTGAAACCTTCTCTCAATTTTGCTAGTCTTTGGCTGGGCTATTTCAGTCCTGGTATCTCTGATTCACCTCTTTCTTGCCTGAAAATAAATCACCCTGAATATCTAATTTCTTGTTCATATTACTTTACAGGTGAAAACGCTATTATAGCACCTTTCAATCTAGAATTTTATCTAATTTTTTATGTTCTTCCTTCCTCAGTAAAAATGTTTAATGTCTAACTGTAATTAAAACAGACTAAATTGAGTCTTCATACTGTATTTGGATATTAGACACAGACATTTATGAGACTGGCTGTTGTCTGGGTCATTCTATCCTAGTATAGTGATATGATATAACATGATACTTTGTAAAGAAGTAAAACACTGATGGTACTAAAAAACTAAAAATCTACTTGACCCTATTTGTAGCTTGAGCTGAAACAAATTAAGGCATTAAAACCACATTAATAATTTGTGAAGAAGAAAGAACACTGAATTTGCCATGAATTATTTCACAAGAAGAAAAATTTGAGCATTACAGAGTATTCCATTAATTTCTCTTGGCAAAGTTAAAATGGAAAGTTACAAAATCATAAGAATATGCACGCTACCCAGTACCTTGTATTCATACTGTACTTCATCCTCAAATGTCATGGTACTACTGTCCTACTGTCCCTTTAACATTTTCTACAATGATAATAATTAAAAGATACTTGCAGAATAAATGTTTAATTAACATTAATCACACTGTGCTAATACTGCATAAAAGTTATAACAGTAAATTTTTGTATTCACTTGAAAAAAGGAATTACCTGAATAGAAATTAGAAAGAAATTACCTATTAGAAATTAGAAAGAAATTTGGTTATGAGGATCTGCAGGAATTTTTTTAGTGATTTTGTTTCCATTCTTTATATTTGCTTATTTGTTTTATTGGAAAACCATATAAGCTAATCAACAGAATATTCATAACCATAATTAATATATAATAAATATAATAAGATTTATTCCACAGTCATAATTAATATGAAATATGATGACATTAAAGGTAGATATAAAATAGTACTTGGTGGATGAGTAGTGAAATTGAAATTTGTAAGGCAGCATCATTAAAGAAGAGATGTCAGCTAGCTTATGTGTATGTTTCAGGATTATTTAAGGTGCAAGGCCACAGGATCTTAAAACATGAGTCAATACTGAATTGAAGCCAGTTCTAGAAGGCAGTGGAAAGGGGGTAGAAGGCTCAACAGTGACCCAGCAAGGAAGAGATCACCTTCCTACATGGCTTGGTAGGGAGGAAATGGTACATGGATCTGGTGGCCTCATCTTTTAAAGCAAAGATGGGGGATTAGTTCTTACAAGTATTAATTTAGTAATGTGTATGATAGGTTCATAACATTTAAAATAATGTCTCCAACTAAAAACATATGTATGGAAAAATTTAGGTAGTACCCACATCAATTCAATTACTATGATTTTCTTAATGGTTTCCCATTAAGAGATGCATATCCCTCATTTGAGTTGTTGTATTCATTTTCCTTCTTTTATGCTTCTCTTCATTAAGATATTAAACTAGATAATGAGAATAGATATATTTTGCTGTTGATATGAAGATTAATTAATTTTTTATTTCCCACACATAGCATTTAATTATGGAACCACCACTGACCCAGTTTTGAACTACCACACTACACTGCCATTGTGTGAGTTTCATTCATACTAACACTCACACTCATACTAAAATTCTTCAGGACACAATGAAAAGCAAAGGATGAGAGAGTGTCCTGTTGATTATAGACATAAATTATTCATTTATAAAACAATTAACCTGGCATAAGCTAGGTTCTATGGACACAAAGATGAGTAAGACTTGATCCTTCTCTAAAGAAGTACAGAGGAAGAACATCTGTGACCATGACAAATACACCTTGTAGACCTCCAACTAAAGGGAGCATAATGATAGAGACCCCCAGCTGCTATGCTCTCCACAATCCATCTAATCAACAAGCAAATGTATTCAAAATACTAATGCAGGCTCCTACCAATTTTGGTTTAAAAATTCCTCAAAGACTTTAGGAACCTTTGCAAGGCCGTTTGGAATGCTTCTACCCAACTTTCTCTTCCTCTCTCTTCCACTTGGGGTCAGTTTTACATCTCAGTCTGATTGCTTTCCCAGACTTGATTAGCTCCTACTCTAGTTCCTAGTTTCTCATAAGAACATTTCACCTAATACAATCTTTGTGTGTTTAACTGCATCTTGCTATCTGTTTCTCAGAGAATCTGGACTAACCTAGGATTCAATTGAAGAAAGATGGGTAGAGGTGGGCTTTCAGAAGGGTGTGCCTATATTTATTGATTATAACTAAATATAAACTAGTTTCATAAAAGTATTTTTAGGCTAGGTGGCGCTAATATGAGTACCAGGACTGGCCTTTGCTTAGGCTTTTCCCCCAATCCCTTGTACCTACAATTTCAAAATCAAATGTTAACCCTGAGCTGAGGTTTTTTTGGTTTGTAAGAATTACCTATTAAAGTTCAAATGCTATAAGACTTTTTTTTCTTTTTAAATATTGCAATTTTATTGTATTTTATTGTTGTTGGTGGTGGTGTTTTTTGAGGGAAAGAGAATGACTGGAACCTAGAATCAAGGTGTGAAAAGAGACACTGCTGGGGTGAGTGAAGAGTGTCAGAGCCAGATAACAGGTAAGGATAGAGGAAGTACCACAAAGTCTAGAGATTTCCTCCCCGAAAATGGGTATTGTTATAACAATTCTTAGGTATAGATACTAACCAGTTTGTTAGTATTTCAAATCTCCTAGTGAAACACATTTTAATGAATTATGTATGTGCTTGATTCCCAGATTTCTACAGATTAATCAGCTTTTGTATACCTACTTCTCAGTTTAAAACTTGACATATAATGGGTAACAGTTATTTGTTTTAACATTCATTCGTTCATGCACTTAATAAATATAGTATAATTTTCTTGTAAGCGTCAGGGACTATAGAATTTGAGGTTTTAGCAGTGGATAAAACAAATCCCTGACCTACTGAAGCTCACCTTCCAACGAGAGGAAATAGTTAAATGAATAATTGAACATGAAATATATTATACTGTGAATGCTATGAAGAAAAATAGAGTAAGGGCTCAAGAATAAGTGGGAGTGGGGACAGTTGCTAATCAAATAGGATTGTGAGGAAAGGCAGAACGAAGAGGATGCCATTTGAGTAGAGACCCAAATAAAACCAGAGGAAAGAGCCATGCATATATTTGGAGGAAGAGTGCTCCAAGCTGCGGGAACAGTGATTGTAAAGACACTGTGACAGAAGTGGGCTTAGAATGCTTGACTAACAGTAAGGGTGCCAGTGTGGCTGGATCAGAATGGAAGTGTGAAGAGAAGCAGGAAATGAGATTATACCTGTGGCCAGATGCCCAACCAGATGGGGCCTTGCTTGCAATCATATGGAAAATAAAGAATGCTATTACAAAATGTATTCTGGCAATTATTTGCCAGAAATTTAAGTTAATGTTAGTAAGCTGCTTACTTCTTTTGTAAAATGTACCTTTTCCAAATTACCATTTTTAAATAAAACATTCCACAGGCTTCATCTGAGGCCTGTCACATTGTTAATAAAGAGGTCTAATCCTTACAACCTGGCACATTCTGCTGGACAAATGCAGTATCTAACAATCTGGTATAATTTAGTCAACAGCAGTGCTCTCCAATAATATGGTACCCTTGGGACAGTCTGATATTTGAACAGTTCCAAATTTATCTGTATCTAGTGAATAATTTAATGTGTTCAATGAGAGTAAGATGGTTATCAAAGCAAATGGTTTCAATTTTTAGGAAAAACATTATTTAGAAAAAGTGTGTTTGTAGATAGCATTTTAACTTGAAGGTTACTGGTGTCTCATCTAGTAGTTTAGATAATTGCTGAGATATTGATACACAAATAAGAAAGCCTATAAAAATAATTTTAAAACTCTCTCGAATAAAATGATTTAATGAACTCATATTTTCTAGAGTATATCCAGTAGTAATATAAAAAATCCTTTATAGTGTTACATATTCCAAACAGTTTCATGACCTAAATCCTTGATTTTATCGAAAATATTTAATAATTCTTTAATAGAACGCATGTACAAAATATCTCCAAAGAAAGCACACTCTAGATAATATTATTTGTGACAATGGAATATATTTATCTGACTGAAGATCATATAGGCCTTTGTCTCTTTCTAGCATGAATAAAATATTTTTCAAGTTATCTCTCTAAACAGTTTCAAAATGGTTAACACAATATGCACAACATTGGTATTTCTATCTTATGCAACAATTATTTTATGAAAATATCAAGTTGTTTAGAGTAATATCCATGTCAGACTATTTCTCACTGTAAGACAGAGTTTAAGGCATTTTGACTGATATTAAGGAAGTAGGTAACCAGGAAAAAATTAGGTTAATAATCCAGTTGCTTGATTTTGCCAGTTTTATAAAACTGTTGATCAAGAAAAGATTGTGTAGCAACCAAAGCATTTATTTGGGGTCAGGTATTGCAATATTCTGTAGACACAGGATTGACAAAAATTGCAAGTGTGCTCCCAACTGCTGGCAGCGAGTTCAGGCTTATAAAGACAAAGTTACAAGGTTACGTAACTTATTTTAAAATATTTTTGACTGGTGCTGGAAGAGTTTGAACTGACTATGTAATACACAATTGACTTTTTAGCTAACTGATATTACCTTATCTCTAATTCAGTCTAAAGTAGGATACATTCCAGGAGGTGTCACGGTTGCAACGGACCAAGTTACAATTGACAAAAGTCCAAAGTTCATGGGCCCTGCTTTCTCAGTGTTCTTCCAACTCTATTTTGAATGGTCCCTTAGCAATGCTAAGTGCATGTCGAAATCTTCTTTCATAAAACAATACCTATAGCTCCTTAACTCCAACCTTAAACCAGACTCTGATGGCTAGACTTCAGCACATAGCTGGAGGAAAAGAACTTTCATCAAAGTTGTTTATTTTATATTTATCTTTTCCTTTTACCTTGAGGGCTTTTTTTACCTTGTAAGGCACTTTTAGGGTACAATTAAGTTTACCAATATATCTCACATTACCATAATCTTCTGGTTAATTAGACAGTTTTGGTTTAAAGTAGATGGGTTTATTTCCTTTGATAAAGCATATAAAACTCTGTCACAAGCCTCATCAGTATATAATAAAGATCCTAAAAGCTGGCTTTGATATCAGAAAGAATATGAGTATGCAGCAGGATATAACCATAGGTTTAAATAAAATAAATGAAAGAAAGAGAATGAAGAATGGTAGATGGTGTCATGAGTTAATTTTATTTGCGTTGAATATTTTGAGAAATATCAATGACTGTTATGTCTACTATCTAGTTAGCTAGTCAACTAAGTATTTCTTTATGTACTTACATATTTTGGTGTTAAAAGGTATTTTTCAGGGGCGCCTGGGTGGCTCAGATGGTTAAGCGTCTGCCTTCGGCTCAGGTCATGATCCCAGCGTCCTGGGATCGAGTCCCGCATCGGGCTCCCTGCTCCTTGGGAGCCTGCTTCTCCCTCTGCTTCTCTCTTTCTCTCTCTCTCTGTCTCTCATGAATAAATAAATAAAATATTAAAAAAAAAAAAAAAAAAAAAAGGTATTTTTCAGTATGGTAAAGAATACTTTCAAAAGAGGAAAATTAGTAATGCTCTAATGCAATCCCTTGCCTTATATTTTTTCTCATTGTGAATCGGGATACTATAGTATCTTTGGAGTAAACTGGAAGTATGTTTGTGTGTGTAAACACACACACACATATACATACAGACACACACATATATATACATACAGACATACACACACACATAAAACAAATGGAGAATGTCAGATAAGGAGATTAAATGAAAAAAACATGTTATCTTCTAGATAGTGATCTTAATGTGTTCAGGATAGAGGATCTAAGGATATAAGAAAGGAGCGTTAACATATTTAAGGTTGGGGGGAAGTGACAAAAACCTATGATTTATAGAAGGATCCATGGATAAATCCAAAAAACTATTTACCTTCCATAAAAACAACACTTTAATGAAATATCAACTCAGTATTCCTCAGACCTAAAAATCTTATAAAATGCAGGTTTTCTGTTCCTATTATAGTTATAAGGACTAAAAAACACTGATTTAAAATAATAGCCCAAGAATTTCTGCTTTGGTCCAAAACAGATTAAAGGGGTCAAATTTACTCTCCTACCTGAGCTCTAAATGTATTGGTGTCAGGCAGTAGAAGGCAGCAATCCCTTATATGAGACAACAAACAAGGTAATCCTTGTGATGGCCACAGCTTTTTGCCTGAAGAAAGTTTCAACCTGCAGTACCTGCAGTACAAGAAACAGAAGCCAAAGCAGAGTCAGATGGTCTCCCTGTGTTAAAGAGACTGATCTGGAGGTCCAGGGAAGCCAAGTAAGCTAGAGTTTGCAGGTATGGTATTGGAGAAGAGAGAGCTGCATATAGAGACAACCTCAGAAATACACAGAAGGTCCCTCTTGAGTATTCAGTGGAGGATTTATCAGCATATATGTGTGAGAAAATTCCCTAAAGTCCGGGAAAAGAGCCACATCACAAAATTAAGGAAAAGAGTGGCCAAAGTTCACATAGACCATATTGGAAAATCTCATAATTGAGGGACATCTGTTAGACTACTAGAAGGATATTGCCTCAGCAGTGCAGAAGATTAATCTTAGACTAAGTGCTGCTCAGGTTCTACTTAACTGAAAATAAAAATGAGACCAAAAAAGACCAAAATTTTCCCAAATAACTACCTCCCAGAACAAAGCCCAGGAATATTTTTAAAACTACAAAAATATCTATAGCACCCAATAAGGTAAATTTCACATCTGGAACCCAATCAAAAATTATCAAATCTCTAAAGAAGCAGAATAATACCACCCATAATGAAAAAAATTAGTTGATCAAAATTTTACCCATAAATGACATAATTAGTAGACAAAAAACTAAAAGGTTATTAGTTTTTAAGAAGGCAAGTTAAGCATACTGAAGATAGACATGGAAGATAATTAAACACCCAAACAGAACTTCTAGATAAGAAAAATTACAGTATCTGAGATAAAAAGTACAATAGATAGAATAAGTAGACTAGATTCTGCAGAAAAAAAAAGTTAGTGAGCTTTAAGACAGCAATTGATACTATCCAAAATGAAATACAGAGAGAAAAAAAAACACACACAAAAATAAGCAGAGCATCTGTGAACTGGTTAGCCAAATATATGTTAATTCAAATCCTACAGGGAAGCAAGCAAAAGCCAATCATATCAATAAATAATGACCAAAATTTGTCCAAAATTTATGAAACTATAAACCCACAGATACAAGATGTTCAACTATTCCCAAACATAGAAATTTGAAAAAAAAATTACACAAAAACACAGTTTAATCAAATTGCTTAAAAACAGTGATAGAATGAATAGTTTAAAAGCAGCCAGCAGGGGGAAAAATATGTATAAAAGAAAAAAACTAAAGATGAGCGTAAAGTACTGAAAGGAAAAAGTAAACAAAACTGTCAAACTGTCAACCTAGAATTCACTGCGCAGAGAAAATCTTTCAAAAATGAAGGTTAAAGGCTTTTGCAGACATGCAGAAGCTGAAAGGATTCATCAAGAGCAGGCCTGCATTACAAGAAATGTTAAGAAAAATCCTCCAGCCAGAAGAAAAATGATACCAGATGGAAATAAAGATCTACACAAAGGAATGAAAAGCATGGGAAACATAATGGTATGGGTAGCTATAAAATTTATTTTATTAAATTTATTTAAAACATTATCATTATGGCTTGTGGCTTTTTTGATAAAACGCAGCAACTAACTCTTCTAGAAGTGGAAATCTGCCTGTCTTAAAACAGTCAAGAAAGAGTAGCTATCTCTCAAAATCTCTCTCAGGATCCCCTCTTTCACCAAACCACCTAAAATTAGATACTGGCAAAGCAGACGGGATGGTATAAATTAAAATGCCATTTCTAGAATCTAAAAATCTCAAGGTATAAAAATAGTAGAACATGTTCTCCAGCATCTAATATCTTTTTTCCCCACTACGGAAATTAAGAAAATTTTGTACTGCTCTGGAGTTCTCTTTTAACCACAGTTTATGCCAATCTTCTCCATTCTGGAGTCCTTGAGACCTTCTGAAGAAATATTGTCCCTATGTTTGTCTTGTCCCTCTACCTTACTCATTATCCAGTATTATGATTCTTACATTTTTAAGAAGCTAATCTACCTTTGCAATGATCCCAAAATAGAGTCTGAGACTGAAAACATACTCACATCTACTATGATGAATGCCAGAAGCACAACCATATACCTAAATATAGCTTTATTCAAAACTCAGTGGAAAATACGTTAAATTTAATTAATGTGTATGATTTTCCAAAACCAATTAAGATACAGGCAAGACTATGCATAACAATATGCATACTTTAAGTTGCCATTTCTCTGCCTCATTCCTAAGGACTCCAGCCAGTCCCAATTCCAGTTGTCTCTATGCATTAATATAATAGTTATGTACAAAAGCAATCCATTCTACAAAAGAAAAAAAAATACATTAATGAACTATTAGTACAAATATTGTTGTTGGATATAAATCATTAGTTTGCCAGACCCTGGCCTAAAGCACCATCTCTTGACATTTCATTTATGTTTCATCATCCAACTGAAAAACAAAGACTCTATGAAATTTAATTGAATCATGTTAAAGGATGTTATCCAGGGCAGCAGTTCCCAACCTTTAATATGCATACAAATCACCAGAGGATCTTGTTAAAGTGCAGATTCAGATTCAGTGGGTATGAGGTGGAACCTGAGGTTCTGCATTTCCAACTAGCTCCCAAGTGTTACAGCTGTAGCTAGTCCTGAGACTACACTTAGAATAGCATGAATCTGGAAGTAAAGTCCATGAATGTGTTGCTGAGATCTTGAGAGTAGTTTGGTTAATGTAGGAAACCAAAACTAGAATTATCCAATTCTTTGTTGTATGAAATGTCTCAGTACAAAGAAATACACACACACACACACACACACACACACACCCACCCTACCTTAACTACTTCAGTGTCTTAACGCTAAACAGCTATAGAGTAATGTGCTTAAGAGCAGGGAGATTATTCATACAACTTTAAAAAAAATACTTTTTTTTTTTAGAATTTTAAGTTCACAGCAAAATTGAGAGGAAGGTAGAGAAATTTTAATATACCACCTGTCCCCACACATGCAAAGCCTCCCACATTACCAATATCCCCTACCAGAGTCATGTATTTGTTACAACTTGTAAACCTACATCAACATTAGAATCACCCAACAGCCATAGTTTACATTAGAGTTCCCTCTTAGTGTTGCACATTCTATGTTTGGACAAATGTACAGTGACCTAGATCCACCACTGTAGTATCATGCAGAACATACCCCTGCTCTAAAAATCCTCTGTGCACCATCTATTCATCCCCTTCTCCCACCCAACCCCTGACAACCACTTATCTTTTTAATGTCTCCGTAATTTTGCTTTCTTCAGAATGTCATACAGTTGGAATCTTATAAATATCATAGCCCATTCAGGTTAGCTTCTTCCATTTAGTAACATACAATTTATATGACTTTTACTTTTACTTCCATGACATCTTGAAAAATGCTGATTACATGATAAAATCAAATTTTATTGATTCACTATAGATTAGAAACATATAAAAAGGCAGATTTCAGAGATGTTATATGAATTGGCAAGAATTATTTCCCAGAAATCAACTGTGCTTGTTACATTTAATAGTAGTTAGTACAGTCTCTAATTCACAGAATCTATATTCTTGGCAAAGATAAATAGCCCTGAAGTTTACTGCTTTAATGTTTGCCAGATATTCCTTCGAATTTTAACTATCAAAAAGTAATATGAAATAAATATATGATCCCCAAATTTAGAGAACCGATGCACCATATGTGGCATTTTCTAAGATACCTTCTCTTGTGCTAGGGCTATCTGTTTGCATTGTAAATATATAGCCTAGATACTCCATTCCTAGGGCAATTGTAAAGGATAGTAGCCAAAAGAGTCCAAACAGCAACATCTCCAGTCTGCCCATCTTACATAAAACAGATACCATATCTAGAAAACAATAAATTGACACATGTATTAAAATATACTCAGGATTTGTTTTAATCATATATGGTAGGTGACAGACAACGGCCTTTGAAAGAAGAAGAGTTTATTATTTAAAATTCTCAAGAGAAAAGGGCATGCCACACCAGTCAGTACCATATAGGGAAATACCAGGAACTGTCAAGAGGCAAGGAAAAGTACAGCCCAGAGCCTTTATTGTGGTTTCTGCAGGAAAGAATGGGTTAAGTAGGGTAGGCAAGTTTGAACAAGTTTAGAAGTGGATATGTTGAATGCTTTCAGCAGGATACAGCTATAGGAATGGTCTCATGTTGTCCAGTATCTGGCCGTGGAGTGATTTAGGGCATGGGAAATATTGGCTTGGTGTGAGAGTTATATAAAGGAGGTGGTTGGGTATATAAGCTATGAATTGGTTGGTTTGCATATGTAAGTAACGCTAGTGCGCAAATTGCTTACTTTCTGTAGGAATTAGCTAACCATGGAGACACAGTCTCTCCCACGCTGGCCAGCAAGGACCCTAAGAAATCAAAGTATCATAAATTACAGAAAATAAAAGACATGATTAATTCAATGCATTAACCACACACACACACACACACACACACACACAAATCTTGCCTAAGCTCAGCCAGCTTTCCCTGAATATCAGTAAAACTGATGATGACCTCAGAAATTATCTTTAGCCACAGATGATTTTGCAGCTGTCAACGCCAAAACAAACCTTCCCTGAATTAGGCTTTATTACTTTATATCCTTGGCAAATAATCATATTCACTGATAAAATAAAATCAGAATCACTATTAAGTTCCCATGCCCTTTTCCTCATGTGTCTAAGGAAAAACATAAATCACACTCTTCAGTCACATGACTCCTAGAATAAACTTAATTTCAAAAGACAGAAAGGAGAAAGAAATCAAAGTTTTTGCTCCATCCTAAGGAGAAAATGATTTCATATAAAACAAGCCTTTTTGAACATATATATTTATAATTATCCTCCTGTTCTTTGTAGTACTTTGTATATAACATTATAATCAAGAGTAAAAGAATAGAACTCAATTAATTAGGAGAAAATATTTATTTTAATTCACAATAAAACACGGGGGGGGGAGGCTGAATGGATATTATCAGAATGAATCAATTTTATTTTATTTTTTTAAAAAGATTTTATTTATTTATTTCTCAAAGAAAGAGAGAGCACAAGCAGGGAGAGCTGCAGGCAAAGGGAGAAGCAGGCTCCCCACTGAGCAAGGAGCTGATGCAGAACTCAATCCCAGGACCCTGGGATCACGACCTGAGCCAAAAGCAGACGCTTAACCGACTGAGCCACCCAGGCACCCCTGAATCAATTTTAATTACCTGGAATGAAATGGACATTTTATGACAATATCTTATTTTTTGTAAGTGTTTATGCTTATAATTATAAATGATGATCATGGTTATATTATCTGGAAATATTATTTTATTAGTTTCACAAACCTTGCCTCTCAGTGTAATGTCATTTTAGTATAGTGGGAGGAGATATGTTAGTAATTTTATTTGTCTAACATCATTACTGTACTTATCTTGCCATAGGGAAAAAAACAATATAATGGAGTGTATTTCTACCATTAATTTTTATGACTTTAAAAATTACCTCCAGAGATCACTATCAGTAGAGGGTATTATGAGGATGAAAATTTTCTGGAAAAAATGAGAATAAAATGGACTATAACATCAAGTGGCCATATTTATAAGCGATTAAAGCCATCTAAACACTAGTTATTATTAGCAGAATCAGATCTTAAAGGATGCATGTATGATCTACACATTTTCACTCTTAAAAATCTATGTAGGCTCAGTTGGTTAAGCATCCGACTCTTGATTTCGGCTCAGGCCATGATCTCAGATTCCTGGGATCCAGCCCTGTGTCAGGCTCCCCACTCAGAGGGGAGTCTGCTTGTCTCTTGACTCCTTCTGCCCCTCCCCCTGCTTGATCTTTAAAAAAAAAGATCTACGTAAAATGGGGTACCTGACTGGCTCAGTCAGTAGAGAATGTGACTCTTCATCTTGGGGTTGTGAGTTCAAGCCTCATGTGGGGTGTAGAGATTACTTATAAATAGAACATTTAAAAAAATCTATGTAATAGCATGACTGGTACATTTATTCAATAATAAATGCAGCAATTAAGTTACATGTATTCAATGAAATCTTTTTAAAACTTAATTAGCAGCAAATCTTACCAAATCATTTTCTACATCATTTGAAGTGTATTTTCCATAATTCCTCAGGAGTAGGGAAGATTAACCTCTAAGGATGAAGAAACTTGATTCTGTCTCCTCACATATATTCCTTAAAAATTAGACTACATTCATCCACACTATTGTAGAAATTGTTTGAATCATGGAACACTACATCAAAAACTAATGAAGTGGGGCACCTGGGTGGCTCAGTCATTAAGCGTCTGCCTTCGGCTCAGGTCATGATCCCAGGGTCCTGGGATCGAGCCCCGCATCGGGCTCCCTGCTCAGCGGGAAGCCTGCTTGTGTTCCCTCTCTCGCTGTCTCTCTCTCTCTCTGTCAAGTAAATAAATAAAATCTTAAAAAATAATAATAATAATGAAGTACTGTATGGTGACTAACATAATAAAAATAAATAAATAAATAAGAAATTGTTTCGTAGTTCCCAAACAGATTTTAAGTTCATTATTAAAAATGCTGAGTTTCTGGTGTACATGTATCACACACTGGGATGCATACTGTTCTTCCTGGAGGGTATGTATGCATATATATGCATATATATGAGTGTGTGGAAAAGGCAATATCTTACAGAAATCTCAACAAACTGAAAAGTACAGTGAAAAGCACAATTTCCCTGATCATTAACAAGTAAAATATTGATATATTTTCACAGCATTATCTTAAATTAATTCAATTCTGTGTGACATGCTTTCATTCTAGCCTTCACACTGCTCTTCCTCATCCTGACACTGACCTGATCCCTGAGTAGTCACTAATACTGCTCTTCCAAGAATGAGACACCATTCTGTTTTCAACTTCTCACCAGTATACTCCTCATACTGAGACCCCAAGTGATGGCCTGTATTATAAGACATGCCTTAGACTTGCATATCTGACAGTCCTTACCCTCACAGTTTCTTCCCCACTGGAGAAATTAAGGCAAGTTTCTCCAAGGGCTGGATTAGTGTAACCTGAAAAGAAATTTCAACATTGAAAAGAAAGTTTATAATTTACATAGCTTACTGAATAAAGCACTTTACAGTCATATTCCATCCCTTCATAGTATTAACCCTTATTTTTGTACATATTTAAGTTTTTCTCTCTTTAAAATTTTAGGAGGCACTTTCTTCTAACAGACAAAACTATACCCAAAATCTAGTGTGTGGCACTATTCTATGAAACAGCCTGATCATATTTGATCATATTCTGTTTTTTTTCTTTTGTTCTGCTTTTGTTTGTTTTAATCTTTTTCTTTTTTCTTTTTTTTTTTTTTTTTTTTTTTGCTTTTTCCCCTTTCTTTTCCCCAACTTTCAGGTCTTTTCTGATTTGTTTAGAGTATATTTTCTGGGGACACTGGTACCCTGTTAGCATTTTGTTCTCTCATTCGATTCTCCTCTGGACAAAATGACAAGATGGAAAAAATGACCAACAAAAAGAACAAGAGGCAGTACTGACTGCCAGGGACCTAATCAATATGGACATTAGTACGATGTCAGAACTAGAGTTCAGAATGATGATTTTAAAGATACTACCTGGGCTTAAAAAAGGATGGAAGTTATTAGAGAAACCCTTTCTGGAGAAATAAAAGAACTAAAATCTAACCAAGTTGAAATCTAAAAGGCTATTAATGAGGTGCAATTAAAATGGGGGCTCTAACAGCTAGGATAAATGAGGCAGAACAAAGAATTAGTGATATAGAAGACCAAATGATGGAAAATAAAGAAGCTGAGAAAAAGAGAAATAAACAAATACTGGATCACAAGGGCAGAATTCGAGAGATAAGCGATACCATAAGACGAAACAACATTAGAATAATTGGGATACCAGAAGAAGAAGAAAGAGAGGGAGGGCAGAAGGTATACTGGAGCAAATTATAGCAGAGAACTTCCCTAATTTGGGGAAGGAAACACGCATCAAAATCCAGGAGGCACAGAGAACCCCTCTCAAAATCAATAAAAATAGGTCAACACCTCAACATCTAATAGTAAAACTTACAAGTCTCAAAGACAAAGAGAAAATCCTGAAAGCAGCTCGGGAGAAGAGATATGTAACCTACAAGGTAGAAACATTAGACTGGCAACAGACCTATCCACAGAGACCTGGCAGGCCAGAAAGGACTGGCAGGATATATTCAGAGCACTAAATGAGAAAAATATGCAGCCAAGAATACTCTATCCAGCTAGGCTGTCACTGAAAATACAAGGAGAGATAAAAAGCGTCCAGGACAAACAAAAACTAAAGGAATTTGCAAACACAAAACCAGCCCTACAAGAAATCTTGAAAGGGGTCCTCTAAGCAAAGAGAGAGCCTAAAAGCAACATAGACCAGAAAGGAACACAGACAATATACAGTAACAGTCACCTGACAGGCAATATAATGGCACTAAATTCATATCTTTCAATACTTACCCTGAATGTAAATGGGCTAAATGCCCCAATCTAAAGACACAGGCTATCAGATTGGATAAAAAAAACAAGACCCATCGATATGCTGTCTGCAAGAGACTCATTTTAGACCCAAAGACACCCCCAGATTGAAAGTGAAGGGATGGAAAACCAATTACCATGCTAATGGACACCAAAAGAAAGCTGGGGTGGCAATCCTTATATCAGACAAATTAGATTTTAAACCAAAAACTGTAATAGGAGATGAGGAAGGACACTTACTTATACCCTACTTAAAGGGTCTATCCAACAAGAAGATCTAACAATTATAAATATCTATGTCCCTAACATGGGAGCAGCCAATTATATAAGGCAATTAATAACAAAAGCAAAGAAACACATTGACAACAATACAATAATAGTGGGGGACTTTAACACCCCCCTCATTGAAATGGACAGATCATCTAAGCAAAAGATCAACAAGGAAATAGACACTTTAAATGACACACTGGACCAAATGGACTTTACAGATATATTCAGAACATTCCATCCCAAAGCAACAGAATACACATTCTTCTCTAGTGCCCATGGAACATGCTCCAGAATAGATCACATCCTAGGCCAGAAATCAGGTCTCAACTGGTACGAAAAGATAGGGATCATTCCCTGCATGTTTTCAGACCACAATGCTTTTAAACTAGAACTCAATCACAAGAGGAAAGTCAGAAAGAACTCAAATACATGGAGGCTAAAGAGCATCCTACTGAAGAATGAATGGGTCAACCAGGAAATTAGAGAAGAATTAAAAGAATTCATGGAAACCAATGAAAATGAAAACAGAACTGTTCAAAATCTTTGGGATGCAGCAAAGGCAGTCCTAAGAGGAAAATATATAGCAATACAAGCCTTTCTCAAGAAACAAGAAAGGTTTCAAGTACACAACCTAACGCTACACCTAAAGGAGCTGGAGAAAGAACAGCAAATAAAGCCAAAACCCAGCAGGGGAAGAGAAATCATAAAGATCAGAGCAGAAATCAATGAAATAGAAACCAAAAGAACAGTAGAACAGATAAAGGAAACAAGGAGCTGGTTCTTTGAAAGAATTAACAAGATTGATAGACCCCTGGCCAGACTTCTCAAAAAGAAAAGAGTAATGACCCAAATCAACAAAATCATGAATGAAAGAGGAGAGATCACAACCAACACCAAAGAAATACAAACAATTATAAGAACATATTATGAGCAACTCTATGCCAGCAAATTAGATAACCTGGAAGAAATGGATGCATTCCTAGAGATGTATCAACTACCAAAACTGAACCAAGAAGAAATAGAAAACCTGAACAGACCTATAACCACTAAGGAAATTGAAGCAGTCACCAAAAATCTCCCAACAAACAAGAGCCCAGGACCAGACGGCTTCCCAGGGGAATTCTACCAAACATTTCAAGAAGAATTAATACCCATTCCTCTGAAACTGTTCCAAAAAATAGAAATGGAAGGAAAACTTCCAAACTCGTTTTATGAGGCCACCATTACCTTGATCCCCAAACCAGACAAAGACCCCATCAAAAAGGAGAATTACAGACCAATATCCTTGATGAACACGGATGCAAAAATTCTCACCAAAATACTAGCCAATAGGATACAACAGTACATTAAAAGGATTATTCACCACGACCAAGTGGGATTTATCCCTGGGCTGCAAGGTTGGTTCAACATCCACAAATCAATCAATGTGATATGATACATTAATAAAAGAAAGAACAAGAACCATATGATCCTCTCAACAGATGCTGAACAAGCATTTGACAAAGTACAGCATCCCTTCTTGATCAAAACTCTTCAGAGTATAGGGATAGTGGGTACATACCTCAGTATCATAAAAGCCATCTATGAAAAACCCACAGCAAATATCATTCTCAATGGGCAAAAACTGAGACCTTTCCCCCTAAGGTCAGGAACATGGCAGGGATGTCCACTATCACCACTGCTATTCAACACAGTATTGGAAGTCCTAGCCACAGCAATCAAACAGAAAGAAATAAAAGGCATCAAAATTGGCAAAGAAGAAGTCAAATTCTCACAGTTTGCAGATGATATGATACTTTATGTGGAAAACCCAAAAGACTCCACCCCAAAACTGCTAGAATTCATACAGGAATTCAGTAAAGTGGCAAGATATAAAATAAATGCACAGAAGTCAGTGGCATTCCTATACACCAACAACAAGACAGAAGAAAGAGAAATTAAGGAGTCGATCCCATTTACAATTGCAGCCAAAACCATAAGATACCTAGGAATAAATCTAACCAAAGAGACAAAGGATCTGTACTCAGAAAACTATAAAATACTCATGAAAGAAATTGAGGAAGACACAAAGAAATGGAAAAACGTTCCATGCTCATGGATTGGAAGAACAAATATTGTGAAGATGTCAATGCTACCTAGAGCAATCTACACATTCAATGCAATCCCCATCAAAATACCATCCACTTTATTCAAAGAAATGGAACAAATAATCCTAAAATTTGTATGGAATCAGAAAAGACCCCGCATAGCCAGAGGAATGTTGAAAAAGAAAAGCAAAGCCGGCGGCATCACAATTCTGGACTTCAAGCTCTATTACAAAGCGTCATCATCAAGACAGCATGGTACTGGCACAAAAACAGACACATAGATCAATGGAACAGAATAGAGAGCCCAGAAATGGACCCTCAATTCTATGGTCAACTAATCTTCGACAAAGCAGGAAAGAATGTCCAATGGAACAAAGACAGTCTTTTCAACAAATGGTGTTGGGAAAACTGGATAGCCACATGCAGAAGAATGAAACTGGACCATTTCCTTACACCACATACAAAAATAGACTCCAAATGGTTGAAAGACCTCAATGTGAGACAGGAGTCCATCAACATCCTAAAGGAGAACACAGGCAGCAACCTCTTTGACCTCAGCCGCAGCAACTTCTTCCTAGAAACATCGCCAAAGGCAAGGGAAGCAAGGGCAAAAATGAACTATTGGGACTTCATCAAGATAAAAAGCTTTTGCAAAGCAAAGGAAACAGTCAACAAAACCAAAAGACAACCAACAGAATGGGAGAAGATATTTGCAAATGACATATCAGATAAAGGGCTAGTATCCAAAATCTATAAAGAACTCATCAAACTCAACACCCAAAGAACAAAGAATCCAATCAAGAAATGGGCAGAAGACATGAACAGACATTTTTCCAAAGAAGACATCCAAATGGCCAACAGACACATGAAAAAGAGCTCAATATCGCTCAGCATCAGGGAAATCCAAATCAAAACCTCAATGAGATACCACCTCACACCGGTCAGAATGGCTAAAATTAACAAGTCAGGAAACGACAGATGTTGGCGGGGATGCGGAGAAAGGGGAACCCTCCTACACTGTTGGTGGGAATGCAAGCTGGTGCAGTCACTCTGGAAAACTGTATGGAGGTTCCTCAAAAAGTTGAAAATAGAGCTACCATACAACCCAGCAATTGCACTACTGGGTATTTACCCCAAAGATACAAAAGTAGGGATCCAAAGGGGTACGTGTATCCCGATGTTTATAGCAGCAATGTCCACAATAGCCCAACTGTGGAAAGAGCCAAGATGTCCATCAACAGATGACTGGATAAAGAAGAGGTGGTATATATATACAATGGAATATTATGCAGCCATCAAAAGGAATGAGATCTTGCCATTTGCAACGACGTGGATGCAACTGGAGGGTATTATGTTGAGTGAAATAAGTCAAACAGAGAAAGACATGTATCATATGACCTCACTGATATGAGGAATTCTTAATCGCAGGAAACAAACTGAGTGTTGTTGGAGTGGGGGGTGGGGTGGGAGGGATAGGGTGACTGGGTGATAGACACTGGGGAGGGTATGTGCTCTGGTAAGTGCTGTGAATTGTGTAAGACTGTTGAATCTCAGATCTGTACCTCTGAAACAAATAATGTAATATATGTTAAAAAAAAAAAAGAAGAAGAGGAAGGTAGCGGGAGGGGAAGAATGAAGCGGGGGAAATCGGAGGGGTAGACGAACCATGAGAGACGATGGACTCTGAAAAACAAACAGGGTTCTAGAGGGGAGGGGGGTGGGAGGATGGGTTAGCCTGGTGGTGGGTATTGAGGAGGGCACATTCTGCATGGAGCACTGGGTGTTATGCACAAACAATGAATCATGGAACATTTCATCTAAAACTAATGATGTAATGTATGGGGATTAACATAAGAATAAAAAAATATATATATAAAAAAATTAAAAAATTAAAATATAAAGTTCTTTAAAAAAAAAAAAAACAGAACACCTGCTCTATGGATAATGAGTTGCAAATGGCAAGAGAAGAAGCAGAGTACATGAAGCATTTAGACACATGACTATGGAACACAGTAAAGAAATCTGGGCTACAGATACAAATCATTGCCCAGCGGACAATAAAACCATAGGATTTGAGTATTCTAAGAATCATATTACTGCAAGATATCACTGCAAAAATTACTTAAAGACTAAGAACATAAGATGGAGATTACAAATACAGGTAGTCTTTTAGGAGTTTTACTCTGAAGAAAACAAAAAATAAAAAAATAAAAAGAGGGAAGAATCTAGAAGAATATATGGGGATGAGGGAGGACTCTTTATTTATAAGATTTATATTAAGGGCATGTTACGATAATGGAATCCAGTAAGGAGAAAAAACAATGAAACACAGAGAGGGGAGTTAACTATACCATCAAAGTATTTGAGCAGAAGTAGATTTTTGAGGACAGAGGAAAAGTTATGGATGAGTTTGGGCAGTGGCAGAGTGAATTAATCATGGAATAGAACCAAACTGCCTAAAAGTGCTGAGTATACATTTGATGTTTGTAAATATAAAATCAAAATGACACCCACCCATCATTATGGTTTTACATTTTCCTCCAATAGCAGCTTTTTGAAATTTAGGTATGGGACTGCATGAATGGGTTGCCATGGAAGTCACTGAATGATAGGATGATCGACTAAAAATTTAGACCGTTACCTAGATCACCTATATGTATTCTGTAATCACCAAGTATGATTACAGGAATCCTAGTGGAAGAAGAGATGTAATCCAGATTATATAATACTTTTTTAAAAAAATAAGGAAAATGCGTAGATGTATGCAATGAGGAGGGATAAGAGATAGGGAGTGGTAATATTTTGGTGGAAATATTCAAATGATATCTATATGTCTGTCTGTCTATGAAGAAAGAACGGCCTAGTCTTGGCAGTGAGGAACACAAAGAACTACCCTATTCTACTCTCACTGATATGAAGAACATGGGAAGAAAACAATCTACCAAATACAGTAGTATGCTCAGAAAAAAATTTGTTTTCAAATAAAACTAAGATAATGAGTTCCAGAAGGCAAGAATGTGAAGTACTGTGAAGGGCAGGATTTTATCCAATTAGAAATTATGCAGAGCCATAGGGGAATGAATAAATGATGAGCATGTACTTCAGAGGCTTGGATTTATGTGGTAACCATAACAAGGATTATGATATGGTTATTTAAAAAGAGCCAGATAGATAATTCTAGTTACAGCCTCAATCTTGAGGCTGGTTCAATACTCAGTGGGACCTACTTTAGGACTGCTCTGGGTGATGTCAGATCCAAGAACAACTAGACACTCCCACTCCCACCTCAGCCGTGGCTGGAATGGTGCCAATGTCCAAACCACAGAGATATATTAGACACCACTTCAATTTTGCTTTCTAAACCCCAGATTTAATTAAGAGGGTGTTTTAACTTTTTAGGATGTATTTATTTTATTCTATACTATTTTTATTAATTTCCAGTTTTATTACATTTGAATTGGTGATCAATTTATTTACTACTTTGTTGGACTATTTGGAACTGGTTGAGATTTTTTTGAGACTGTTTACTGGCTTTTAAGAATAAGATATGCTCATCGTGTCCTGGGTATTAATTTGAATATAATTCATATAATAGCATTACTAAGGTTATCAGTATATGTTTTTGTCCTCTTGATTCTCCATGCACTAAGAGTGAATTAAAGGCTCTTACCAATAATATGTTTCTGTCTCTAATCTCCATGTATCCTCCATAGGGCTAAAATTTATAAATGTTGACATTATGTTACTTACTGCATAGATATTCACAACCTAGATTTTCACTGTGAATTGATCCTTCTGCCTTGTGTTCTTTTTTGTTTCATTTATTTGTTTGCTGAATTCATCTTTGACAAATATTAAGGTTTGCATCCCTACTATTTTTATTTTTATTTTCATTTACCAAATAGACCTGTCCACACATTCAAGTATTGAGTCACTATATTTTAACCAATACTTGTTAAATAGGTCATCAAAATGATAAGAAATAACAAGTATTGGCAAAAATATAAAGAAAGGGGAATCCTTGTGTACTGTTGGTGGGACTGTAAATTGATATAGCCACTATGGAAAATAGTATGGAGGGACCTCAAAAAAACAAAAGTAGAACTACCATATGATCCAGAAATCCCACTTCTGGGTATATATCCAAAGGAAATGAAAAGAGGATCTCCAAGAGATATCTGCACCCATATGTTCATTACAGCATTATTCACAATAGCCAAAATATGGAAACAACCTAAGTGTCTGTCAATACATGAAATGGATAAGGATGCAGTACATGTGTACAATAAAATATTTTATAGCCATAAGAAAGAAGGAAATCCTGCCATTGATGACAACATGGATGGAATTTGTGAGCATTATGCTAAATGAAATACATCAAACAGAGAAAGACATACTGTATGATGTTGAAATACATCAGATAAAGACATACTGTATGATGTCACTTACATATGGAATCTTAAAATGCTGGATTCATAAAAACAGAGAATAGAATGGTGGGTACCAGGGGCTAGGGGGTCAGGGTAATGGGGAAATATTGTCAAAGGTTACAAACTTCCAGTTATGAGATGAGTAAGTTCTGGGAATCTAATGTACAACACAATAATTATAGTTAACAATACTGTATTATATACTTTAATGTTACTAAGAGAGTAGATCTTAAATTTCTCACCACAAAAAAAGATATGTTAATTATGTAACATGATGGAGGGGTTAGATAATGTATGGTGGTCATCATTTTGCAATATACAAATGTATCAAATCAATATATTATATATTGTAAACTTACACAATGTTCTAGATCAATTATATCACAATAAAGCTAGAAAAATTAAGTTATTCTATTTATTTCCTCTTTCCATACTATACTTCTGGAAGGATGTCACTATGTATAGCCCATAAAAAGTGTTGAGTTATGTTCCATCTTTTTAAGGGTGGAGCATCTCCATAAATCATTTGGAATTCTTCTGCATAGAAGATTTGTATCTTCTTCCCATTTACCCGGGTATTTATTTATAGCACTACTGACTCATAGATATTTAGTATGTTGGTTTTTAAACTAAAACAATCGTATTTTATCTTTTTGTTCAAATTTTCCACCTTCACCCACTAAGAGCTCTTTCAGTTGGCTTGTATATCACTTTGACATACTCCAATAGTGTGTGTGTGTGCGTGTGTGTGTGTATGTGTGTGTAGCACACTGTTTCCTTCTGGCACTACAATCATCTATTTCCTGCCCCAATACTAGAATAAGCCATTTCTCTGAAGATCACTGGTTTTATTAAAAATATTAATAACAAAACAAAAATTAGGGTAATGAGGTGTGCTCAGTGTCACCAGGGTGTTGCTTCTAGCCTCTCAGTTAACAGAGCAAAGAGATACATGTTTGTATACTAACTAAAGTATATACACATCTTTATAGATATCTCTATCTAATCATCTGTACTATGCTAAACATGAGTTCACACTGATGTCAGCAACTCCAAACCATTATCACATAGACCATTTTAGCTCTCTTTGCTTATCTATAAATTCCCACCCAACAGTAAGAATCCTGGATCCCACCATCCATCATCCAATTTTTAATTGTTCCATTCCTATATACATTTACAGCAGTATCAGAATTGTTAACTCTTAATTCTGTGAGAAGAAACTTTATTAATTAGAGTACAGTGCTTATGTACAGTTCCTTTTGACTTTATTCTTACAGATTCAAGTCATTTCCAAAGCTATTTAGGTCAGGAACTTATTCCCCCAACCCTTCAATTAGGCTTTTCATTCATTTGTGATACATTTAAATTATTTTGTCACCCACAGCATTCCATCCTGGGATTTTTCAACTCCTAAAAAAATGTTCTAAAATTTTTCAAACATTAAGTTTTACTCTTAGCGTTATAAAGTTCTATGATTTGGTCAAGTTCATTATATCCTATATTCACCATTACAGTATCATACAAAATAGATTCACCAACCTAAAAATCCTTTATGCTTTACCAATTCAACCACACTCACCAAACCACTGACAACAACTGATCTTTTTACTGTCCTGATAGTTTTGCCTTTTCCAGAATGTCATATTAATGATATTATATAATATGTAACTTTTCTAAACTGACTTCTTTGACTTAGTAAAATTTAAGACTTAGTAAAATCATGGCTTGATAAGTCATTTCTTTTTATCACTACTATGGTCTGAATTTCATGTTCCCCAAAATTCATATGTTGAAATCTTAACCCTTAAGGTCACACTATTAGGAGGTGGCACTTTTGGGAGGTGATTATATCATGAGGGTAGAGTTCCCATGAACGGGATTTGTGCCCTTATAATAAAGACCCAAGAAATTTCTTCTGCCCCTTCCACCATCTGAGGTTACAGTGATAAGATGGCTTCAATGAAGAAGTAAGCTCTCACCAGAAAATGAATCTGTTGGCACCATGTTCTTGGGACTCCCAGGCTCCACAGCTGTGAGAAATTTCTGTTGTTTATAAGCTACCCAGTCTATGGTATTTTGTTATAGCAGCTCAACTGTACTGAGACAGAGAACTGGTATTGGAAAGTGAGGGTGCTACTATAACAAATACCTAAAAATGTGGAATCAGCTTTGGAACTGGGTAATTAGTAAAGGCTGGGAGGGTGAGTGCTAGAAAAAGCCTACATTATTCTGAATGAACTACTAAGGGAAATTCTGGTAACGGCCTGAAAAGAAAAGAGAACTATAGAGAAAGCCTCAATTTTATTAGAGAATACCTACGTGCTCATGAACAGAATATTGGTAATAAAGGCGATAATGATGAGATCATAGAAATGGGAAACATGTTACTGGACAATGAAGAAAAGGCCAACCTTGTTATAAAATGGCAAAGAGCTTGGCTGAATTGTGTCATGCCCTAGTGTTTTGTGAAAGGTAAGGCTTGCTAACAATAAAATTAGATGTTTGGCTAAGGAAGCATCTATGCAAAGTGTTGAAGGAACTGCCTGGCTTTTCTTGAATGCATGT
This sequence comes from Mirounga angustirostris, assembly GCF_029215605.1. Classification (NCBI taxonomy): domain Eukaryota; kingdom Metazoa; phylum Chordata; class Mammalia; order Carnivora; family Phocidae; genus Mirounga; species Mirounga angustirostris. The sequence goes on from NW_026991710.1 coordinate 137,559,475, forward strand.
TCAATGCAAGAAGAGAGAATAACTTAAAGATAGAATTGTTAATAAAAAGGGAAGCAAACTTAGGGTGCCTGGGTGACTCAGCTGGTTAAGTGACTGCCTTCGGCTCAGGTCATGATCCTGGAGTCCCTGGATCGAGTCCCGCATCGGGCTCCCTGCTCGGCAAGGAGTCTGCTTCTCCCTCTCCCGCTCCCCCCTCTTGTGCTCTCTCTCTCACTCTCTCTCTCAAATAAATAAATAAAATCTTTAAAAAAAAAAAAAGGGAAGCAGACTTAAAAATATGTAATATTTTTAGTCTATCATAAGATAACTTATTCTGGAGAGAATATAAAGCCGTGTGGCAAAATTTGAAAAATGGTATTAGTACGAATTAGCCAACTCAACAGAAACTAGGAGCTAGTCATCAAGACAACGGGGAGACTAGTCAGCCATCTAAACAGAAGCCAGGACATACCATCCCAGACAATAGAAGAATGACCCTGAAGGCAATTCAGAAATCCTAAGAACAATTTAAAGGAGGAGCCACAGGCATCTACTAGACCTGAGTGTATCTTGCCCAGCACTATCTCATATCTACATTCTGGCAATGAGATCCACAGTAGCCCTAAGTACAGCTCCTGTAGTAATAGGTGTAGTACTAGCAGAAGTGATGCTCTTTAAGATGGCACAGTCATTTGGCAGCATCTGCATGATGCCATCTCTGTCACAGCAAAGAGTGCACAAACCATGGGGGCATGGCTGCCTTGACCTAGATTTCAAAGGATGCCCCCAGAGACCATAGGGCCCAAGCAGAAAACTGCTATGGCTGCAGGGCCTCCACTAGGGCAATGGCCATTGGAGCCACCCACCACCATCCCAGCCTGGGGTGCTACAAGAACGAGACTCCAACTCATGAGAGCTGCAGTGTAAACCGGGCCCAGCAAAACCATGAAGGTGGAACTTCCCAAAGCTGTGAAGGAAGGGCCATATGGAGACTTAGGGGTTCAACTCCCAAGTGTGTCTGGAAGAAAAGACCATTGCCCTAGTAGGTCTGGAAGGTGGGGCATTGAGCCAAAGAGGATTGTTCTCAAGTCTTGGGATTTAAGGTATTTGCCCCACTGGGTTTTAGACTTACCTTGGTCTTGTTACTCCCTTTTTTTCTTTCCTATTTCTTCCTTTTGGAATTGAAATATCTATCCTATTCTTGCCCCAAAATTGTATTTTGGAAGCACATAACTTGTTTGATTTCAAAGTTTCACAAGTGGAGAGGAACTTGTCTCAGAATGAATTTTACCTGAGTCTCACCAATACCTGATATAGATGATATATAGATAAGACTTTCAAATTGATACTGGAATAAGTTAAGACTTCTGAGGTTGTTGGGATGGACTGAATGTATTTTGCATGTGAGAAAGAACATAAATTTTGGGTGTCAGGGGGAAATACTATGGTCTGAATGATCATATCTCCCCCAAAATTCATATGTTGAAATCCTAACCTCAAAGTGATAGTATTAGGAGGTGGAGTCTTTGGAAGTTGATTAGGTCATGAGCATGGAGCCCTCAATGGTGCCCTTACAGAAGAGATCCCCAAAGAGTTCCTTTTTTCCATTTTTGCCATGTAAGGTTACAGTAAGAAGGTACCATCTATAAATAAGAAAGCCAGGCTTTACCAGACACTGAATCTGCTGGCACTATGATCTTGCACTTCCCAGCCTTTAAAACTATGAGAAATGAATGTTTGTTGATTATAAGCCACCGTTTATGGTATTTTAACAACCCAAATGGATAAGGACAACAATCCTGTCATATGCAAACAAAGACAATTTAAGGCCTTTTTTTCCTATGTTCTTTTTTCCTTTTTCTGTTCTTGTTGCACTAGCTAAGACTTCCAATACAATGTCAACTAGGAGTGATAAGAGAAGACATCCTTGTCTTGTTCCCAATCCTAGGGGAAAGCATCCAGTTTCTCAACATTAAGTATGATGTTAGCTAAAGGCTTTTTGCAGATGTTCTTTATAAAACTGAAAAAACAAATACTGTCTATTCCTATTTTATTGAAAGTTTTAAAAATAAATGAATATTCAATTATGTCAAATGTTTTGTCTGTTTCAATTGATATGCTCATATGTTTATCTTTAGACTTCTTGTGTGATAGGTTACATTGACTGATTTTTGAATGCTACTCCAACCTTGAATAGCTGGACTACATCCCACCTGGTCAAGGTATATAACAATTTTTATAAATTTTTGCATTAGGTTTGTTAATTCTTATTAAGGATATCTGCATATATGTTCGTGAGAAAAACTGATACTCTTTCTTTCTTGTAATAGCTTTTTTCTGATTTTGTTATTATGACAATGCTGGGCTCATGAGATGAGTTAGGAAGTATTCTGTTTCTAGTTTCTGAAAAAGATTTTGGAGAATTGGTATCATTTCTTCCTTAAATCTTTGACAGAATTCACTATTAAAATCATCTGGTCCTTAGAATTTCTTTTTTGGAAGGTTATTAATTACTGATCCAAATTCTTTAATTGATATTGGGCTATTTCTTCTTGTGTGAGTTTTTTAGTTTGTGTCTTCCAAACAATACTTCTATTTCATCTAAGTTTTCAAATTTGTGTATATAAAAATGTCTATAGTCTTATTATCCTTTTAATATCCATGAAATCATTGATGACCCCTCTTGTACTTATGAAATTTATAATTCATGTATTCTCTATTTTTCATGGTTAGCCTGGCTAAGGTTTTGTCAACTTTATTGATCTTTTCTTTTAAGATTTTATTTATTTCTTTGAGAGAAAGTATGTGAGAGAGAGAGAGCATGAGCAGGAGGAGAGGCAGAGAGAAAAGCAGCCTCCCCACTGAGCAGGGAGTCTGATGTTGGGCTCAATCACAGGACCCTGGGACCATGACCTGAGCCAAAGGCAGACACAACCAACTGAGCCACAAGGCACCCCTAATCTTTTCAATAAATTTTTGGCTTTTCTGTTTTTCTGGTTTTGATTTATAAATTTCTATTCTAATTTTTATTATTTCTTTTCTTGTGCTTGCTTTCTGATTAATTTTTTCTCTGGTTTTCTAAGGTAAAAGTTTATATTATTGGTTTAACATCTTTCTTTTCTTCTAATATATGAATTTAATGCTACAATACCTCTCAAAGCACAACTTTCACTGCATTCTATAACTCTTGGTAAGCTGTATTTTCATTTTTTTTAAATCTTTCAGAATTGTTCAATGATCTATATGAGTTATTTAGAAGTCTGTTTTTAAATTTCCAAGTATATGGGATTTTTCATCTATATTTACATTATTTATCTCTAACTTTATTCCATTGTGGTCTAAGAACACACTTTAATTTATATTATTTTAAATTTGTTAGTGTGTACTTTGTGGTACTTTGTATTTCTGTGTAGATATGGTCTATTTTGGTGAATATTCCATGCAACCTTGAGAAGAATGTATTTCGCTACTGTTGGATGAAGAAGTCTATAAATTTCAATCAAGTTAATTAATAGCACAATTCAGTATAACTATAGCCTTATTGATTTTTTGCCCGTTGATCTATCAATTATGGGAGGAAGAGTACTGAAGTCTCCAAATATAAAAATGATCTGTTCATTTCTTCTTTCAGTTCTATCAGTTTTTGCTTCATATATTTGATGCTCTGCTATTAAATGCATACACATTTCAATTTGGTATGTCTCTTTGGAGTACTGACCCCTTCATCATTATATATTGTCCCTATGTATGTTTGTGAATTTTCCTTCTTCTGAAGTCTGCTTTATCTGAAATATAGATACTCCACCTTTCTTTCAATTAGTGTTAGCATGGTTCGACTTTCTCTCTTTACTTTTAACATATACAATTCTTGGGGTGCCTGGCTGGCTTAGTTGGTAGAGCATGCAACTCTTCATCTTAGGGTCATGAGTGTAAGCCCCATATTGGGTGTGGAACCTACCTAAAATTTAAAAACAAATTTTTAAAAAACATATACAATTCTTCATATTCAAATATTCAAAGTGGGATTCTTATAGACAACATCGAGTTGGGTCTTGTTTATTCACTCTGAAAATCTTTTTCTTTTAACTGGTGTATTTAAAAAAGTCATTTTCAAAGTGTTAAAGTATTTACATTAATATCAACCATAGCTGAAACTGTTTTCTATTTATTTCCAGAGGCTTCTTTTTCTGCGAACTCTGGTTTTAATTGAGCATTTTATGTCATTCCATTTTATCTTATCATATAAATTATGCTTCCTTTAAAATTGAGGGGTTCCATAATGTTTGCAATATACATTTTTAATTAATGTAATTCCACCTTCAAAAAATATTACTCCCCTTGATGTGTAGTGCTGGTACCTTATAATAAATTATTGCCAATACTTCCTTCTTGTGCCTTGGGACATTATTGTCATTCACTTCACATATCCATATACTACAATCATTCAAGCCACTGTTAGTATTGTTATTGTAAAAGACAGTTACCTTTCAGATTAAGATAAAAAATATTTTACCCATTTATTCCTTCTCTGATGTTCTTCCTTTGTACAGATTCAAGCTTCCAATCTATATCATTTTCCAACTGTCTGAAGAACACCTAATATTTCTTGTAAGGGAGGCCTGCTGGTGATAAATTCCCTCAATTTGTGTTTATCTAAAAAGTATTTATTTCTTCTTCATTTATAAAGGATAATTTTGTTGGAGATAGAATTCATCTTTATGTGTGGGTTTTTTCAACATTTTAAATAGTTCATACACTCGTTTGCATGTATTCGCATTATTATGTCTGCTGTAATTCTTATTTTGATCTAGGTAAGATGTTTTATTTTAACTATGGCTTCCTTCAAGATTTTTCCTTTGTCAGGGCACCTGGGTGGCTCAGTCAGTTGAGCGTCTGCCTTTGGCTCAGGTCATGGTCCTGGGGTCCTTGGATCGAGCCCCACATCGGGCTCCCTGCTTGGCAGGAAGCCTGCTTCTCCCTCTCCCACTCCCCCTGCTTGTGTTCCCTCTCTCACTGTGTCTCTCTCTGTTAAAATAAATAAATAAAATCTTTAAAAAAAAAGATTTTTCCTTTGATATTTCTGCAGTTTGCATATCATATGCTTAGATGAAGGGCTTAAACACACACACATAAATATACATGATCTCATTACATGACCTGTGGTTTTATGTCTGTCATTAATTTTAGTAAGTCCTCAACTATTATTCCTCCAATCACATCATCTGTCTTCTCTTTCATATTCTTTGATGTGCCAGTATCACCTATATTATATCTCTTAAAGTTGTCCCATTGTTCTTAAATATCCTCCTCTGCTTTGTTCTATTTTGTTGTTGTTGTTTTGTTTTCAACTGGGGAAATTTATTTTACTTATTTTCAAGCTGATTCTTTCCTCACCATATCCAGTCTACATATGAGCTTATCGAAGGCATTCCTCATTTCTGTTTCAGTGTTTTTGATACAGTATTTCTTTTCAACTCTTAGAATTTCCATCTCTCTGCTATACTACCCACATTTTTTTTAATGTTATCTAATTTCTCCATTGGAGTCGTTAATATATTAATCATAGTTATTTTAAATTCCCCACCTATTCATTCTAATATCTGTTTCATATTTGAGTCTGGCTCTGATGCTTTTTTTGTGTCTTAACACTGTAGCATTATTTTTTTATGCTTTTGACAATCTCGCACATTTTTATTGAAAGTTGGACATGTTGTATCAGATTACAGAAAACTGAGGTTAATAGGTCACTAGTGTGAGAATTTATATTAGCCTGGCTAGGAGTTGCGCTCTGTTTAATGTTTGCTATAGTTGTAGGTGTCCCAGGGGCTAATGTCCTTGTTTTTTTTCTCCCCTGATGATCTTGATTTCCTCAAGTAATCCTACTAAGAGACAATATATATCTTGAAGCTTTTTCAGCCATAATCCACTATTATTATTATATTCTGTTAGTGTGATGGTAAGATGTGGGTAGTGGGAATATTATATTCCTATTTTTTTTTTTGAGAGAGAGAAAGGGAGAAACAGACAGAAAGAGCACAAGCAGGGGCAGAGGCAGAGGGAGAAGCAGGCTCCCTGCCGAGCAAGGTGCCCAACATGGACTTCATCCCTGGACCCTGGGATCATGACCTGAGCCAAAGGCAGATGCTCAACCGACTGAGCCAGCCACCCAGGTGCCCGGAATATTATATTCCTATTAAAACAGCCTTAATTAGTGGCCCTGTGTCTCTGCTCTATGAAATACTTACTCACTTTAGGTAAGACAGGAAGGATAGTGGGCCTGCAATGAGAGGAATGTCCTTTGCCCAAGGCTCTGCAACCAGACACTGATAAAGTTTTTCCTTCTGAATTGTAGGCCTCTTTGTATAGAAGGCCCCGAATTTATTTCAAATTTCCTTGTCAGGATGGGATGGGTATGACAATTTCCAAGCTTTTTACAAGTCAGAACCAAAGCTGGAAGTCTAATCCTCTATTTTTAACTTGACCTTTGAAGTTAAAATGCTTGGATTCAAGTCCTGACTCCTAGTCAGAATTATAATTTCCTTTTTTATCATCAGTCTTGTTTGTGAATCCATTCAATCTTTTCTTTCTTCTAATGAGATTGCTTAATGATTTATCTTTCACAGAATCTAAAATATTTACCAAACATTCTAAGTAGGTGATCTGATTTTCCTAGCTTATCATTGTCATGCCAGATAAGAGAACTTATAGAATGCTGGCATATTCATAAGTAGGCATCTTTTCAGCTCTACATTTATCCAGAGATCAATGATCTAATGACCTCTAGATGAGAGCAGAGTTTTACATGGGATACCTCGGATTTAACAATGATTATAAAGAAATAATCATTAAAAAAAAAGGTATATTTATATTAGTCAGGGTTCTCTAGAGAAACAGAACCAATAGGAATGTATGTGCGTGTGTGTGTGTGCGCGCGTGTGTGTGTGTGTGAGAGAGAGAGAGAGAGAACAAATTGGGGCTCACATGATTTGGAGGCTGACAAGTCCAAAATCTGAGCAGGCAGGCTAAAGACCCAGGAGAGCCAATGTTCCAGTTTGAGGCTGAAGGCTGCCGTAGGACCAGGAAGAGTCAATGTTGAAAATGAAGTCTGAAGGCAGTCTACCAGAGAATTCACTCTTGCTTAGGAGAAACCAGTCTTTTTGTTCTATTCAGGCTTTGAACTGATTAGATGAGGCCCGCCCACACTGAGAAAGGCAGTCTGCTTTTCGCAAAATTCAGAAATTTCAATGTTAATTTTGTCCAAAACACCTTCACAAAAACATTCAGAATAACGTTTACTGAAGTATCTGGATACCTTATGGACCAGCCAAGTCACATATAAAATTAATCATCATAGTATTTAAATAGGTACCTTAACATGGGTGTACTATATTTTCTAGAACAATTTTTATAAATGGATATTAGTATTTTCTATTTTATAGATGAGTAAGAGTCATATAGAATATATGACAATATCATGGCCACATAGTACATATTAGAACAAGAATTCAAATTCAGGTCTGACTTCAAAGTCCATGCATATTCTGTGTCCCATTATTATCTGAATGTCATTTGCCTCTTATTCTGATATTTTTCATACTGCATTTAATTCTATTAGCCATAGCCATACCATGTTGCAACTAAGTAAGTCCTAGTATTACACAATAAAGAATTTGTCTAGTCTCTGTCTCAGGTTCCTTGGACAGAGCTTCTAAACCACTGGAATTTTCTCAGTAATAGGAGTATATTTGTTATTTATGGTGGACCCACTCTTAGTTTAAGCTAATGAGATGACTCATGTTAGGCCCCTTAGACAGTTTCAGGATGGGTGCTGGCCATGCCCAAAAGACCAACCATGAGATTAGAATGTTGAGATTTTGAGGTAGAGGACATCAGCCCGACCTCCAAGGAGGAGAGGAAAAGCTGGACACTAAATTTGATCACACAGCTAATGATTCAATGAATTATGCGTATGTAATATAATTCCAATAAAAACTCTCGATGCTGAGGCTCAGGTGAGCTTCCTAGTTGGTGAATATACATCAATGTGCCAGGAGGAGGATGTGTCCTGATGCCATAGAGAGAAAACACAGAAGCTCTATATTCAGGATCTTCCCTGATCTTCTCCTAGGAGTCATTTCTTTTGGCTGGTTCTCACTTGAATCTTTCGTATTAAAAGTATAATCATAAGTGTAGTGCTTCCTTGAGTTCTGTGAGTAAAACCAGTTAATTATAAAATCTGAGAAGTGCCAGGAATGGCCAGCAATCCCTGTACCGATGGATGAAAGATTACTCCAGACTTTGCTGTGAAAGCAAGGAGAAGGCAAGGGGGTCAACGCTCAAAGAATGAAGACCTTTGCTCTTCTTTGCTCCCGCTTTTATTGGTCCTTCAGGATAATCACAAATCCTTATCACTGTTTCTCAAGCACGTGATGTGTGACAAGGGGTCTTACTGGAACTAGGAGGACCTGTTTGCCAAAAAGATTCTATATGCTAATCTGCATGTTCTACGAGTTCTGCTAATCATAGCCTAAGGGACAATGCATACATCTCTTAAGTAACAGGGTGGCTGTTTGGGCTAAGAAAGCTCGAGGGAAGGCAACTCCCCGCGGCATTCCAATGGCAGCGTGGTCACACAGGCCTCAGCATTCCAAAGGCCTACACCCTTCTCCGAAACCTTCCCTGCCCTCAGCGGCCTCTGTGTTTCATTTTAGCAAGCCAGGTATTATGGCTGATTTCATGCTCTACATTAACCCCAACAGAGAAGGTGGTGGAAACACAAAATTTGGAGCCAGTTGGTTAAAAGTGTGGGTGACCTGGGAACCCTGTAACTTGCAGTTGGTGTCTAAGGTAAGGACAATCTGTGTGCTTAATTTGTAAAGTCTACAGTAACTCTAGGGAGTTAGTGTCACAATTGTATTGCAGTATTATAGCTAGTCTACATGAATTAACTTGCTGCATCTAGAAGTCATACTACTCTAGAGAAGGGAGAAAAAATACAGAGTGATTCTACCTTTTTCACCCATTATGGTCATTGTTTCACATCAAGGAAGTCACACTTATGCCTAGACAAGATCTTAAAGTCTTAGAGTCCCCCTCCAAGCATAAATGACATCACCCCTTGGTTCAAATTAGAAGTTGTTCATACAGGGCGCCTGAGTGGCTCAGTTGGTTAAGCGACTGCCTTCGGCTCAGGTCATGATCCTGGAGTCCCGGGATCGAGTCCCGCATCGGGCTCCCTGCTCGGTGGGGAGCCTGCTTCTCCCTCTGACCCTTCCCCCTCTCATGTGCTCTCTGTCTCAAATAAATAAATAAAATCTTTAAAAAAAAAAAAAAGAAGTTGTTCATACAAATTGATTTGACTAGCTCTTCTATACAAGCCAGGCAATACAAGTCACCCTAAGAATGGGCCACACTAGTAAGTCATGTGTTCAACCTTATCTCAAGTAAAGCACAGCAAAACCCAAGAGTAAGTGTGTGTGTGTGTGTGTATACACATACTGAAAATCACTGGTCAAAAATACTGTTTCTCAAACTAATCTTCCCATTGGTAGAACTAGGATCTAAAGATCTACGGGGTAGGGAGAATAAAGGAGCCAGAGAAGGGTCTAAATTCTACTTTGTGTTGTAACATCAATAAAAATGCAAATAATATTTTGTCAATTACAAAATATGGGTTTCTGTAAAATTGCTGAGCACCACATAGTAAAGTACACACAGGTACAGCTTAAACAAATAAGTAGTTTTCTAAGTCCTAATAATCAACAGCTATATCAAAAGGATATGAAGAGGATAGCTGTCAGACAGAGGGACTACCTATCTATAGAGTGGTATTACGGAAGGAGACACAACACAAGCAGTCCTCCTCATACTAAAAATGTATTATAGTTCTGGATGCTCATACATAAAATGCTCATAATTCTAGAAGTGGTAGTTACTACTGGCATTTGAGATAACAATACACACAGATATACATTCAGCTCATTTACAGCTATGAATGATGGCAAGCATCTCCAAATGAAGGCTTACTATTGCTGAGTCATCTATAATACAAATTTTTATTTTACAGTAACAATTCATAATTAAGGGACATTTTTCATTAAATAAGACTACTTCTGGGCGCCTGGGTGGCTCAGTTGGTTAAGCGACTGCCTTCGGCTCAGGTCATGATCCTGGAGTCCCGGGATCGAGTCCCGCGTCAGGCTCCCTGCTCAGCGGGGAGTCTGCTTCTCCCCCTGACCCTCCCCACTCTCATGCTCTCTCTATCTCATTCTCTCTCTCAAATAAATAAATAAAATCTTTAAAAAAAAAAAAAAAAGACTACTTCTTATGTTCGTACCTCTCAAGCTCCTTCCATTTCTTAAAAAGAGATCATTACTCAACTCTGAAATACAGGTCTACAGTATTAAGAGAAAAGCAAAATCAAGAGCCACACAAATGAAGTGAAAGGAAAAACTATCTTCTTTGTGAACATATTATGCTCCATTTGTTTTGCTAGGCACTTTCCCCTATGCTATCACCTTCATCTATCAAAACAACCTTAAAATACAGATATCATGATCTCCATCTAAACTGAACAATCACAGTCTCAAATGATAGGCAATTTGGCAAATGTTACATAGCTAATAAGAAATAAAGCAGGATTTAAAAAAAGAGAGAGAGAGAAAGCAAGCAAGCAAGCAGGATTTTAACCTAACATTTTATCTCTATCCAAACCTGGGCTTTCCCCTAGAATGTGTTTATACAGAATAAATGAATCATTGTTCCAAGCTATGTAAAATAGTATAAATTGTTTGTTTCTTTCTTTGAGAATATTGATTTATAAGGAAGAAATCAGAAGAAAATAGAATATTTTCATGCAATTTTGAGCACCAAAGGAAAATATACCCATAAGTAATCCTAACCAAGGCACATTATTGCGAAATGTCACAGCACCAAAAGAAGAACTAACATGGGATATCTCAAAGAATATCCTGAAAAAAACAAAAGAAAATGAAATATTCAATTCCATCTTTTAAGAACATCTTTTCTAAAAAGCGTCTTTTCTCCCCTTCATTCTTTTCTCTATCATCAGGTACTTTTATTGCCTTATTTTCTCATTCTGGCCTAGAACACAAACTTAATGATTTTAATTCTTATAATTTAAGCTTGGGGGTGCCAAGCATGGCTCAGTCAGTTAAGCAACCAACTCTTGGTTTTAGCTCAGGTCGTGATCTCAGGATCATGAGATTAAGCCACACATTGGCCTCCACGCTTAGCACAGGATCTGCTTGGGACTCTCTCTCCCTCTCCCCCTGCCCTTCCCCCACTGTGCACGTGTTCTTTCTCTCTCTCTCTCTCAAATAAATAAATCTTTTTAAAAATTTTAAGCTTATAGCTAAAGAATATTCACTTCAAATATCAGTGTTTTCCCAACCCACACTTTCTGTACTAGTAAGACAGGCACTGTCTAGAAGATGACACTTTGATATATCAGTATTCCAATATAACCCAATTGGGACTTATTTTAACCAATACTCCATTCAAAACAGTACAGTTGGGAGAACAAAGTAGTTATACTTCTTTCAGTCTCTTACATTTTCCCAAAGATGTTCTCTTCATGGAGACAGATTTTTTCAACTCATTATATTCATTCTACTAATTACATGAAAGCTTTTGTCACTAACTAGCTATGCTTTTTGCATTTTTAAATACTTAATAATACTTGATGAATGTATAACAGATAATGAGTAATTCTCCAGGAGCAATATATTATTGCATGTCATTGTTCAGTCTTTTGTGTCAGAGAACAAAAAGTAATAAAAGAATTTGAAAGGAAAATAAATTTACAAAATAACAGATTTTTTAGAGCTAACTTTATGTTTGCAAAGTGACATGTCTCTAAGACATTTGCCTAAGAAGACAATACCTTTAGGACAAAGGGTCAAAAATATGTTTTAAATTAAAATGAATAATGAATTCTAGGCAGTCTCTTTTTTAAGATGCTTATTAAAGTATGTAATTAGACTTCATTTCATGAACTTTAATTTTTTTAAAGTGTTCTAGAAGCTAAAAAATGCTTGACATATGTTTGACTGTTCAGAATAAACCACACTGACTTGGCATCAGAGAGCATTTACTAAAGATTATGATGATTTCCTTAATTGAAGAGCCTCAGCAGTTCAATGATTTTTCTCAGGTATGTTTCAGAAAATTAAAAACAAAATTGTTTTCCCTTTTCTATTTTTGGAATTTCTCTAAAATAAAGAACAATAAAAGGAAAGAGAGAAAAGGAAGAGAGTGGATGTCATAAGCTTTCACTATAAGAGGTGACAATGGGTAACTATTATCCAGGGGAGTCATAAACAGTTCAGTGTAATGTAAAACATTAAAAACAAGCAGATCAAGGGTTGTAAGACTTAAGCCCACCACTCGTTTAATATTCCTCAGTAACTATCTAAAAACGATTTATCCTGTTTTGCATATGATTTCTTAAATGAGTCCATTTGAAACTTTATCACAGACCTTTTAAAATTTCTGTGATATAGAACATAGAGGGTCTAGTACATGTATTGTTATTTAAGAAGAAATATAACCTAAAAGAATAAAGAAAAGATAAGAAAAAAAATAGAGAAAGGTAATAGAAAAAGAAAGAAGAATGGGGACACAAAGAATAAATTAAAGCAAAGTGAATGACTTTTTTTGCAGTGGGTAATTTGGACAAGTTAGATAATTAGACTAATTCTTCATCCTCTTCTCATTCTTCTAATTCTATTTCAAAGCAAGATGTTCTTCTTGTCATTTTACCTTCTCGGCCTTCCCCTGTCCCACAACACACACTATAGCTGTAGCTGTCAACAGATACAATATTAATACTTTTTGTACCATGACTTAACTGCCTTGGATTTTTGGCAGATATTAAAAATCAAATCACTCAACACCATTTTAACCCCTGACAACAAAGTTTACTGCATGCAAAAGTCTGGAGAATCAAATATTACATTATCCAAATAACCTAACAGATATAGTTTGATACACTGACAAAATTTTCAACCAGCAAACACACCCACATGAGATTCTGAAAGGCAAGAGTAAACCCCTTGAAGTGGAAACTCCCATTTCAGGCGACAAATATAGAAATGGACATGTTTTTTCCCATGGCAGCTGAAGCAGGAAGCCCAGTATCTGACTATTAGTGTTGTATCAAGAGAGATAAATGTAGGTCATGAATCATACTGGTGTAGGCAGCAGCAGAAGCATTTTGTTTTGAAGCCGAAAGTTGTCTATGGATTCCTCATGTCCAGATCACAATAGAGACAGATTTCAAGAACTCAGGTATTGAAGGATAAAAACCTGGTGCCCTGTTTTGCAGAGGTAAAGATATTAATCCAGATATCATTTGCAGTATATAAGGTAGGAGAACATGATAATCAGTGGTATAGTGATAGGGAAAATAGTGGGGGGGGGGGAACTATACTACGGCGTTTTTTGACTCTTTGCTATTTCTGCCTTCTTTTTACTGTTTTTAGAAAAATTCCATGACAGAAAAGACAGATGCGGACCCAGGGTCTTTCAGCAAGCCTAAACAAATAACTTACTCCCATGAGAAGTCAGGCAATCTGTGCAATTCCTGCCAAGTGGTATCTGATTATAGTTACAAATAAGTCATTGATAAATTTCTTCTTTTATCTTCATTTTTCAATTTATTTATTATGTTTTTACATTTCTACACTATCAGAAGCCATATCTGAGCTGGATGGATAGGACAGTTTAGCACACAGAAATCTTCAACAATGGGCTGGATAAAGTAACTGAACAGAATTATGAGGTTGGATGGCACCATAGGTCACTCCCAACTTAGATTCCCCTTAAAAGAAAAAAAAAAAAAAAAGAATTAGGAGGTTGATATAAGAATAGAATTAGGAGTTTCCCTTGGGGAATAGGAAATATGTGGTATGTAAGAAAATATTGTAGCTGCCTTTTTTCTGCCATAATAACCATTTTCTTCTGGTTGCTCAACAATGGGACCCTAATCTTTAGCAGGGTATATGGCCACTGTGAATAAATGTTTTCCAGACTGTCTTGCAGTTACTTTGGCCAAAAATATAGAAGGAAAAGAATTATATCCAACATGCTGGAAATATCCTTAGAACTAGCCACTGCCCTTCTTTGCCCCTTCTCTCTTCATGATGGCTGCATGAAGATGTCATGACTGGGTGACATCAGCAAAAATAATGTTGTTAAGAACCTCTGAAAATTGGCCTCTCTATAAAGGCAGTGGGGAAAAAAAAAAAACTTGCAACAACTGTCAGAACAATTTTTTCAGAACTCAGGAAACTAACTGAAAGTTCACAGCAACCTGGAAAGCATTTATGCAAAAACAATTCCAGAATATCAGTAAGAGAGTGACCTTCATGGCATTTTAACTTACTGTAAATATATCCCCTGCTTCTTAACTCAGTGGTAGTATTGAAAATAACATCAGACATTCCCTGTACTGAAGAGAGAATCAACCTAATTCACAAAGACATTTTATATGTCTCATGGCTTATTGGCAGAGTTGTTCAAAAGGCTTGTTTTTATGAAATCTGATCAGAGCTTTCCCAGTGCTAAAAGCTACTACTAAACTGGCATTTGAAGAAAATATTTACTGGCAACTGTTTTAATGGCATGACTGCTTGAGGCAATGGTAATAGCTGGGAGAAACAGTAGTCTGCAAAAAGCTTAATAGTAAAGTGAGGACTAAGATGTTCACAAGATCTTTGAAAAATTCCCAACATACTCCTGGAAATCTACAAAACCATGCAAATGCAGAGGTATATACACGTCCAGGAAAGATCAAAGAAGGCCCTAAGATTTCACTTCTAGTTGATCTAGAAGCTCTGTGTAAGCAGCAAGTGAAGTTAAAGCAAAATTTTAAGCTACCTAGATGAATGTCACAGAAAAGCCCCAATATAGAGAGTCCTTTGGAAAAGGATGGGAGATATATTGATTCAAGGCATTTAAGGAAATCTCTATTCTATCATTTGCTGACTACTTAGCCAACTGAGTATAGAATTCAGTGGTCACACATGACAAAGAATATGGACTATATAGAATTAATTCAGAAAACTCACAAACAAACTACAACAACTATAATAAGCAACAGCAAAAAACCTTGAGAGACAGTAGAATCTGATTTCCAGAGTTACCTCATTCTAGCATTTAAAATGTACAGTTTTCAAAAATGACAGCAATCATGAGGCTTCCAAAGAAACAAGAAAGTATGGCCCATACACAGAGAAAAAATATCAATAGAAACTTTTCCTGAGAAAACAGACACTAGACTTACTAGACAAAGACTTTCAATCAACTATTTTAAATATGTTCTAACGCTTAGAAGAAAATATATTAAAGAAGTAAATATGAGGGGCGCCTGGGTGGCTCAGTTGGTTAAGCAACTGCCTTCGGCTCAGGTCATGATCCTGGAGTCCCGGGATCGAGTCCCGCATCGGGTTCCCTGCTCAGCGAGGAGCCTGCTTCTCCCTCTGGCCCTCCCCCTGCTCATGTACTCTCTCTCATTCTCACTCTCTCAAATAAATAAATAAATCTTTAAAAAAAAAAAAAAAGAAGTAAATATGAGAAAAATATCTCATCATATAAAGAATATAAATAGAAAAAATAATAAAAAGAAACAAAATATAAATTTTGGTATTAAAGTACAATAGCTGGAATTTAAAAAAAAATATGTTACAGGGGCTTTATGACAGATTAGAGCAGGAAGAAGAAATAATCAGTGAACTGAAAGATAGTTCAGTTGCGATTAACCAGTATAAGGAAAAGAAAGTAAGAGAGAAAGAAGAGAAATGTATGAAACTTCAGAGACCTGTGGGATACCATAAAACATACCAACTTATGCCTAATGAGAACCTCAGAAGAAGAGAATAAATAGAAAGGGACAGAAAGAATATTTGAAGAAATAATAGTAAAAAAAAAAATCTCTAAATTGATGAAAACCTTTAATCTACACATTCAGGAAGCTCAAGGAACTACAAACAGCTAATCACAAAGATCCAACCTAGACACATCATAGTCAAACTACTGAAGGCCACATATAAAGAGAATCTTGAAAGCAACAAGGGAAAAGTGACTCATCTTGAACAGGGATCTTCAATAAGATTAACAATTTATCATCAAGACTATGAGGGCCTAAGGCACTGGGATGACATAGTCAAAGTCTTAAAATTTAAAAAAAAAAAGTTGATATATATATGTATTATATATGTGTGTGCTGTAGAGAGGAGAGTGGAATCTCTCATGTCAAGCAGGGGCCTGTGTCAAGCCATGATGCAAGTAGTCAAAGGTACTGCAGCTATGAGATATTGCCAGGATCAGCATCAGCTAACACCCAGAATGAATAACAAGCCAGACCAGAGGAGGTCTGCAGGGGCCCAAGACCAATTAAATCACTTTAAAAAAGGGAAGATTTTGGCAGCAAACTGTCAAACTCTTCAGACATGACCTGTCTATGTCTAAGCACTTAAAAAAGTCAACTGCCACCAGAGGCTCTGCCCAATTGATCTCAGAACAGAACCAAGATCCTTCACTGCTTAAACATAAGAAGCAGTAAGTGCAGAGAGCTGACCCAGACCAGACGGGAGACTTATCTCAACTACACACCCACAGACTGACTTCGCATTTGGTTCATTAACTTCCTACATTCTGTTATCTTGTTTGTCATGTGGTTTGTCTTATGTCCTGCTCTGTATGCTGTGTAAGAAACCAAGTTTCACATGGTGAAATGACATTGAGTTTGGAATCCTGAACCTGCTTTAAAATTGTGACTAATTTTCTGCCTTCGGCTCAGGTCATGATCCCAGGGTCCTGGGATCAAGCCCCGCATCGGGTTCCCTGCTCCACGGGAAGCCTATTTCTCCCTCTCCCTCTCCCCCTGCTTGTGTTCCCTCTCTCGCTGTCTCTCTCTCTGTCAAATAAATAAAAATCTAAAAAAAAAAAATTGTGACTAATTTTGCTTTATGACTGAATAAAGCTGCCATTCTGGAAAAAGTCAGTAGTAGACTTATCCTACAAAAATAGGAAAGTGATTTCTTCAAGCTGAAAGAAGACACTAAATAGCAACTCAGAGTCATGTGAAGAAATACAAAGTGATGTAGGAAAGATGCTAGGGTTCAAAGCCAACAGCCAAGAAAGAATTCTTGAGATGTCTTTGGTGCAAAAAGGTGGTTTTATTAAAGCACAGGGATAGGACCCGTGGGCATAATGAGCTACACCAGGGTCATGAGGAGTGGCCAATTATATACTTCCAAGATGGGAGGGAGGTTAAGCATAGCGTAAGTCGCTGAGGAATTTGGAAGCAAGGTTTCCAGGACATTGAGGGAGCTAACTATTGTTAGAAAAACATCATTTATTACCATCTCATAAAACCTGAGTCATGAGACCCTACAGAGGTATATCGGTGGGTCATATGCTTGGCGGATGATTGCTAACATATATCTTGGGGGGTAGAGATAAAGGAAGTGTCCAAAAGAATTTTTACATATTAAAGCAGACTTACAGGATCCTGGGGGTTGGGCTAAGATTGCCTTTTGACCTTAGCAAAGTATTAACGTTGGGGCAGTTGGGTCCCTAGAGGAATGTCACTCTGCCTGTTTCAAGGACTTGTCAATGGGCTGTAGATAAGAAATTTAATAATTTTTCTTCTGCCCTTGTTTCCCACATCACAAAGCACCAATAAAGGCAACTGCAGGAGTAAGTATAAAAGACAGCATAAGTATATTTTCCATTTGCAGGTTTTTTTCTATCTAATTTAAAAGAAAAGTGTATAAAGCAGTAACATAAATCTATGTTTACAGGGGAAAATGTATAGACATAATTTGTGATAATAACAGCATACAGGGAGTTAGAAGGGATGAAGCAGTTTTTGTACACTATTAAAATTAAGTTGGTATTAATCCAAAGATGTCATGGCTGCATGACATGAGAGGATAAGGCAAAGATGATGGAGGAATACAACAGAGCAACTGTGTCAAAAACACAATATGTATCAATATATATATGTATCAATATATATCAACCTCTATTTCATGCTTTGGATTTCTTTACATAAGAAACTTTTTTTTAAGATTTTATTTATTCATCTATTTGAGAGAGTGAGAGAGAGAGAGAGCACATGAGAGGGGGGAAGGTCAGAGGGAGAAGCAGATTCCCCACCGAGCAGGGAGCCTGATGCGGGACTCAATCCCGGGACTCCAGGATCATGACCTGAGCCGAAGGCAGTCGCTTAACCAACTGAGCCACCCAGGCGCCCAACATAAGAAACTTTTTAAATCCACTTTTATTTTCAGTTTTCTGTTTCTCATGGTGAAAGTTAACATTAAAGGTCCTCATCAATTTTCCCAAATAGAAGAAGTCAGTTATCTGGTTAGTACTCCAGGTACTAACTGTGTTGACAAAAGATGTCCAACGCATATCATCAGAACCAACTTCTAAGCCAACTCACAGTGCTCCCCAGAGTAGACCCACCCTTTCTTTTTTTTCTTTCATTGGAGGCCAAACTTCTCCATTCTCCATATCCCTCAAGGTTGAATCAAAAGCAGAGATTTATTTTCCCTAATTTTATTCCATTTTGAAGCCCCTCACAAAAACAGATTTGTGCTTTCTTGCTTAGGAAAACAGTGTTTAGAAAAATGAACTTAAGAATGAAAACACATTTGTGCCCAGTTCAAACTGAGTGGTACAAAGTCACTGCTCTAGGTTTCCATTGCAGTACTTGGGAGGTTTACACACATGATGACATAATTTTTTTTTCTCATTTCCATGCATTTGAAGAGTAGAATCAGTTATCAAAGTTTAATAAATTCCTTTAAAAAGACAGAACTAGTACTGTCCATAACAAGTTTGTAGGACACCTTGAGATCATTTGGTAAAATAACCCCTCAACATTTCCAATTCATTTGAGTTAATTTCTTTTGGAATAGGTGGGCATTTACAATTCTTTAACTTAGGTTTCATTTATATTAAGAATTTTAGAATACCAAAGACAAAAAGTACGCTCTTATGATGAATTGATAGTTTCTCTTATCAAGAGATACTAACTAGGTTAAATATACTTCAACTTCTTTTGCATTCTTAGAAATGTATGATTCTTGGGTTTATGTTTCTTTACAGGCTTAATTCAAGAGCAGTTAAGGGTACTTGACCTAATTTAAACCAAATGAAATTCATATTATAAAATAATACATAATTTAGCAGGCAAAGATAAATCAGCCTTTCTAAAAACCATGAAAAAGTTTGAAATTGTATAAAATCTTAATACACCCACATGGCATATCTGAAAATTCCTACACTTAATGAACTTTGCCAGCTTGACTCTAGAAGAAAAAAGATTGAACAACTTACTTATTAGAATAACTAGGGATGAAAAAGAAACCTGCAATTTCCATCTTCAAAATATCAAATAATTTAAATATAAGAATTAGCAAGTGATTTATTTAAAACAATTTGGACAATTGTGATGCTTTCCAGTTTATTTATTTTTAAAATGGTGATCAAGCCTTTATGCCATTTACAGTACTTCTTGAGAGCTAAAAAGAAATTTAAGTCTATAAATACCACAGACTTGTTGCAAAAAGATGTTTGGCGTTTCACTAAAATCATAACATAAACAGACTGCAAAAAATGTATATATTTTAAAAAGAAAGTATAAAGGTTCTTTTTAAATCTGACACATCATTTAGTATGTCCTCTCAGAAAAAAGAAGAAAAATAAACAAAAAAAACATAACCAATTATTTAAAGACTAGCTTTAAAAAATGACTTTCCCTCTTGCGTATAATATAAATTGTATATATTTTGCTCTTTTGCCACCTAATATAAAAATCATCAGGGACATTATCTGTAATATATTTCAAGCCAATCACAGTAATGTAGATTATTATAGAGAATAAAGATTATTTACTGTTTCCAAAATTTTCATTTCACAGCACAAACTTAGATCAGAACATTAATTTTACATACACACACAAACACACACGCACACTGAATTATCTTACAGAGCTTTAAAATAACGCTAGTGACCATTTTTGAACCTAATACTACATATTTACAAACATTATTTAACATTCTTAAAATAAATTTGCAAATGAGGTATGACTGCCTCCTTTTTATAGATGATGATATTAACACTCAAGACAGAGTATACTAGTTCCAACATTCAGCTTTTAATTAATAGATCCCAGTTTCAAACTTAGGTTTGTATGATTTCAAAGTCTGTATGCTAGACACACCACAATGCAGTCACCCATTATATGGTGCAATTCATTAGAGACTGACAAATTTATACTTCACTGTGACCAATACAACTGCAAACTAGCTCAATGAAATTTATTATATACCTAGGATGGATAGGTAGATAAACCTAACCATAGATACATACTTCAAATCCCCTCAAGTTTCAGAATAGTTCATTTCTGTAATACTTCCCATCACAACTATGATGTCCTATATTCCTTCTACATATTTCACCTTTAAAATCCTTTTTTTTTATGTTAAAATGTACTGGTATAAACCCTATTTAGAATGCCCATGTTCAAAGGTTTTCTTATATAAACTTGGATTTAGTATATTTCTCTCTTTTGCTTTCTAAGTTCATACTGATTCATCCCTTTAACCTCAATCTAGACTCATATTTCTTCAAACCAATAATTTGTAATATTATTGCTATTCATTTCTCTCCATATATGGTAATGAATCATTTATTTATTCCTAGAATAAATTGTAGTTGATACAACACTGGCTTCTAGATATGAAGAAGCAACTGTAACCAGACTTACTCCTGCCATAAATAATTGGAAACAGGACAAAATATATGAAACAACAGTTTTCTGACACTGGACAACATGAAGGGTAGTGCTGAGCTCCTTCAGGGAAAATAAACTAGTAAGATGAGCATTATAATTACTTCGGTTTTCTGCATGGTGGCATTCTGAACTATGAAGCACAGATGGGATTCCAAGTACAACATGGGGGTTCACATTAGGTTGAGGAGACAGAGATTAGAGTTTAGGAAGATTCAGGAGGGTGACATTTTTATGGCGGAAATCTGAAGAGAAAGGAACCTAAACGAAATCTGAAGAGAAAGCCCATGAATATTTTGCTGAAAACTTAGCTGCATTATGCATACCATAAAATCCATGAGGCTGAGAGAGAATATAGGGGAAGCTGTAAAATGCATAATTCTTTGAACCAAAACAGGCTTGAATCTTTCAAATTCTACAGAGCTGGATGAAGAGTTTTTATTAAACAGCTGCAGCATCCACTGTAAGTCATAAAAAGATCATCTCTTATTGGGACTAAATCATATTTAGAATAAATATTAATCTAAACCAAGCCTAAAATACTTCTTCTAAAAGAAGTATCTTAAAAATCATACTGATTGGGGGCGCCTGGGTGGCTCAGTCGTTAAACGTCTGCCTTCGGCTCAGGTCATGATTCCAGGTCCTGGGATCGAGCCCCGCATTGGGCTCCCTGCTCAGGGGGAAGCCTGCTTTTCTCCCTCTTCCACTCCCCCTGCTTGTATTCCCTCTCTCGCTGTGTCTCTCTCTGTCAAATAAATAAATAAATAATCTTAAAAAAAAATCATACTGATTGTAAGAAATAATGTAATTGCCTCTAAAACAACATCCAACATTGTTTAAGGGAACACAACAAAATCCAACCCTCAATATCATGAGAATTACAATATCAACATCTAAACAGGAGTAGCTGCAAAGATGGTAACATAGGAGGCTCCTAAACTCCTCTTCTCCCACAGATGCACCAAATGTAAAGTTATATATGGAGTCATTCCTGCTGAAAGAAATCCAGCATATCCTGTATTATCTTCTGGGAGATCCTAAATGTAATCACAGGTATCCCTATAAAAGAAGAATTTACACCAATTATTCTCAATCACTCATAATAAGTGGTAGAGGAAAAAAAATATTTCCTAACTATTCTTTAAGGTCAGTATTATCCTGGCACCAAAGATATCGCCGACAAAGATACCACAAAAAACTACAGACCATATCTCTTACAAATATAGACACACAAATCCTCAAAATTACTAGCAAATTGAACCCA
Organism: Mirounga angustirostris; assembly: GCF_029215605.1. Lineage (NCBI taxonomy): Eukaryota > Metazoa > Chordata > Mammalia > Carnivora > Phocidae > Mirounga > Mirounga angustirostris. The sequence goes on from NW_026991710.1 coordinate 137,581,548, forward strand.
GCAGCATACAAGGATTATATACCATTATCAAATGGGATTTATGTTAGGAAAGCAACACTACTTCAACATAAGGTAATCAATATAATATACCATTACTAATAGACTAAAGGAAAAAAGACACGTGATCATCTCAATAGATGTAGAAAAAGCATTTGACAAAATCCTACTACCTTTCATGATAAAAATACATAACTACAAAGAAAAGAGAACTTCCTCAACCTGATAAAGGGCATATTTAGAAAACCGCAGCTAACACCTTACTTAATGATGAAAGAATGAATGATTTTCCCCTAAAACAGGAACAGGACAAGAATGTCTATTCTACCACTTCTAATCAAAACTTTCTGGAGGGGGCACCTGTGTGGCTCAGTCAGTGAAGTGTCTGGCTTCGGCTCAGGTCATGGTCTTAGGGTCCTGTGATTGAGCCCCACATAGTGCTCCCTGCTCAGTGGGGTGTCTGCTTCTACCTCTCCCTCTGCTCCTCCTTCTGTCCCTCCCCCTGCTCCAGTGAGTTAACAAGCACACACGTGCTCTCTCTCTCTCTAATAAATAAATAAAATCTCAAAAAAAAACCAAAAAAAAACCTTTCTGGAGGTTCTAGTCAGGGTAATTAGAAAAGAAAAATAAATAACAAGTATGCATATGCAGGGGCCAAGAGCTGGCTGCCCCAAAATGTGCCACTCTGGCATACTGATTAGTTTAAATAAAGGTTACCTAAGAGACAGCCTATACAAGAAGGACACTCAGACTCTCCTCCTGCCCCCCTGAAAGCAGCAAATAAATTCCCCCTTGTGAAAGGTACCTTCCCCAAACCAGGAGGTAAAGAGACACCCTTATCACCAGAGATGGGAAATTCAGAACAGGGAAGGCTGTACAAATAATCCTTGTTACTTTTTACTAATTTACTACCATAGCCCAAATTCTGTTTAGAATTTCTTACCAACTGAAGCTCCCAAAATTAAGTTTTCTTTGTCTTGTCAATTCTTCACAGATTTATTGCCTCTGTCTAAAAAGTATAAAAACTGCCTGCCTTGGTCATCTTTATAGGTCTCAACTTCATAATAGGGCCTCCATGCACATATAATAAAATTTTGGATTTTTTCTCCTGTTAATTGTCTCATGTATACTTAATTCTTAGTCCAGCTGGAAGACCTTGAGGATGGAAAAGAATTTTCCCCTCACATATTAGAAAGGAAGAAGTAAAACTATCTCTATTTGTATAAGAACATAATGTTATACATAGAAAAATCATATTCACAAAAAATTATTAGAGCTAATAAATGGGTTCAGCAAAGTGGCAGGATGAAAAATCAACACACAAATATCAATTAAAATCCTATGCATTGACAAGGAACAATCTGAAAATGAAATTAATAAAATTCCATTTACAATACCAAAACAAAAGAATGTCAAAAATGACATAGGTAGAGTCATTTTAAAAAGAGCTGGAAGAGCCATATTAGAGGAACTGCCTTGCAAGTCCTGTTTTCTAAATTTTGAACTGAGCCAAACCACCAATATTGAAAGATGTTGGCAAGAACGAAAAAATCCTCTATGAAAAGACTGATAAAAGTAAACTTTTGCCTAATGATCACTTCATCTGACCAATGAATGAAGTACAATTCTAGCCCTGATTGTCATCCCCAATGAACTCTTCTTAAAAACTTACCTAATCTTTCTTTTCCATAAAAAACTTGAGTCCACTTCCTTTAATTAGGTTTAATTTGGGTTTCTACCTAAACATGTGTATCCTGAATTGTAATTTTTTTATGCCAAATAAATGTTTTCTTCTTGAACTAGTTTCTTGTTTTTAGGTTGACAGGAATTATGAATACATTTGAGCAAAGAAATGAAAAGTACAAATGGAACATTCTTCAGCAGAGACAATATGGCAAGTATAAATCTTCACATTGTCAAGTTAGGCAAAGCCTTCTTAGATATAACACAAAATCCACCAGTCACCAAAGGAAAAATAAACAAATTGGTCTTATGAAAATTAAAAACTTTGTATGTCAAAGGACACTGTAAAGAAACTGAAAATACAACCCACAGAATGGCAGAAAATACTCTCAAATCACATATCTGATAAAGGATTGTATCCTGATAACAAGAGCAAAAAAAGACAAAAACCCAATTAAAAATGGACATTTATCCAAAGAAGATATAAAAATCAGTAAGTACTTGAAAAGAAGCCAGGCATCATTAATCAGGAGGGAAACACAACTCAAAAACCACAGTGAACTACCACTTCTCACTACCTACTACGATACCTACTAGGATGGCTATAACAAAAATGACAGATAATATCAAGCTCTGGCAAGGATGTGGAGACTCCATACCCCTTATCCATCCATTGGAGGAATTTAACATGATGCAGTCACCCTGGAGAACAGTTTCGCAGTTCCCAAACATACAAGATCCATAAAACCAAGCACTTTCAGGGTGCCTGGGTGGGTTAGTCAGTTAAGTGTCTGACTCTTGATCTTAGCTCAGATCTTGATCTCAGGGTCCTGAGTTCAAGCCCCAGTAGGTACGGAGCCTACTTAAAAAAAAAAAAAAAAAAGCAATTCCTACATACATACCCAAAAGGAATGAAAATATACTTTCACACAAAGACTGTACACAAATATTCCTAACAGTATTTCATAATAGTCAAAAAGTGGACACACGGCAAATGCCCACCAGCTGCTGGATAAACAAAGTGATATATCCACAGAGTGGGGTATTATTTGGCATTAAAAATGAAGGGCTGATACATGCTACAACATGGATCAGCCCTAAAAAATTGTGCTAAAAGAAAAAATCCAGTCACATACGATATGTGTATGATCCTATTTATATGAAAGCCCCAAAATAAGCATATCTGTAGAGACAAAATTATTTTAATGGGGGCATAGGCCTAGGGCATACAGGATTGTGTGGGGCAGGAAAATGAAGAGTGACTGCTAATGCATACAGGGTTTCTTTTTGGGGTGATGGAAATGTTGTAAAATTGATTGTGGTAGTAACTGCACAACTCTGAATATACTGAAGACCAATTAATTGTACACTTGTATGTGAAATAAATCTTAGTAGAGCTGTTAAAAAAAAAATCAATCTAACAGCACATTAACAAAAATAAAAGAAGAAAAATAAAATGCTCACATCTAGGGATCCAGGAAAGATCAGATAAAATTCAATTAGCACTCATTAAAAAAAAAAAAAAAAAAAAACTTAGCAAACTAAAAATGGAAATGACTACAAAAAGCCTACAGTAGGGGCACCTAGGTGGCTCAGTTGGTTAAGCGTCTGCATTCATCTCAGGTCGTAATCCCAGCATCCTGGGATTGAGCCCAGCGCTGGGATCCCTGCTCAGCAGGAAGCCTGCTTCTCCCTCTCCCTCTGCTGCTCCCCCTGCTTGTATGTGCTCTCCCTCTCTCTCTCTCTGTCGAATAAATAAAATCTTAAAAAAAAAAAAAAGGCTACAGTAAACATCACACCTAATTGTGAAATAAAAAATTTCCTCTTGATTTTGAAAATGAGATAAGGACATTCTCTTAATCTTAGATAAAACATTGTACTGGAGTTTTTAATATATTCAATGAGGTAAGAAATTGAAATAGCATAAGACTGGCAAAGAAATAATAAAACTGTCATTGTTTACATATAATATTGTATTGTTAGAAAATCCAAAGGAATCTTTGGGAAAACTATTAGAATCACTAAGTAAAATTAAGCAAAATCTCTGGATTACAAAGTTAGCATACAAGGTAAATATGTAAAAAGAATTCCTATGCTCCAGCAACAAATACAACATGAAATTCATAAAACTACCATTTCAGTAGTATCAAGAACATCAAATACAGAGGAATAAAACTAATAAAAATACCCAAGGCTTCTACACTGAAAACTGCAAAGCATTGTTGAGAAAATTTAAATAATCTAAAAATATAGAGGGATTATACAATGTTCATGAAATAAAAGATTCAATATTATAGATAACTCTTCCCAAATTTTGCTATGGGTTAAATGCAAAATATATAAAGAACTTATATGAATCAATAGGAAAAAAGCAGAAAATCCATAGAAATATGAACAACAGATTTGCACAGGCTCTTTATAATAATGTGTATCTAAATGGACAATGAATAATGAAAAATTGCTCACCTTCATTAATTTTCAGAGAAAAAAGAACCATAAAACTACAGTGAAATGCCAAACATAAGCCCCCCTCAAAACAAAAAAAAAAAAATGCCTAAACTTAAAAAAATAAATAAATAATGTAATATACCAAAGTGCTATAAAGGATTGGGGCTATTTAAACTCTCATATACCGCTAGTGAGAATACAACTACTTTGTAATTTGTTTGGCAATATCTAGTAGAGTGTAACACATATACTTTATTACCCAGTAATTCCATTTCTAGGTTTATAGCCAACTGAAATGCATATACAATTCAGCAGATACATAGTGATACATTAGAAATTTTATAGAACTACACATAATAGTGCCAAACTTTAAACTTCCAAAATGTCTAACTGAGAATGGATATATAAATGGTGATATATTCACATATTGGAATGTGATACAGCAAGAAAAAATTTAAAACTACAATTTCTACATAAATATGGATGAACTTCATAACTGAAATGTTGAAATAATAAATGCCAGGCACAAAAGAGACCATAATGCATATATATAAAGTTCAAAAATACCTGAAAAACTACTATTTGATTTTAGAAGTTGCCATAGTGGTGACTTTTTGGGGAGAAAAGAAACTGAAAAGAGGTACTTCTACAGAGATGAGAACTTCGTCTATTGTTCTAGTTATGCTTACCATGACTAAGAGGAATTTTAAAAATTGATCATTATACAATTTATTTGTAACTTCTATGCATGTTATTCCTTAATAAGTACCTTACAGGAGCGGCTGAGTGGTTCAGTTGGTTACCCATCTGCCTTTGCCTCAATTCATGATCCCAGGGTCCTGGGATCAGAACTCTGCTTCTGGCTCCCTGCTCAATGGGAAGCCTATGTCTCCCTCTCCCTCTGCCTGCCGTTCCCCCTGCTTGTGTTCCCTCTCCCTCTCTCGCTCTCTCTCTCTGTCAAATAAATAAATAAAATCTTTAAAAAAAACTAAGTACCTTACAGAACAAGCATGACAATGTGAATGGATGTATATTTCGTTTTAAGAAATAAAAGTATTGTGGTGTGCCTGGAATATAGGAAAAATATTCTGAAGATAATGCATAAACAGAACACACTGCATAATTCAAACTAGAAGAGTCTTATAATAAAAAAAGGAAGAGTTTACAGCAAGTTCACTTCCCTCTAACTTTAGAAAATCCAATTCATAATGTTATTTAAAAAATTAAGATAATGGAATCTTCTATATTTTAGAATCTCTTTTCCTTTTCATGATTTCTCAAGGATGTTCAACAGTGAGCAATATCTGTAAATTATTCCAGTACTGTGTAATATAAATTGAACAAGCCTCAAAAGTAAATTAATTTTTAAAAGCATCTGTGCTCTTCCCTAATGGCTCTTCACCTTTCAGAAAGCAGTTTGCTCTTTGAATTCCTTGTAATATATTTCCAGATTTGAAGATAAATTCTCTCGTTTTTAGAAGATGAAAACAAAATAGAAGTGGATCTTTTTATCTTCAGCCTTATTTCAAATCAGTGGATCAACATGTTCCTAGTTGTCCATTTTAACATTAAATATAACATGAAAGACTTTTTTTTTAATGGAGGAAAGTATTTTTTCCTTGAGCTTCAGTTCATTTTTTCATTTAAGGATATTATTGTGACAGGATCCTTAGGTTTATACTGCTCTTTCATTCTCCATTATTTATAGTTCTTTTAATGCCTTTAATATAGCATGATAGCTTCTTGAATGAAAAAATAATAAATTTTCATTTAAAAAAACAATACCAGGGGTGCCTGGGTGGCTCAGTCGGTTAAGCATCTGCCTTTGGTTCAGGTCATGATCCCAGAGTGCTGGGATTGAGGCCCCGCACTGGGCTCCTTGCTCAGTGGGAAGCCTGCTTCTCCCTCTCCCACTCCCCCTGCTTGTGTTCCCTCTCTTGCTATGCCTCTCTCTGTCAAATAAATAAATAATATCTTTAAAAAAAAAAAAGTTTTTAAAAATTAAAAAAACAATACCAGTTGATAATCTTAGTATAATGGTTAGAATATAATAAAAAAGTTTCTGAAATTTAGGAATAAAGTGACTGCAAAGAGCACATCAATAAATGTTTCTGATAGAAAAAAAAAATTTTTTTGTTGGGAATAAAAGTAAAGCAACAGAATTTGGTGACTGAAATCAGATGATTTACCAAACAATAAAAATTCCTCTGCACTAGCTCAGGCCATCCGTGAAAATCCATTTTGCTAGATGTATACAAAGAAAACATTGTCTTTAAATTCCTATACCTAAGATTATCCCTGCTATAAAGATTACAGAAACAAATGCTCTGAGGATCGTCGGTTCTATTGTAATATTAAGATATTCAGATGCTACCCTTCTTGTGCAAAGTACTTCAAGCTATTCTGTCGTTACCTTGTCTCTTTCTTGAACTTTCTTGACCACTACATTAATACATAATACCTAATAAGCAAAGCAGATGTATTCTGAAATGCAGTTATTTGTCATCCAACTAAACTCATCTGCCCATAGTGTCAAAATTACTTTAGTAATACATATTGATCTCACTAAAATAGTTTAAAATGATATATCCAGAGAACCATATATTCTGAATTCGTTCCTTTAAAGTCAGAATAAGTATCTATTCCTTGAAATGAATACAATGTTGATTGTGCTTTATCTTTTTTTATTAAATGAGTACATTTTATCCTAACTACTCTATTTTGTATCTGTTATCATATCAAGTATACTGTCATTACTTCTCTTTTTTTTATATTTCCCCCTACATTTTTTCTACATTGGAACACAGTCCCCAACTGTTTACTCTGACACAGAGGTCTGTCCTTTACACAACGGTATTCCTCATTTCTGTTGCTTTCCCTATTAATTCATTTATTTTTTAAGATTTTATTTATTTATTTGAAAGAGAGTGCATGCATGAGCAGGGAAGAAGGCAGAGGGAGAAGGAAAAGGAGACTCCCCAGTGAGCAGGGAGCTGGACACAGGGCTCATCCCAGGGATCATGACCTTAGCTGAAGGCAGACATTAACCAACTGAGACACCCCTATCAATTCATTTCTTATTTCCGGAACAAATGCCATTTTTAGCCCATAAATGGTAACCCAGCTACCATTTCGTTTCTTTTTTTTTTTTCCTGTTTACTTGTAGCAAGAGGTTTGAATGGATCTAGCTGCAGTTTCACAGGATTCTTGTTTTGACAAACATATATGTGGAAACCAGAAGTTAGCTAAATCTGGTATTGTGAATAAAACCAATACAACTAGCCTTTATTGACTGCCTACTCTGTGTTTCGCCCACATTGTTATCTCATTCTCATGACAAACCAGTAACTATTACATGAAGCTTAATATTTTGCAGTCACTCTTTCCTCCTCCATTCTCCATTTCCTAGATACATAGGAGACAAATCAACATTGTCTCCTATGTATCTAAAATTGTAGGGTAAGATACAAACTGAAGCCAAAAGGGCATTACACACTCCTGTAGTACAATAAATGATCTCCTCTTATTCTAAAAAGTCAATGTACCTTCAAACCACCCAATTTAAAAATACCGTTACTAATAAAAAGGTCTTTGAAACTTATTTGATTTTTCTAACGGTACTGCCATATATTTTCCCTAAAAGCAGCAATGACACATGTGCATTCCAAGAAATCAATATACATATATTTCTTTTAATTAGCACAGCAAGTCCATAATGTGAATGAATGGAATACTCTACATTAAGTGAATCAATGTAAATTTAGGGGCAAATAGTCATTGAGAAGCTTCTTGCTCTCGATTTTCAAATTACATACATATTTTAAACTTCAGCTTCAGCCTTCTAACAACATATACTCATATATATCATATAGTCATATGTATACACATACATTTATGCATACATACACACTAAAATTACAAATTTCATAGGAAAGATAATTGGAGAAATTTCCCAACTTATCTAGACATGCATATTTACATTTCATTTTACCTGTAAAATCACTTAGTCAATTATATAAGAAATAAAAAATCAGAAACTTAAAAGCACTGCCATCAAAGATAAAAATCCATAAGGTCCTCTATTTCTCTTGGCTTCATGGTTTTTGTTTGTTTGTTTCAGTGCACTAACTTCTTTTCCAATATTAAAAACACTTATTTAGTAGGTTGGCAAAATATGCCTATGGCTCTGACCTAATTCATAGCTGTTTCTTTGAAGGAGCAGTTTCATTAACAGAGCTATGCAAGCATTTCCAGTATCTTCACAATATATTTCACTTAGAGGAAAAAAACAAGTCTTTTCACCTAAATTCCCTCTTGCCCAATGCATTTAATTCCTCCTAAAACCATTAAAGAGTTTCATGTTTGGAACAATTAGACTTATTTCAGATTGTATCCTAAAGAACCATTTTAGCAGAATGAATGGTTCTCACATTACCTAATAAAGAGATATTTAGCTCTGGAAAAGCAGTATTAGTCTTTAACATCTTGGGTGATATTTTCACCCTATTCAAAGCATCTTTTTTGTGATATAAAACTTATTTCAGAGACCAGAGATATTGCACTATTCAAGACCTATGTACACCCAAACTACTATAATTTCTTATAACTGACACATATTTTTAGCTCCAAGTATACCTGGTGCTTTAAAAATTGTCAGTTGTTTTCACACAATATGAGATTTACATGTTAGCTGAAACATTCATGTAGACATTTCTCTAGCATATAGGTATCACAAAATCCAATTAAAATGAAACATTCTCATTCAAATCCAATGCTTTGAAATATGTACTTACATATATTTGCATATGTATTAGTGAATTTCATAATGTTACTCTAATAACAGATTGAAAACAGTTTAATGTAATTGAAATCTCTATCAGGAATCAGAATGAACACTTGCTCTAACAGCAATTACCTGGTTTTCTTTTCTCCTGTAGTTAAAGCCAGCCAACTTTAGGCTTTCTTAAAATAAAATGTTTAAAGTAGGTCACCATTGTCTGATACTTCCTATTGCTAAGGTTATAATTCATACTGGAATATTGTTTACAGGCCATTTAAATAAACATTTTGGGCATTTTGCTTGAATATAATAATCTTTACAAAACTTATGATTTAAAGCCATTGTTTATCCAAAGCCATGATGGTGATGTCTTGTCTTTCCTTGTCCTGGGGAAGCAAAATTTGTCATGAGGTCAAGACTGTTCTGTCTTTGGAGGACATCACAAGGACTAGGATGCCTCTATGTCCTCATGTACCTTTTTAAGTAAATAAAGATAAGTATGTTTCCTCATAGAAAACAAAACTTTACTTGTTTTATCAATAAAATAGATAAATAAGATGGTAAAGTATAAACTAAAATTTAATAGTGTTAATGGCTTCATTTATGTGGCATTTTCTTTAATTTACTTGATTATAAGAAGAATTTGGGGCTCTCATTTGAAAAGCATCTTCCCAAACCCCTCCATCCTTCAGTCTGGAAAATGGTCTAGAAATGTGTATCTTTAATAAATAACCCTAATCATCAGGGGTTTGGGGTAAATGCTGCACTAAGGAACAAATAAACTTCAACACTTTAGTTCAGATATGCCTCAAACTAAGCTGAAGTCCTAGTACAACTCAGATAAATTGAGCCATTGCACATGAAATCCTTGAGCACAATATGAAGATAAGCACTACAAGCCAAGCATCTTGGGCAGAAGTCCTGAGGTTAGAGGAGAGGTACTGAAATTGTTTACTTCCAACTTGCTTCTCAAAGCAGATCTCAATTAAACTGCATGATAGAATCCGAGAGCTTTTAAAATCCTGATGCTCAGAGTGTAACACAGACCAATTAAAGGGAGGTGAAACCTAGGCACCAGAAATCTTGAGAGCTCCCAAGTGATTCTAACATGCAGTCAATGTTAACACCTCCTCTTTTAAAGATTAGATGGTGAGAGCTGCATTCAGTGTCAGTGAAGTTCAGCTTTAATGTCTGACCTCATACAGATTGAGAAAAGCTAGGAAACTTCACTCAGACCTCTGAATCACTACACAAACCTGTAAATCCCACAGTTAGAAGCAAATGAATTTCAGTAAGCACATTTCTTCCACATCTTTCTAAAATCTATTATTAATTCAAGTATTTCTTCTGTATACAATTTTGGGTTTTCTTTGTAAATAAGCATATTATCTGTGAATAAGAAGGGTATAGTTTCTTCCTTTCAAATACTTACTCTTTTGATTTATTTTTCTATATTACTGACATAGCTATGACCTTCCAGATCAATATTGTCTGCAAACAGTGATATATGCTCACCTAGTTCCTGATTTTAAAGGGATCACTCATGATGTTTTCATATTACGATTAATACTTTGCTGTAGGTTTTTGGTAGATTGACTTTATCAAATTAAAGAAATGCCCTTTTATTCCTAATTTGCCAAGAAATTGTAATCATCTATTGAGAGCTTATATTTATATACTCTTGATATCCATTGCATCATTGTTTTCCATTTCCTTATTTTTTATATTTACTCTCACTATTTTACACATCATTTGAGTTTATTCTTTTATTATTTTCTTAACTAATTCAACTGGAATTTTAGTTCATTAAATTTTAGTCTTTTATTTATTTACTGTAAGCATACATGGCTATCACATTTCCTTAATACAATAAAATCCCACATGTTTTTACATTAATATTTTCCTTTTCATTTAGATAAAATTATTTGACCCATGAATTATTTAAAAGTAGGATTGGGGCACCTGGGTGGCTCAATAAGTTAAGCATCCAACTCTTGATTTCAGCTCAGGTCAAGATCTCAGGGTCCTGAGATCCAGCGCCACTTGTCAGGCTCCTCGGTGAGCAGGAAGTCTGCTTGGGATTCTCTCTCCCCCTCTCCTTTGGCCCCTCCCCCTGCTCATGTGGGTTCTCTCTCTCTCAAATAAATAAATAACTCTTTAAAAACAATAATAAAAATAAAATGAAAGCGGGCTTAAAAAATTTAAACAGATTTATTTTTAGGTTTCTTTTCTTTTTTTGAGTTTTAATTTTCAATAAGGAAAATTTTAAATATATAATAAGGAAAGAAATAAATGGGTATGTACCCATTACTGAGCTTAAACAATTAATAATTTATGGTCCAGCCTATTTTATTCTACATATACCCAATCAGTCCTTCCCTACATATAGATTTAAAACACAAGTACACATCATACCTTCTAATCTATAAATGCTTCAGTACATACCTCTAAAAGATAAAAATACTTTTCTTTAAACATAAACATAACACATTATCACAATAAAAAAAAGTTAGCAATAATCACTAACATTATCAAATATTTGGTCACTATTCAAATTTCCCTGATTTTATATTTTTACAGTTGATTTGTTCAATTCATAATCAAAACAAGGCCCACATTTTGCATGTGATTAACATGCTTATTATTTTTAATCTGTAGGTTCTACCTCTCTTAAAAAAAAAAAAACTTTGGGGGAAAAAACACTTTGTTAAAGAAACTAGGTAGGTTGTTTTGGAGAATTTTCCATATTTTAGATTTTTCAAATGGCAAAAAACCCGAGGTACCTGTTTCCTACGTTCCATATTTTCTGTACACTTTTACATAGATAAAATTCAGGTTCAATTTTTGGAAAGAATTCAGGTGTTGTCAGCCTCTCTTTTCCAATATAAATTTTTCTGGCAGTCTTCAACATAAAGGTATTGGCAGGCGTTGAAGATTATTGCCTAGGTTTACTATTTTGTCAGAGATTACAAATTGCTGACATTCTAATTTTACTACTCTTTCTGCATTTATTTCTAAACAGCTAAAAAACAGGATTTTATTTTTATGAAATAAAGAAGAAATGAATATTAAGAGTAGTCAGCTAACACTACAAAAAATACCATGTTATGCACCTGTAAACCTTATATAAAATAACTTTATTTCATTTTAATTTTTTTAAATCTTTTAAGTAATGGTTACTTAATTCTTTTAATAATCCTATAGAGCAGAAAGACAATCCTTTTCCTCTATTTTTTGTTTGAGATACACATTACAGACCTCAGACTAAGAAATTCTATGAGATGCCTAAGATAATACTATTTTTAAAAGCAGAATTACACAATCTTTCTCTAGGGATAGATGTAAAGAGCACTAAATTAGATTTCATAAAAGCTGAGATTTTTCTGATTTCTCCTTGTAATAATTCTATGACCTATGCCTCTCTGAGCCTCAATGCTTGCAGCTAAAAATAAGCGCTATAATTCTTGAAGTTATGAATTGCAAATGAGAAAAATGCTGTGACAACTAGGGAGTACTGAAAAACAATATGCGATAGGATGGTAGGATACATCCATTTGTTGTATGTCATTAAAATAATTAGTATATGTAAAATATTGCACACATATGGCCTAGAATGTTATTGGCTATTGAGAAGTATTTCTTTAAAAATCAAAAATATGAGTATTTGTGATAGGTATGGCATTTTGTTTTTATTAATCACTTTTCTTTCTGCATTTTCATGTGTGTAAACTGGTTAGCCTCAGGTTTCCATTTGCCCCTGGACTGAGGTTAGGTGCTGTTAAAGTAATTAAACAAGGAGGCCATTAGATTAAGGTGACTCTAATACCCTGGCAACCTATATAAGCAAAACGAAACCTAAGCCAGGGTCAATTCTCATAAGTGCCTCAAGGTTAAGAAATCAAAACTTAAAAACAAGCAGTCACAAACAGCCAACTAGGCTTTCCCAAATAGGACAATCACTTAAGTTACAGCCAATCAAATAATTCCCTTGCTTTGCTTCAGTGTCTGCTCTACAAAATCCTTTCCTTAGGAACGTTGAAAAAGAAAACCAAAACTGGTGGCATCACAATCTGGACTTCAAGCTTTATTATAAAAGCTGTAATCATCAAGACAGTATGGTACTGGCACAAAAACAGGCACATAGATCAATGGGACAGAATAGAGAGCCCAGAAATGGACCCTCAACTCCATGGTCAACTAATCTTCAACAAAGCAGGAAAGAATACCCAATGGAAAAACACTCTCTTCAACAAATGGTGTTGGGAAAATTGGACAGCCACATGCAGAATGAAGCTGGACCACTTTCTTACACCATATAAAAATAAACTCAAAATGGATGAGAGACCTAAATGTGAGACAGGAATCCATCAAAATCCTAGAGGAGAACACAGGCAGCAACGTCTTCGACCTCGGCCACAGCAACCTAGACACATCTCCCAAGGCAAGGGAAACAAAGGCAAAAATGAATACTGGGACTTCATCAAGATAAAAAGCTTTTGCACAGCAAAGGAAACAGTGACCAAAGGAAAACACAAGCGACAGAATGGGAGAAGATATTTGCAAATGACATATCAGATAAAGGGTTAGTATCCAAAATCTATAAAGAACTTACCAAACTCAACACCCAAATAACAAATAATCCAATTAAGAAATGGGCAGAAGACATGAACAGACATTTCTCCAAAGAAGACATCCAAATGGCCAACAGACACATGAAAAAATGCTCAACATCACTAGGCATCTGGGAAATACAAATCAAACCGGTCAGAATGGCTAAAATTAACAAGTCAAGAAACAACAGATGTTAGAGAGGATGCAGAGAAAGGGGAACCCTCCTACATTGTTGGTGGGAATGCAAGCTGGTGCAGCCACTCTGGAAAACAGTATGGAGGTTCCTCAAAAAGTTGAAAATAGAGCTATCCTACAACCAGCAATTGCACTACTAGATATTTACCCCAAAGATACAAAGGCAATGATCCAAAGGGGCAGCTGCACCCCAATGTTTATAGCAGTAATGTCCACAATAGCCAAACTATGGAAAGAGCCCAGATGTCCATCGACAGATGAGTGGATAAAGAAGATATGATATACATATACAATGGAATATTATACAGCCATCAAAAACGAAATCTTGCTGTTTGCAATGACGTGGGTGGAACTAGAGAATATTATGCTAAACGAAATAAGTCAATCAGAGAAAGAAAATTATCATATGATCTCACTCATATGTGGAATTTAAGAAACAAAACAGAGGATCATAGGGAAAGAAAGGAAAAAATAAAACAAGACAAAACCAGAGAGGGAGACAAACCATAAGAGACTCTTAATCGTAGGAAGCAAACTGAGGGTTACTGGAGGGGAGTGGAGGTGGTGGGATGGGGTAACTGAAAAAGAAAAAAAAAAAAAAAAAAAAAAAAGCCTTTCCTTTACATCCTGCTGTTGGAGAGCTCCTAACCATTTTCAACTTGGCACCACCAGATTCAAATTAATGTTTACTCAAATAAACTCTTCAAAATTTCAATGTACTTCAGTTTATCTTTTAAGAATGTAGAAATTCAGTTTGTTAAGATAACTGGAAAGCAAAGAAAAAGAAACTCAAAATTAAGCTTCTGAACTAAAAATAATAAATTGAAGTGCCAGGATTTCTCTAGGAGAAAAAATTCTATAAATTTCTTTATCTCCCATTTTACATATTGACAGCCAGTCTAGGCCACTAGTCCATAGAGTTTCTCCCATAGAATGGTTAGGATATCACTTCCTCTGAGAACTGTTAGCCAATGAAGCTTGTTATGCTAAGATGAAAGGGGTCTTATGCAGAGAAGGTAGAAAACTTAAAACCTGGGACCTTCCATCTGAGAGGAGGTATGGGGAAATGTGTCCAGATGTATGTCCAGATCTTTTCAGACCAATATCCAAAGTGACAAACTATGCTAGTTAAGTCTAGAGCAATGATTCGCAAAGTACAGTCCCTGCATTAACAATATTTTATTATTTGCAATTTATAAGAATAAAAAACAGAATATATTGCATTTCTAATGAAGAGGGACACGAATATCAGCTGAAATCTATTTGAGGAGTATGTCAAAAGTGATTACTTCTCCAGGGAAAAGTGGCCTGAGCCTGAGGGCTATACCAGGTCTGAAAACTAAAATCAGATTTCAGGGATTCAAACAAAGCTGGCAAGAATCACACTGAGGTCTTGTAGTGGGTTGAAGAGTGTCCTCCAAAAATGTATGTCCATTCTGAATGTTAGAATGTGACCTTATTTGGAAATTGGATGTTTGCACATGTAATTAGTTAAGATAAATAGATTAGGGTGGGCCCTAAATCCAATGACTGGTGTCTTTATAAGAAGCCATGTGAAGAGACAGCAAGACATAGAGAAGAGAAAGCCATGTAACATAGGGGCATACTAGAGTGATGCATCTGCAAAACCAAGGAATGCCAAGGATTAGTAGCAACCACCAGAAGCTAGGAAAGAAAGATAAGGGTCAGTTTTTGCCTCAGAGCTCTAAAAACACTCTAACCTGCCAGCACCTTGAATTCTGACTTCTAGCCTCCAGATCCGTGAGAGAATAAATAAATTCTTCTTGCTTTAAGCTACCAGGCTTGTGGTAATTTGTTTTTGCTGCCCTAAGAAATTAATAACAGACCTGGTCAAAAGAAGATGGTAAGATGACCAAGCAGGAGAAAAGACCACAATTCACCACAGGCATGGATTTTAGCAAGCAGGATATTCAGAGAAGACAAATTCTGCATCACAGTTAGCAATTCAAGGAGACCAGCTTTTCCTACACAAAATTGGGATACCACAGTCACATCATCCTATCTATTACTGTGAGGTCTCATAAATTAAATTCATGCTCCATCTTGGACAGAAGAAGAGAGGGGAAACAAATCTGAAAGACTAGTCATTAAGAAGTATTAAGCACTGAAACAACAATAAAAACCTCAAATTACTGAATCCATCTAAGATTACAGAATTTCTGAAAATATTATGGTCAAAACAATAACATCTTGGGACACCTGGGTGGCTCAGTTGGTTAAGCGTCTGCCTTCGGCTCAGGTCATGATCTCAGGGTCCTGGGATCGAGTCCCACATCGTGCTCCCTGCTCAGCAGGGAGCCTGCTTCTCCCTCTCCCGACTCCCCCCCATTTGCTCGTACTCTCTCTCGCTATCTCTCTCTCTCAAATAAATAAAATCTTAAAAAAACACAAACACACACACAAAAAACAATAACCTCTTTCTGTTACTTCTTCATCTGCCTCCCTTCTCCCTCAATCCTAGAGGCCATCTAAAAGACCTATTGATCCTCTGTGGCTAAGGAAGAATTTGATTCTCTTGGAATTATCTCAGCTATCTGGAATGCTAGAAGGGCACCATTTGTCCAGGGAAAAAAGTGAAGAGTAGAGTCAGGCTTTAGTTGGGGTCATGGAGATGATTAGTGAAACAGCATGGAAATGGCCTTGACAACTGGATATTTTACTGGGGCTTCATGTTCATAATTTCCATTCTTAATTTATGTATCCATTTATTATTTCTTTCTTTCAAATACTCGATTGAGCACTCACTACTCCAACTATTTTGTTCACTGCTATAATAAAGTAAAAGCAAACAAAAAAGATGTCTTTTCCAGTATTTGTGAAAATTTGCAAATAGGAAAAAAGTTAAAAGAATTTTTCAGTGAGCATCAATACACTCACTATCATATAATTTCTATATTTAAACATTTTACTATGCTTACTTTATAACATACTGATCCATTCCTCTATTCATCCATCCATCAATCTTATTTTTTGAAACGTTCAAAGTAAATTTCAGGCAATAGTAGACTTTCCCTAAGTACTTCATCTTACATATCATTTAAGAGAATTTAGCATCTGGGGCGCCTGGGTGGCTCAGTTGGTTAAGCGACTGCCTTCGGCTCAGGTCATGATCCTGGAGTCCCGGGATCGAGTCCCGCATCGGGCTCCCAGCTCGGCGGGGAGTCTGCTTCTCCCTCTGACCCTCCCCCCTCTCGTGTGCTCTCTCTCTCTCATTCTCTCTCTCTCAAATAAATAAATAAAATCTTTAAAAAAAAAAAAGAATTTAGCATCTGTTTGCAAGTTTATTTTCTTTGACGTTTAAACTTATATATAATGAAATGCAGAAACTTTGGGTAAATATTCACTAAATTTCGACAAGTGCACAGATATGTAACCCTCCAAAACTCTCAAGATATAAGGCCCAAGGCCCTGGACCCCAAACTTACTTCATTTTTCCATCCATTCTGTATCCAGAGACCCCACAAACAAGCATTGTTTTTTTCTCACCTTAGAGAAATTTTGCCAATTCTACAACTTCATATAAACAGAATCATACATAATGTATGTTTGTATAAGATGTTTTCACTCCTTAATCTATAATTTGTTCTTTTTCATTGCTGAGTAGAATTCCATTATATACACTTATCCCAATTTGTTTATTTATTCTCCTATTAAGGGACACCTGGACTGTTTCCAGTTTGAAGCTAATATAAATAAAGCTGCTATACATATTTCATAAAAATCTTTGGGGTATGCAGGTGTGTGTGTGCACATGCATGCACACGCACTAACTGGACTGACATGACATTTGATCTTATTTTTATGTGTGCATTTTCATTTTTCTTTTTTTGCATTTTTATTTTTCAAAAATAAAAGAGAATTAAAAGAGAGATAGCTAAGGCATGATGATGGTTGTTGGTGTCACAGATATAAGGATGTGCTCACTCCAAAAAAAAAGAAGGGGGGGGCTTTCAGCTTTGTGGGCTTACTGGAATTCCTTTGGAAACTTTCTGTGTAGTCATAATTAATAATCTAAGAATATTCAGTTACCTACAGGTGAATGTACTTAAAAGAATTTTTTTTTAAGATTTTATTTATTTATTTGACAGTGAGAGAGAGAGAGAGAGAAAGCACAAGCAGGGGAGAGGAGCAGAGGGAGAAGCAGGTTCCCCACTGAGCAGAGAACCCAATGAGAGCCTTGATCCTAGGACCGTGGGATCATGACCTGAGCCAAAGGCAGATGCTTAACCAACTGAGCCACCCAGGCACCCCTGGTGGGTACTTTAAAAGACTCTGATAAGCCTATGTTTTTAAGATAGATAAAAATGAATACCCCAACATTTATCATCAGAAGCAGTCATGTCCAACAAAACTAAATATCAAATATTATGTATAAGCCATGTTATCATATCACAGAAGCATTGAATGACCCGAGAAAGTAAATGGTATAACATCCTACCTAGTTTGGAGGTTATGAAACCATTCTGCCACTCCTAGTACAAAGTAATATCCAGTTATTTTTAAAGTATTTTGCACAGTACATCTGAATAACATTTGCTTTTACTTTGAGATCCTGTGATCCTCCAGTGGCTTCCCTTTCTAAAGACCAGTATGTTAAATATAAATTATAAAACTTGGAACATATGAACTTATACCACATGGACAATTTATTTTCCAGCTTTATTGCCTTCTTCATACCTTACATGAATGTTTTATTCTAGAAAACATTTTACTGCTTGTACTTCCGGAATTTAACTCAGGGAGATTTAACACCTATTGACACTCACTCTTACATAAATAGCCATTAAGGACCTGAGTACATGAATCTATCAAACCAAAACTAAACACACACACACACACAGAGCAGACACTGATTATTGAGGCTGACATCAAATAGACAATAGGAAAGGTAAAACATATTAGTTCCATACATGGAAAAAAATTTAATTTTTATTTATTTCCAAACAATTATCCTCAGATGCGTTCATTGTAGCAAGAGTCGATATAACAATTACGAATTAGTATAACAGGGGTGCCTGGGTGGCTCAGATGATTAAGCGTCTGCCTTCCGCTCAGGTCATGATCCCAAGGTCCTGGGATCGAGTCCCGCATCAGGCTCCCTGCTCCGCAGGAAGCCTGCTTCTCCCTCTCCCTCTGCCTCTCCCCCTGCTCATGTTCTCTTTTTCTCTCTGTTATCTATGTGCCTCAAATGAATAAATACACTCTTTAAAAAAAAGAATTAGTATAACAAGACGCTGATATTTTAGAAGCTTTCCCAAAGATAATGTGTCTTATGTTTTTCCATCAAAGTAAACACTGCCTTGGTATTCTTGGCATTAATTTCTGGTTAAATACCATGTTAGCCTGGTGATGGGTATTAAAGAGGGCACTATTGAATGGAGCACTGGGTGTTGTACGCAAACAATGAATCATGGAACACTACATCAAAAACTAATGATGTAATGTATGGTGATTAACATAACATAATAAAAAATAAATAAATAAATAAATAAATACCATAAGTTGTAGAGCTACCACATTCTCCTTTCTAATTTTTAGCTTCTATTATGTTTCCAGGTCCACAGAGACCCTGCACTAACCCTTCAGAGACCTGTCAGAGAGGTCTCTGAATTTTCTTTTCCACCAGCACTCCGTAGTAAGGCTATTTTAGGATAGCCTTTTGCAAATACAAGAATTTTTTATACCTTTAAAGACAATCACTGGCCAGTGAATGAAATATGTGTGTACTACTTATACAACTCTGTCCTGACAGAGGTTAATGTTACTAAATACAGTGGTTTCATGAGAAGGAAAGTGATGTATGTATGTATATATCATCGATAAAACATGATGCAAGGCTAGCTATATTAAAATTTGACTTCTGTTTTCCCAAGATGACTTAAGACTGTGTATTTTATCATCTTTCCAGTTTTGTACCACTTTCAGGTGGCTAATATAGACTACTAGTTGCTGAGTTTCACATTCTCAATATAAGATATTGTAATGCAAAAACAAAACATAAAAATAATAAAAATAATCACTTTAAAAACCACCTTACTCTTGTCAGTTTTGATCACATTTTATAATATTTCATTCTCTTGGCCCCAAAAGCTCTTGAAGAAGCTTAATGTGTTTCAGAAGGAAATTTTTTTCCACATAAAAAAGTCTTTTTTATGAGAAGATCAGAAGGTGTATCTCAAACCCAGAAAAAAGAAAATTATTTTTTCATCTAAAGGGCAATGTCAATCTGAAAATTTTGCCCAGGTTCCACAGCCTTAACGAAATAGCCTACTAGGAACTCTGTTCGTACACACCTGTCCAGACTAATTCCAAGGAACAAGATATTTGGCACATACGCTAATTCCCTAAAAAGACACTGTAATACAGATGGCTTTGGGGATTTGCCAAGGATCTCTACCTTTCTGTCCCTCATTCTATCCAAAATTCTATATCATTATACCATATCTGCATCAAAAAACAAAAGATGTAAACTGTGTTAGGTAATGATTAAGAAAAGTATGAAGGAAGGAAGGAAGAGAGAGAGAGGAAGAAAGAAAGAAAACTATTAACTAAAATACTATGTTGGATTTAGAGCTAAGACAATAGCCAGGGAATACTTCATCTGTCTAAGCAGAGGCCCAGAAGACATAAAAGATAATAGAGAATAAGCCAAAAATTACTGATGAGAGTGAACTGCTACTAAGGGGAGGACTCCACAGCTGGAATTAATAAACAAGGTTTAGCTCTTCTAGATCATAACATAAGGTCTATTCCAATTTGAGAAAAATACCTTGAGCAAACCAAAACAAAAGAGCATAAATTCACAACCAACTTCTACCTACAATCCGACAAGGGGAACCTCCCTCTGACTAACTGCTCAGGAGAGGTTTACACTCAGATTTCCCTTATCAAGAGCAAAGGACCAAAAATCTAAATAAAGATACTATTCCCCTCTTTCCGCCCCTTATCCATTTTACTTTACAACTGTAACAAACAGAGCTAGGTACGGTTGGGAGGAAAGGCAGTTTAAGCATTCCTTCAAGAACACTGCCTCTTTCTTCTCTCTTATTTTCTGTGTAATCTTTGGGATAAAACCACTTACCACACAGTGAAGTACTAAGTACGTTCAATGGGGTAGTTGAAATCGAAGCCAAGCCCAGAAATAACAAACAAAATGGAAACTGCGCTGTTTTCACACTCAGGCTCTCAGAGAACATACACTACTTCCCAGAGCATACTTACTCAGTAATTTCCTTAAAGAGCACCAGCGTGCTTTGCATTTTTAAAGCCCCACTTCCTGGGCTATTTCCTTCTACAGCACACTAGGTGTTGAATTAATCACCACAGACTTTTTTAAAGAAACATCAACGAGGCCAACAGCCAGCTTTTTCAAAAGCCATAGCCTCCGCTCCAAGTCAACAGGAAAGTCCTACGAGTTCGTGACGAAAATCTACGCCAGCCTACGTCAGAGGACAAACAGAAGAGAAAAGAAAAGAAAAGAAAACGTTCCACTGACTTTGGTCAGGAGATCTCGGTGAAGGTACTCCAAACAGCCGGGAATGATGGCAGAGACCAACTGAGAAGACCCACCAATCCTAAATTTCCCGGGAGTAGGAACTAACACGACAGTGCCGTAACTGGACTGAGGCCGTAGAGCGTGAAGTCGGCCTCTAGCCGCTCTCCTTCCGCTGCTGTAATCCTTCAAGCTGGGATTTACGCAAGCAAACCACAACGCCTCCGGGTTAGGGAACTGACGCCTAAGAACAACCAATCACAGCCCACTAGGCTTTAGGTTGTAGCCAATCAGCAATTTCCATCCTTGGCTTCCACCTTGTCTGTATAAAAGCCTCTAGAACTCACCTGTGCGTGGATAGCCTCAAACCATTTACTGTTGGGCGCTGTTTGATCGGAACCCGTTTTTGTGTAAATAAGCCATTAAAATACTGAATATGCCTCAGTTTATCTTTTAACAGATGTAAACAGACTTTTAAAGAAAAAAGTATGTTTTTAGTAAACGAAACTGACCTTTACAGTTGCTTTTGTGTTAAGGATTCTGTCGTATCAGTTAGCTTACTGTATTTGAAGTGTGTCAATGCTTACGTGCCAAGCTTGCTTGTGCTGGCACTCTCGTAATCCATGTAGCTTAACCTAATGGTCTGGTGGGACTTCTGCTGTCTCCAGATGCAATGGTCTGTCCAGCGTGCGTCGAGTTAATACTTCTGCTTTCTCTTTTTGTGGGTGGATATTTGGTTGACCAAACATCTTGGCTCCAGATAGGTTAGTTTCTGTTGCTTCCCAAACTACCATTCTACTTTGCCTGTTAAGTTTGTAAAATCACTGCCCGAATTTCTGGTTGTAACCTAAGGAAGCATGTAAAACCAATGAAAACAAAGTGTTGTGAAATGGTTATTATGGAAGAATAATTCCATCTGCCTTCTATGATATATTCAATAATAGAGAATTTCTTCCTCTCCTAAATTCCTGTTTGCAACTTTCTGAGTACTTTTCCATTTCTACTTTGTATTATGTATATTTGCATACTAAATTTTAGTCTTTTTAAGGTCAGAAACAAATACTTAATGATTTTTACCTTCCCTTATTAGTTCTAATATAATACTTCAAATGAATGTCTGACAAATATAAAATGCATGTGCTTTGAGACAAGATTCTGTGAATGAATGAATTTTAGCAAAGTATTACCTGAGCATGATTTAAAAATAAAACCAAAATACCAGCAAACAAAAACAGTACACTGTAAAACACTAAACCTAGTACCTATAAAATAGGGTTTATAAAGAAAACCAATAGCCCCCTGGCCTATGTTTCCCCAAAGCTAGGCTTCCTGCCCAGAGTCAGTTATATTTCCTTCATTTAACTGTATATGCTTTTAATTCTTCTGGTTTATTTCATATCAAGAAATAATTTGCTTATCTTATGTCTTGACATTTCAGTTTTATGCATTTTAAAATTGATTTACTGTCAATGATCAAAACTGACTTCTCAGTAGTTGCTTATTGACTTGCCACAATAACATATGTTGATTTATATTATAACCATTCTCTCATTCCTTTATATCTCAATATAGTTAAATAAGTATTTTAATTATCTGCCACCTCTTAATTTAAATAATATACTTTATTTATTTTATTTTAGAGAGAGAGAGCATGAGTGAGAGGAAGAGCAGAAGGGGAGAGAGAGAGGGAGGGGAAAGAATCTCAAGCAGATCCATGCTGAGCACAGAGCCCCAGGCAGGGCTTGATCTCATGACCCTGATACCACGATCTGAGCTGAAACCAAGAGTCAGATGCCTAACTGACTGAGCCACCTAGGTGCCCCTAAATAATATACTTTAAATCAAAGTATATCACTATCTTAAAAGTGAAGCACTATAGCAAGCCTTTGTTGATCGCGCCTAGTTGCATAAAAATCATCCCTTCTGCCTTTAACACAACTCCTCTATTAGGGTCATTATGATCCCAGAAAAAAATGTTTCCCAGAATGCCTTGCAAGAGGGGTGGCTGAGACAGTATGAATAGAAATAGTTTAGTGAGGTTTCCAGAAAACCTCTTTAAGGGAACTAACTCAGTGATAGGTATACCCTTTTGCCCTCCCTTTCCTCCTTCTGAACTTGGACATGATGGTGACAGCTTGTGTGATGGATGGCCTGCACTAACGAGTCCATGCAGGGGATGGAGAAAACATGCTAAGCAGGGATGGTACAACCAAAAGAGAAAGAGCTTGGGATCTTGGTGGCCTGTGGAACTGCCATACTATTCCTTGGCTACCTATTTCTGGACATCTCTTTAAAAAGAGAAAAATAAGTAATTATGTTATTTAAAACGATGTTATTCAAGTTTTCAGTCATACCACCCATCCTATATTATTCAACTTATACGTTGTTATATAGTATATATTAAATAGAAATAGGGAAGGGAATGGATGGAATACTGGGCACAGAAATTTTGAGAGTGAACCTACCAAAGGAACTAAGCTCTTCCCTGTGAATCGATTATGCTTTTTTGTAGCAACATATTCTAATTTTTTATAAAAATTCCTATAGCAATAGTATTAAGTGAGAAAACCTTAGAAACAGAAGCAATAGGATAAACAGAGCATCCTTCTACTGCAGTGCACAGAGATATGACAAGCAGGGCTGGATATCAGACTCTGGGCATGAAACCTCCTACCCCTGGCTATTGGGTTTTCAAAGTGCACACCTAAGAAAACACTGTCTCTTTCCCTGGTGAAATTGAGTACAGGGCACAAAACAATATGAGATGAGGGAAAGGTCTGATTTAGCCCTGTTGTACCATCTCAGGTTTCATATTTGGTGTGAAGAACAGCCTCACCATTGAGCCTATCAGAAGTCATTGTCTGAGGTTTATAGTTGCCATTCAGTGGCATGGTAAAGCAGTGAGAACATTTTCTAATTTGTGCTTGTGTTTGGGGAAGGACCAGACTCCATCCCGGTAGCATAGATGTTGGGTCCAAACATTACTGTTGACTAGGACTGATTTTCTAAAACACTGTTTCTATGGAGGTTTTCAGAGAGTCTTTCAAGGGAGGCCAGCCAAAGGGAATCCATCTTAAATCAGTTAACCTTTCTGTGTCACTACTCAGTCTTAGAGGAAACTCCTGCTCTCATCCCACCCTCCATTCACACCTTTCTTTCAAAGGAACAGTAAGTCACCTCCAGACTGGCAAACACATGCTCATCTTTAATCTCTGTGCCTTTTAAAAATCAGTATAAACATTTTAAAAATAATTATGAGTAAGAATACATGCCTCTGGTATTTTATTTCCCCCCTCAGATAGAGATACTGAGGTTTATATTACCATATTCTTCAAAAAATCAGATTCTAAATTTAAAAAATCAAGTTCTCTGCTGTTTTTAAAATAATCTTATATTTATTTTCCTGTTTTACTTAATTGTATAATTTTGTTCCCAAGTTTTTAATTTATGCATTGATTTTTTTCATTCTGACAAATTTTAAATGAAAAAAGCATTATTTTTATAGTTAATAGTTAAAGGTCAATATATTTTATAACTTATCTGATCCTATTCATAGCTCTATATCATACTTCTTTTAGGCTACAGTTTGTCTCTCAAGCATTTACTATGAATGGCCTACTCTCT
Organism: Mirounga angustirostris; assembly: GCF_029215605.1. NCBI lineage: Eukaryota > Metazoa > Chordata > Mammalia > Carnivora > Phocidae > Mirounga > Mirounga angustirostris. The sequence goes on from NW_026991710.1 coordinate 137,606,399, forward strand.
TAGTTCTTAATGTCCGAAATTACTTAATTTCATCATCAGTCTTGATAACTTTTGTTTTATTCTAGGAATAGAATATTAGGTTGACAGTAATGGAGTCTTAGAAGGTTGAAAATATTACTCCATGGTCTTCTGGCATTTATTGCTACTGATGAAAATTTTGCTGTCAGTCTTACTGCTTTTCCCCTGTAGAAAATCTTCTCTCTCTGGAAGTTTTTAATTTTTCACTTTCTCATTGATGCTACAAGTTCACCGTAATCTGTTTAGGTGTGTATTTATTTTACTTATCCTGCTCTACATATAATCTAACAATGTTATTCAATTCTAAAACAAATTCAGTCATTTGTTTTTTAAATATTTTAATGCCAATCCTTCTGAATTTTAGATACATAGATCAATAAACAGATATATACATATATAAAATATGCATATGCATTATATGCATATTTATGCCTAATAGAGATAAATCAGTCTTTATCATTTATCTATCATCTATTTTATTTTTTTAAAGATTTATTCATTTATTTGAGAGAGAGAGAGAGAGAGAGAGCAGGGGAGGGGCAGGGGGAGAGGGAGAGAATCCTCAAGCAGACTCCCTACCGAGCATGGAGCCCAACACAGGGCTTGATCCCAGAACCCCGAAATCATGACCTGGGCCAAAATCAAGAGTCAGACACTTAACCAGCTGAGCCACCCAGGCGCCCCTCTTTCATCTATTTATATCTATAACAAGCAGAACTCTCCATTCAATTCATTTAGCTTTCTTCTGCCAGGAAATCTATTCACTAGATCTGTCATCTGTCCTCTATAGCTATAGTGTCTCCCCAAGTTTTTCTTTCTCTTTTTCTTCTTCTCTGAAATTAGATTTTATTTTTGAACTTTGACTATATGGCCCTGATTTTGTCTTCCATAGAGGTGGTATTACTCTTACTGTAAATTCTACATTTGGATGTTCTGGTTTATTCTTAGTTCTTTCTGTGAGCTCCTCTCCTCAGCTGACTTGTATTTTTGTTATTGCTGCTATTATGTGTGTGTGTGTATGTGTGTGTGGTGTGTGTGTATCTTGTTTTGGAAGTATTTCTTAAGAATGCAAAGTAACTTGGGGCGCCTGGGTGGCTCAGATGGTTAAGCGTCTGCCTTCGGCTCAGGTCATGATCCCAGGGTCCTGGGATCGAGTCCCGCATCAGGCTCCCTGCTCCTTGGGAGCCTGCTTCTCCCTGTTTCTCTCTCTCTCTCTCTCTCTCTCTCTGTCTATCATGAATAAATAAATAAAATCTTAAAAAAAAAAAGAATGCAAAGTAACTGTTTACCATTTTTGTTCATTACTTTGTGAAATCACTTCTTAAAATATGCTCATTTTTAATTATTTTTACATGCTATATTTACATGCTTCTGTTATTGCAAAATGTTTCAGAAGTAATTTTTTTGTCCTGTTAGGTAACTATGAATCAAGATAGCTCTAACCTGGGGTGCCTGGGTAGCTCAGTTGGTTAAGTGACTGCCTTCGGCTCAGGTCATGATCCTGGAGTCCCGGGATCGAGTCCCACATCGGGCTCCCTGCTCAGCAGGGAGTCTGCCTCTCTCTCTGACCTTCCCCCCCTCTCATGCTCTCTATCTCATTCCCTCTCTCAAATAAATAAATAAAATCTTTAAAAAAAAAAAAAAAAAAGATAGCTCTAACCTGGTCTTCCATTTTGGCCCAAATAATGTGAGGGAATTTTAGATGGGTCTTCTCCATGTTTATTTGGATAACATTTTGCTTAAGCCCCTATAATATAATTATGATGGCCAGAAAATATAATTTTTAAGGAGGGGGAGGGGAAGAGGAGAGGGAGAGAGAGAATCCTAAGCAGGCTCCACACCCAGGGCAGAGCCCAATGAGGGGCTCCATCTCACAACCCTGAGACCATGACCTGAGCCAAAATTAAGAGTCAGATGCTTAAACAACTGAGTCACCCAGGCCTCACCAGAAAATATAATCTTATATTTAGTCTCAGTTGCCTGATGGAGGTGGTAAAATCTAGAACTGTGATCATTTCTGTTGTGACTTTCTGCATAGTAATCTGACACCACAGTACCGCCATGTATAATATACCACTCTGCCAAGTTTTGAAAGCACCCTTTCACTTCACAGCTGGGTTCCACTCTGATTTCCAGATGACTCCCCTGATTGAGAAATAACTGGCTACATGAGTGCAAAGACATATAAGCTCCATGTTGTGTTTTGTTTTTAATTTAGTGAGTCTGCATGTATTTTTTACTGTAAGACAAGTATGGAAGTGTCTCCAGGAATATTGGTCTCCACCGTCTTTTGATGGACTTGTGCATGCAGTTCCTCAAATGTCTAATGATACTAGTATTTTTCCTACATCTTTGTAATTTGGGCCTCAGATTATTATCGTATAAGGTGGCTTCCAATGTCCAATTGGATATTGGATCCAATATCAGCCACAATTCCAGCATACATTCCTTCCAGCCAGATTTCTTCTTAATTCTCAAAATACTCTACCATTCTCGCTGGAAGGCAATTGTGTGTTGAATCCTGATGTCCAAGTTCAATTTGCTTTGAATTTTACATATACTGCACAAATTACTTGCAATTTCTACTAAATGATTGGCATTGCACTTTAATATTAAAACTGATTTTTTTTTCTTAAAGTAAGTAGCACTCAAGACTTCCCCACTTTGTGATGATGAATGAATTGAAGTTTCATTAAAATCTGGAATTATTCTCTATCATTTTGCTAAAATAGATGACTTTATGTTCTAAGGTTTTTCTCTCCACATTACATTGAGATTGCTTAAGGAGGTACACAACTGTTTATTCATTCAACTTTATCCTAACTCAGTACCTACTGATTACTTGAGAACTGAAACTCAGTTTCTGTCATATAGTCTATATTACTATTTGCTTTAAATTGCTTCATGTTTTCATTTTTACTCAGGACTCTATTCAAGCAATAAGTTTTTTGCAACAGGTTAATTACTAACCAAAACATGCATTGCTCATTGATGCTATGTATGTACTTGCCCTTTCTCAGATGTAAAGTAAGAGTATATATGTATTTTGTAACTACACAGATTTTATTTATTGCTTTCATTTAATCTTTAGAAAGTATAATCCCTACACTCTTATTTTATACATACTGAGCTCTTTAAGCAAGCTCCATAATTAATTGATTGGTCCCTGATACACTCCCCCCCACACACAAATGCACACACACACACACGTACATACACACTCATGACATACATTGTTAATCTCAGTTGCCTTAATCACTACATTGCCAAGAAAAATTCTAGAGACCTCCTGCCAACATAACTTTTACTGTTGCCACCTCCAGCATTCTAGTTCTAGAAACCCATCTCTGTAGTGGGGGGTTTTTGCTAAATGTAAGTGTACTCAGTTGGACCGCATGGTAAAGATCTGTTGATTCAATGAGGCAAAGATGTTTCCATGAGGTGAGTTTCCTTCTATGTTATGTGAACCATGTGAGTCCCATAATGGGCAAAATTGCCTGGCCCCAAGTGTTACAGCTTTCTGGTGGTATCAACCCACATACAGTCTGTCATTTTACTCCAAACCCCTTCCATAGCATTGAGTTGGTGGGTTGGGATGAATTCTGAGGTCAGCACTTCCCTCTAGTCTTGATGAGAGGAAAATATGCTGGATCAGATTCACTTCATCATAATGTTAAGTTCCTTCTCAGATATATCTTTATCCATTCCTGTAAAAAAAGCTTAGTAAAGCTGTCGTGTGAGGTAAGGACTATTATCAACTTCGTTAACTCAAGAAGTTAACATGGTTCCAGGAGTGCCGTAAATCTCTTTCTGTATTTGCTTTCTCAAGCTTCCTCCCCAATAACTTAACAGCAGAGATCATGTCTTTTACACTAAGCTCTATATTCCCTGCTCTCAGTGCAGTGCCTGGAACATAGGAAGTACCCAAGAGCACAGTCTGTAAAACTAGTTGTTTAATTGATGAGTGCATAGTGAGGCTGAATTCAGCTTGTCAGCCTTTCCACCTTCCACTCCATTATTAATGCACACAGATATATGTTTAAATAGTCTCAGAGTGAGGCTTCAGGTCTAGTAAAATACTATAAAATTTGTCTCTTTTGCTCATTTCAGCCAGTTTTAGAAAGGCCACAGGGGAGAAATCTGGGGGAGTTTTTAAGCCATTATTATACTACTATCTTTTCAGGTAACTCCCATTTTTTTCCCCTGAATCTAGCTTTGTCTACTTGATTTCTATGATACTAGATATTCTAGGTTTTCTTTTCACCACTTTAGACCTTTTTCTTCTCAAGATTGTATCATATTTTTTCCATGGCACCATCCTCCATCATCATTACTTCTCCTTGGACATAATTTCTCTGGGTAACCCACCTGCTGAATACAGAACTGGACATCCCTAGGCATCTCAAGCATAGCTCAAACCAAATTCATTATATTTTTTCCAAATATTTTTCCTTTCCCGTAAATAACACTTTGAACTTTTCAGATTCCTAAGCAAGAAAACTTTCTATCCACCACCAATCTATTCTTTAGACATAGGGATAAAAGTCCCATTTATTTAATACCTACTATATTCCAAGGTCTGTGCTAGGCTCTGAAAACACAAAGTCAAATAAAATGTGATGCCTGAACTTATTTAAATAAAAAGATAAATAAACAGCTAAGATACTGTTGTTGAATTCTATGATATATCTGTGTATACAAGAATATAGGACCATAAAGGTGCCATCTAAATCTGATTAGACATTAAGAAAAGACTTTTAAATGAGAAGAGGTTTTGAAGGAAATGTAGAAATTAGCTGCATGAGAAAAGGGGAGTACTATATTTAGTCAAAGGAAAAATAACATGTTAAAATATATAAATATGAGCTATGATATGTTAGAGGAATGGAAAGGAGTGGGCAATGGAAGACATATGGATAATGAGCACAAGGAGAATAAGGCTAGAAGGATAGATAGGCCTGATCAACAAAGACTTTATAGCTGCAAGAAAAGAGTGTGTGTGTGTGTGTGTGTGTATGCATGTATGTTTTATAGAACTAGTAGCTAAAAAAAAAAAAAAGAGTTTTTCTGAAATAATAGCAGTCAAAATAAGAAATCAGTGGTTTTAAGAATGAATCAAAGCTACGAACATGGAGGAATTGAACCTACACTTTCTAGCAGCTTAATTTTCAATGGAGGGAAAAAAATGGGACAAAACATAGAGGGACAATCATAGTGCAAGTTGTAAAGATCAGAAGGACTGAGTCATATTTATATGCTGAAGAGAAAAATGGTGGTGGTAAAGGAGAGGCAGAAGACACCAGAAAGAATAATGAATTTATAAATCAAGTACCCTGAGGAAGTAGGAGGGACTATATTTTTGAACATTCATGTTCCCATCCAGATAGAAGGGAGTGAAAATTACATTAGGTTTTTCTTATCCATTGGTCTCAAATAACACTAAGCAGGTTCTTCTCAGACTTCTTTAGTTAGCAATGTCTACTCTAACTCCTTCATTAAACAATTTAAAGATACCAACTCCATTCTTTGGATTGCATGATGTATTATGGAAATCAGTCCCTCAAAACTTCCCATTGCAACCCACACTCACCATCAATTTGGTAAAATGATCCCTAAGTTGTTAGCTTACTTATAAAAGTTAAGAAGCATTAAGTTAGATTTGGTTTCAAGGCAATTACCTAAAGGAAATAGAGTTATCTTTCCATGCCAGATGGCTAAATGTCTTTGGACTATCTACAGCCTTGTGCTTTCACTGGAGTGTTAAAAACACCCTGAACTGTAAAGTAATTCTTTCTGAAACTATAATTTTTCAGGAGTCAAAAGAGGACAATGAATATCTTACAGCAGATTAAAAATCCCTTTACAAAAATGATCAAGAAATTTGAAATAAATAGTAGCGGTAAAAATGTGCATTTAATTTTACATTTCACTCTTATCTGAACACTTGATCCTAAATGATTTATAATACTAGCTGACAGGATTATTAGATATCAGACACACTAAATGTATTATCCCATGAAGACTGATGACTTAATGCCATTAATGGTGACTTTCATTATTCAATATTATTTATCTCAAATAATTTATAAGTTCTAATCAATCTCATCAAATTCAACTCTTTTTTTAAAGATTTATTTATTTATTTGAGAGATTGAGAGAGAGAGCATGAGAGGGGGGCGGGGGCAGGCAGAGGGAGAGAGAGAAAATCCTCAAGCAGACTCCCTACCAAACACAGAGCCCCACCTGGGGCTACATCTCAGGACCCTGAGACCTGACCTGAGCTGACACCAAGAGTCAGATGCTCAACTGACTGCACCACCCAGGCACCCCCATGTCTTTTTCTCGATACTCAGACCTCATTGTTGAGCCCTACATGGAAGGTCCAGAGAATATAGATGGTAAACTTAATGTAATTAGTTCAGTTACAAATTATTTAGCATATATTTTTAAAAATGTTATTCAAGTGAGCTTTGCTTAATTTAGAGAAATATGGCAAAAGAGCCTCTTTCTAGTCTATCATTTTAAATAATACATATTTCCTCAATTGCCATTTATAAATACTGTGAGTTGGATGAGTTTAAAGTAAGGTACCAAACGTGTCAAAATCAAGACAAATAATTGTTGTACTAACCTATTTCATTTTCATAATTAGAAGCACATGTAATTAAAATTTTGTCTTAATTCTATTTTGTAATAAATATTTCATAGTACAAATAGTACCCAACTTATAATGATGTGACTTACAATTTTTTTGACTTTATGATGGTGTGAAAATGATGTAAATTCAGTAGGAACTATACTTGATTTTTGAACTTGGATCTTTTCCCAGGCTAGCACCATGGGTACAATACTCTCTCATGATGCTGGGCTGTGGCAGCAAGCTTCAGCTCCAAGTCACCCACACAATCACAAGGGTAAACAACCCACACACTTACAACCATTCTGTACCCATATAACCATTCTGTTTTTCATTTTCAGTACAGTATTTAATGAATTACATGAGATACTCAACACTTTATTATCTAGTGGGCTTTGTGTGAGATGATTTTCCCTAATCATAGGCTAATGTTAGTGTTCTAAGCAAATTTAAGTCAGGCGAGGCTAAGCTACGATGTTCAATAGATTAGGTGTATTAAATGCATTTTCAGCTTAATGATATTTTCAACTTGCAATGGGGATATTGGGACATAAACCCAACTAAGTGTAGAAAGATGTATTTGAGAGAATTCTTAACAATTTTGAATCACTTTGTGTTTTTCATCCAGTTATAACTTAAAGATGAATAACTTAAATTCTATAAAGTCACATGTTTAAGAAACACAATCCTAGAAGAATTGAAAGAAAGTAGAACTAAAGAGGTGGTGATACATGGAAATTCTATACAATCTGTTATACTCTAGTCCATGTGACCATGTTTATAATATTTTTGCTAAACTCTTCAGATGCAGTCTAAAGCACAAATTCTTTTGAAGTCAATCTTGAGTAATCAAAAGTAGAATCAATGACTGAATATAGGGATTTTTAAATAATTTGTTATTACTTATTTGTGCTTGTATGTGTTTATAAACATCTTTCAACATCCAGGAGGTATATAAAATAATTTTATAAAGGTAAAGATTGTGTGCTTTTGATGCACATTTATATATGTAACTGTAAAAATCACTTTTTCTCAATATAAAATGTGTATTAGTATAATCCAAATGTATGAAGTTTTCATTTATTGCTACTTTAAAAATTTGCTTTTAGAAAGTACTCTTCATGATTACTTTCTCTTGCATGTACAAATCTCTTAAAATTACTAGACCATGGCAATAAATAGAAATTTCACAAGAGTAAATTCACAGGAAGTGTCGTATTTGTGGAACAAATTTTTTAAAATAATGCTTTAATCTGAAAATTCCTTGTCATAAAAAACATGTCTCAGGCTATCGTCAAGCATTTGACCAGTGCACTTCATTAAACTTTCAATCTCATTTTTTTTCCACTCAAGGAAGATAGCAGAGACTGCTATTAATTCTATGCTGTGACTTCTCCCAGAAAATAGCTTCCAATTCCCTACAGAATCAGTCTAGTTCTAGAAAAAATAAAATTATGTGAGTCTTTATTGTTAGAATTTGTTGGTATATTAGCCACTGTATAAACATAAAAAATAAGTTCTTTAGAAACCTAGATCGATTACAGACTTCTACATGACTATGCTACTCAATAAATACCATTCTGTGACAAATTCAGCACTTTATATTTCTCTTAAAGTCCAAAACATTATTTGGACATAAATTACACACAAAAGTCATCCGACCAAACATGTCAGTTGATTACTTGTATTTATAGACTTTCCTCTCCTTTTTGTTTCTGGAGTATCCATAATGCAGTCAATGTTTTGGAGATTATTAAAAGTAATAAAAGTAATAGAAGGACCAAATATAATTATGGACAGATATAAAGGAGCTTAAAAAAAAAAAGACATAGTATTAGATTAGTCTATAAAAAATCTGAGGAAAATCCTGATTGTCTGATATTCAGATAATTTCAAATATCAAATATCAATATTCAAAATTCAAGACAATAATCAACTTTCACAACTTTGTATGTTTTTGTTTTTAATATTGAATATGACATTACCTATTTATATATCATGTTCCTTTCCTACCTCAATGAGTTACTCTTATCTGCCTCCAGAATTCCTCTGCAGCCTCACTTCTTGCTTCTTTCCTTTAGATAAATTTACCAAGAGCCACCCTGGGTTCTTGATTTGGACACGATGTAGCCAATTCTTCATTCAGGTCCATTTAGTTTCTTTGCCTAGAAAGTACCATCACCTTCACCAAGTCAGTGGGATAAACTTATTTTATTCTTCTAAAAATACTGAATTACCTCTTAATGATTCCTTCCCTTACCTCTGGCTCTACCTGATAAAAGAACGAATTCCCTACCCTCTAAATTCTAAGTGCTTTCCAGAACCATAGTGTATGTATCCCACTGTCTTGCATTTATTTGTTACACATTTGTCTTTCTTACCCTAATATAAAAGTAATTGTGTTTTATTTAATTTGTATCTATATTGCCCTGTTTATTGCCTGGCATAAATGTGGCTGAACTAAAAGTGTTAGAAGGAAATATCTAGGTCTTTAATGGTGGGGAGGAAATAATCTTTAAATTACCAAGGGATTGGTAGTGCCACGCTAGTGCTTTTAAAGCATGTACTTCTGCCTGAGTGTTCCCTGCTCTTCCCCCGCCCCCAAGGCTTTAGGGAAGGGAGAGGAAACCAGATGATAGAGGGCCTTGCTCCCTAGTATTTCATTTAGTTTCGGATCATTTTAATAATTTTCTCTCTGGGATGCATGATCTCTCATAAATCTTCACCATCTGAGTTTGACAGAATTACTCTCCACTTTGTCAATCAGATCACTTGTGAAAGTTATAAAAATGACTCGTCTAGGAACGATATTATAGGGTCACACTTGACTTGCAGTTGACATTGTAGAGCCAAATTATCCATTGCTCAGTCTTCAGGCAATCTGCCATTCTAGCCAATAACAAACTACAGTCCCCTGGTTTCCTTTGAAAATGTCATGTTGGTCTTCATCAGATTACATTTTAAATTTACGTAGCTAATACTTGTTTTTATGCGCTTGTTTTTTTTATACAGACTATGCTGACCTTTACAAACTTTTGAAAAGAGCTTTGGAAGTGATCTTGGAAAGTTACTTTTGTTAATTCTTCTTTGGCTTTTATTTTTAATGTATGGATTGTTTCCTTTATCATTAAAATAATCTCTTGTTTTATAGTTGTAAACAATTGTCATTGTTTGCTAATCTCATTAAATTTCAGGAACAGCCATCATGCTTCAGTTATGATCTTAATTATCATTCACCATACACTTACAGAGTCATTAATCAACACTAGAGCAAAAAACAGGGTATAACAAATGACTGAGTGTGATTCACAAACTGCAGTGGTGTGATTAACTTATTATTTCTGCGTTCTAACACAGTCAGAAGGGCACACAAACACTTCTTGCATTTATTCATACCAGTTCTTTCACCCTAGATCTTTGACTGACTTGGTCTTAGCTAAGCTTAATGGGAGCAAATTGTCAATGGTGATGATAATGATGATAATAAGGAAGCAAAGGGCAAAAAGCACGATGAAGAACTAACATAACACTTTGCCTTTTGCAAAGTCATTTCACATACTGTTTTCACTTAATCTTATAACCACTTGGGAGGTAGGTTTTATTCTCACTTCCCAACTAAGGCAGTTGTTTCAGAAACTTTGTGACACCCTTCAGAGCACAAAGTTCTAGATACAGAATTTGAACCAAAGTGGGTTTAATTGTTATTTGTGAGGGTTTTTTTCTCTGAACTCCGTGGTTCCTATCAGAGTTAAACAATAAATGACTGGATCATGCCTTCTCAAAAATACATACTAACATTCCTCATGACACTTCACCACTAAATATTTCAGCATGCATCTCCTAAGAAGTAAGGTGTTCTACATAACAAAATTATATGCATCACTTCAGGAAATTTAACACTAATATAATACTAATACCTAATATTCACACAATCCCAAATTAAAATTTCTCTAATTGCTCAAGTAATTTTCTTTATAGTTTTATTTTCTAAAATCTAGATTCACAAGAAGCACATATTGCCTAAGTTGTTACATCTCTTTATTCTCCGTTAATGCAGTACAGTTCTTCAGCTCTGTTTGATTTTCCTGACATTGTCATTTTTTTAAGAGTGCGGTCCATCAGCTTTATTATATAATCCTTAAATTAAGATTTCCTTTTCTCTGATATTAAATATAATTTTTAAGTAGCAACAAGAGAGTAATGATGGATCTCGGGTTCTCCCTCTTCCACCCAAGAAAATGAAAAAAAAAAAAAAAGTGTGTGTTTATAGAAACAGGTGACAGTGAAAGAAGTACATCTCATACAATAACCTTCACAAATAGCAGCCAAGGATATGATTCTAGTTAGCAAGATATGTCCCCTATAGCTACTCTGAGGAAAAAAAAAAGTCACAATAATCTGTGAATTTTTAATAAAATCCTCAATTTGCAGAGGAAAAAGCCTGTGGATTATCTAAATAGACTATAAGAAAGATAATTCTAAATCAGCTGAATTTGCCTATTTTTTAGGTGTTTGAATATAACCAGCAAAAAAATAAAACAAAATCAGTTAGATTTTTGGTGGAAAAGATAAAGTCACGAATTGTTGATTTTCATCTGCAGCCCTCTATATAAGTTTCTTTTCTTTTCTTTTTTATTTTTTAAAGACTTTATTTATTTGAGAGGGAGAGTGAGAAAGAGAAAGCAAGAAATAGAGCCAAGTACGGGCGAGGGGAAGGGGCAGAGGGAGAGGGAGCAGGAGATGCAGACTCCCCACTGAGCAGGTAGCTTTTGCAAGGCTTGATTCCAAAACTCCAATATTAGGACTTGAGCAGAAAGCAAACCCTTAACCCACTGAGCCACCCAAGTGCACCTCTTTTCTCTTTTTTTAATTAGGTACATGTAGTTTGTTTTACTTTCGGGAAAAAAAAAAAAGAAAAAAATCAGAAATTTTTTCTCTAATAAAGACTTTTGAAAGACACAAAGGGATTATAATTCATAACTCTTAGCAACATTTATACATTTTTCACTTTAATTCTCTACAATCCCATTGTCTCTGAACATTTTTTCATTAAGGCCTCCACACATAATTTTCCTGAAACCCAAGTGTCGAAAATATTTTCTCTAATCGAATCTCTTTTTTCCTTTTATCTGTATTGTAAACTGACTTGAACTTTTCTTATTGCTGAATGACTTGAATATTTAATTTTCCTCTCTTATGTGTTCAAATCTCTTCGACCAATATTGAACCCAGAATTTCTACTAAATGAGGATGTCAGGATGGCAATCATATTAACTTGGAAGCATGGTGATAATGGACAGTAAGGAGAAGCTGAATCTACAACCCTTCCCCCATTTCCAGGCAACCACCACCCTCTAAGATACCACTGGGAACTGCCTTTGTTCATCTGTACCACAAAAGACACAGAACTCATCTTGCTGAAATAGGTAATTTGGGAAATGACAGTCTCTAAACATGTTATGTTCATAATTTCCCTACTTAACACTAGCGCTAACTATAAACTAGCATACAATCTTGAATAGAAGAAGCTCAGAGTGCTCTAAGAATCCAGCTGGTGGACCTAAGCCAGAAAGGCAGAGGGGACAGCAAAGGTTATCTGTAGGTAGTTCTCTTTAAGCTGACACTTAAAGGATATGCAAGAGTTAGTTGGAAATAAAGATAAGAAAATTCACCCCAGGAAAAGAAATTGGAGAACAGTGAACTTGGCTGGGCTGTGGTGGGAAGAGAAGAACTTGGTAGGAGTAAGGAGTGTGGTATGAGATGGTGCTGGAGACATGGGGAGCCATCAGATCCTAAAGAGATTTTTAACACTAGATTAAGGAATTTAATCTCTATTCTGAAGCCAGTGGAAACCTTTGCATCTGTTTTATAGTAAAATCAGTGAACTATGTAGTTTTGATCTGTTGACCTTGGCTGCTGCGACCATTGAACATATTTATACCATTGTCAAGGCAGCATCATGAAAGTTTCATGTTAATTTACCTAAAGTTACCTAGCATGAGATTACAGACGAGCAAATAATTTTTTTTTTTTCCTGGCTGCCTGCATTGCAATGAAATAGAAAAGTATAGCATATTGGGTTGTTATTATTTTTGGAAAAACCTCCTTCTATCTTGCCAATTTTCTCCCAAAGTATACCAATATGTTTGTTTGAAATATATGTTCCTAGATGAATGCTGAAAATAAACACCCCAAACTGCAGAGAAACTAAGGAGCAAGCCAAGTCCATTTCTGACACAAACTCTTCTCTCTCCTAAAAAATCTTTCCTCACAATTATGGCTACTCCATATGTATATTTTTTGCATATACTTTCTTATTTTGAAATTTTCCGTAATAGAAGAATACTATACTTTTCTGGGGGAAAGGTTTGGTTTTGCCTTAGAAAGGTCCTTAGATATGAAACCAGAACATAGATAATGGGTATTAATGCACTTAGGCATGAGAAGAAACTCTGGTCTCTCTCTGATGTTCATATTTTTGGATCTTGCTTTCCAAGAGCCTAAATGTGCTTGTAGTTTCACTTAGGTTGGAGAACACATTTGGTGTCTTAGAGTTCTCTAGAAAAATGTGCCTAAGAATGGATTGGAATGTTAATTCTTTATTTGGGAATTACAAGACCAAGGCAGTGAAGATAAGGGGGAAAGGAAATGAGTCCAGGACAAGTACAAAGAGAAGTGTTGTGTTACTACACTGGTTTCTGCTTTACAATCTTCTTTATCAAAATACCATCGGTGGATTACAGCTTTCCAAGCTGTGTTAACACTATACCATCGGTGACTCAGCACTTGCATGCATTCAGTCCAAGGGACTTTGTTGGAAGGGCTGCAAAAAGATTTATACTTTGAAAGGAGAAAAAGAAAGAGGACTTATATCTTTTTACTCTTATGTGTCACATTTCTCTTTGGTCAAGATTTACCCCATAAATTTCACTCACTTCATCTTGCTAACCATTCCAGAAGCCAGATTCCACAATCTCCAATTTGACATTTTAAACAAATCTGGGTGGCTTAGTCGGTTAAGCATCTGCCTTTGGTCATGATCTCAGGGGTCTGGGATCTAGTCCCACAATGGGCTCCCTGCTCAGCGGGGAGCCGGATTCTCCCTTTCCCTCTACCCCTCCCACTGCTTGTGCTCTCTCTCTCTCTCTCAAATAAATAAATAAAATCTTAAAAAAAAAAACAAAACAAACCTGGCATTGGAAATGTACAATTTCTACAAGATTCTACAAGGGACTGGTGTCATCAGAGAAAGAACAGGGAAGGTAGTAGAAGAATCTGAAAGGATGTATGAGATTTTTGTCCAATAGAGATGTGCTCTTCCACCCAGAGGGGATCTAAGTAGGAAGACATACAGGTATATGATTTTGTACAAAAAAAAAGTATAAGCCGCACTTTATGTGGTGAGATCATATCTTCAAATATAAATTTTTATGCATTTTTTTTCCCTCATTTTTCTCTCACAGATACCCTGATGAGTGTTTTCTGCCTTGGTACTCTTCAAAGCAAAAACCCAAAGATTCAGAGAGAAACTCTGAAGGAAAATTTCATCCAAATGCCAGGAAAAGAATCCTGCATGTATGCAGACCTTTTTTTCTTTTTCTTTTCTTTTTTCAGAAACGACCAAATCAGGAACTGTGCAGCCTAACAAGTTATCTGCCATAGTTTCATAGATCCTGACAGAAGATGCAAAATCACTGATAGCTTGGCAGGTGGTATCAACTTCATGTTCACATCAATTCTACTTCCTCTCATACCCCTAAGTACAAAGGAAGTGGGACAGAGCAGCCCAAGTAGATGCTGTACACACAATGGGTTTCTGTTACAGCTAAGTAAACCCCCAAACTGATAAGGGAGTTCTAGCATCTGACCAGTCTTTGCCCCACAGGGGATATTATCTTTATTATCTCAGCCAGGAAACAAAGTTTCCATCTAACCAGAAGGGAGACAATATCTATCTTCCAAAGCCATTTGTTATACTAACATAATTTAAAAAAATAGTCCAGAATGAAGTAAGCAAATCTGCTAAAACCTCTTGCTCAAAAGATGTGGAGGGGCGCCTGGGTGGCTCAGTTGGTTAAGCGACTGCCTTCGGCTCAGGTCATGATCCTGGAGTCCCTGGATCGAGTCCCGCATCGGGCTCCCTGCTCAGCGGGGAGTCTGCTTCTCCCTCTGACCCTCCCCCCTCTCATGTGCTCTCTCTCATTCTCTCTCTCTCAAATAAATAAATAAAATCTTTAAAAAAAAAAAAAGATGTGGAAAAATAAGAGAGTCATGGAGAACGACCTCACAACAAAGAGCAGGAAATTTAATTTGGAAGAAAAGCCCATTTGACCACAAATTAAAGACATGTTCTCCAGGCCAGTTTTTTTTTTCTTTTTTAGTTATAATGTGAATATTTAATATCTATCTGTGTGATACTTGTTTATTCCTCCATTGTATTGAAAATTAGAGAAAGAAAGTAAAAGGGGTTATTGTCTTACTTCCAAACTTCACAAAATAATATTAGTATTCAAACCAGATGAAAACCATGGGTAAGTTTGTATTTTCAAGTAACTGGTAGCGTTGTGGATTTTCAAATAAGCCAACTGCTAAATCGTCTATAGATAAGAAAAAAAAAAAAACAGCTTCATAGGAAAACTGTCAAATCCTGAGCATTGTCTTTATAAAAATGTGGACTTCCTGAAATCAATTAAGTAAATAAATGGCAACTTTATCAAGAAATAAAATATTCCCAATAGTCCCACATATTAGTTTTAATATCTTGGACTTTGACCAAATCTTTATGAGTTACCACTTAATTTGTGAAAATATAAGAATATTTGTGCCAGGGCAAATTCTGTATGTTAAAAAAACAAAACAAACAAACAAAAAAACTGCTTGATTAAGTCTTATGTATCTACTAATTTTCTTTTACTCTAAGACCTGAATTTTCAGTGAGAGTTAGTGGGGAACCATGAGGTCCCTAAAATCAACTATGCTTTTAGGCCTCTACCTCAACAAGAGAGAAAGCAACAGCCTGTGCTGGGTCTTTCCTCTTTCAGTATAGCTATAACTAAGTTTTCTCAGCGCGTGGAATTGTAGAAACGGACACCTTGGAGAAAGCTATCCAGTGCTCAAGAGACTGGGAAAACCAGCACTGTTCTCTCTTGCCACTGACACGTAATTGAAGTGGCCATGGGTCTATATGGTTACTTCTTATAATATGTTGGCCCAGTGCAAACATGTTATGTGGGCTCCCAGTTTCCTTTGACATCTGTGATCTCAGTGTTGCTTGTTCATGAATTGATCTCTCAAGTGGTTGCCTAGTGTTTCCTTTCTCTGCCCCTTCTCAGCAAACTACTCCCAGGAAGCTTTCTGTATTTGCATTAAGGTGTGAATGACTGATAAATTTGAGCACACCAAATCATACATTGGTGCGTTTGCGTTTAAATAGATGGGAAATTTGAAACAAGGATTAGTCGATAAATAGCAAAGGTTTAGGAGAGAAAACAACGGACTCTTCTTGAGCTCTTCATGTGACTTGCATTATTCTAAATACTTTACATGTATTAACTGTGTTAATCCATGTCAACCTCATAATACTTCTGTGAGGTAGGTACTATTGGTATTTACATTTTCAAGATGTGATTAACATATGAGGAAACAAAGGCACAGAGAGATTAAATAATTTGCCGAAGAGTCTTTCCATATCTAATTAATGGCTAAGTTACAATTTGAACCCACTTTCTTCAGCATCTGTATACTCAACAACTATGTTAACTCTGGAAAGGCAAGAAGAAGAAAAAGGAAAATAAGTTTTCTGACTTCTCCAGAAATCATACCACATAAGCACCACATAATCTGTCTACTTCTAATGCCAGACCAGCCTTGTAGGAATATGCGTTTCTGTGTTCAGGTCAGGAAATGCAGTAAGTCTGTCTTCACATCCCTTGCATATATATATAAATATTCCATTAAATATTTATATATATATATATATATATATATATTCCATTATATATATATATATTCCATTAAATATTTATTGAGGATCTATTTTATGCTGGGTTATGGTAGGTACCAGGAAGACTATAATAAGAAAGATAAATACAACATCAGATAGGAAGCATCTGGATGTAAAAAAGAAAATCTGACTCAAAGTGACTTGGGCAACAGTGGTAATTTATAGGCTCACATTACTAAAAAATCCGAGGAAAACTTAAGGTGAGGCTTGATCTAGCATCTATGTCTTTTCGGTTTCTTCTCTCTTCCTTCCATGGTGTCAGTCTCATCCTAAGCCTGGATCCTCTTATGGTTCCAGGACAACTGACAGTAGCTCTAGGCTACAGGCTCCTTGCTAATGTCCAGAGGAAAGAGGGAGCATCTTTGTCACAGCAGTTCTAGCAAACACCCAGAGGTACACTCTGATCTGGCCAGGTTGGTCACATGCCTAGTCATGAGTCACAAGGATCTGCAAACCTAATTGGATAAGCCTAAGTCACAGATCCAGCTGTGGCCCAAGAAAGATGTCAGCTCCATCGGAACAAATGGATTCCCAAATGGGAACTTAGGACTGTTAGGAAAGGGAAAGTCAGAGTCTACCAAATGGTTCCTGTTTTTAAGGAACTTAAAGCTTAATTAGAGGAAAAGACTACAAATACAGTCAATCAAAGGAAATTGGGAATTGGGACATTTTACCAGAACAAAACACCTCTATAGGACTGGATACATAATTTTTTTTTTTTTTTAAGTGAGCTCCACTTAACAATCACCCAGAGGAACTGAAAAGCACCCAGTGCAGGGCTTGAACTCATGACCCTGAGATCAAGTCCTGAGCTGAGATCTAGACTTGGACATCCAACTGACTGAACCACCAGGTGCCTCAGGACTGGCTACATATTTTGCATGGCCCAGTACAAAATGAAAATACAAGGCCCCTTTTCAAAAATTATTTAGAATTTCAAGACAGCAACAGTATTAAATCGAGTGCAGGGCCCTTCTAAGGTCCAGGTCACCTGCCCCTAAAGCCAGCCCTGTTCCTCTATATTGAGACCTAAAGGATGAAAAGGAATTAGTCAGATGGGGGTAACAGCTTGTGCAAAGGCTTGGTGGCAGGACATCATGTTCCCTGGAAAAGCTGAAGAGAGTTCAGTGTGGCTGGAACTTAGAGCACCAGACGAGATAAGAAAGATGGAGGGTGGGGACAGGTCAGGCAGGATCCCGATCAGGGAGGATCTGGGAAACAGAAGACTCCTAGGGCTCTTGTTTAGTGGTTCCTGTGAGCCCATGCATCACCATCCCCTGCTTATGTTAACAGTCACCCAGCAGAATTGACAAGCACCAAGGTTTCTTTATATAGAAGAATAAATCCTGGAATAAAATTTCCCTACCATATTAATGCATACTAAATTTAACTGGAGAATAATTGGATACAATCATAAATTATGAAAAGCATTACAGATTGAAAGCCATTATAAAGTAAACCTCTCTGGATTTGTTTTCCTACTTTCTCCAAGATTTCCCTCATTATTTAGTTGCACTTGGTACAGAATGGAAGTTTTCCTAAAAATCTACAGGTGAAAAGTCCCAGAAAGAATACACAATAACATTGCAAATAAATATGATTTGTTAGTCATATCATTTCTAGCACATTTATTTTCTAAAAATTTCACAATATGTGTTTCTGAAATAAAATATGCACTTACTGAGTGGGCAGCTCTTAGAATGTGCCAATATTGTGGAATTCTTAGGAAAAATATTATTAAAATAATTTAACTGAGTATAAAGAATGTAAGTTATATTTAAAATTTGACACTTGAAACTGACATAATCTTTCACTGCTCCTCAAATAGAAGTAAAGGCCCTAGAAAAATAATTATTATGTAAATTCAGAAAAAGCTAATCGTGTAACTATACACCAAATTTCCAGTACTTTTGTCCATAGAGATAATCAGGTCTGGAGAGTATTAGCTCCTTCACTAAAACAACTGAGGGGTTTATGGAATGATAATTATTCATAATAACCATCCTTGCATATCTTCTTTGTATTCTTATTAAAATATTGCTAGCATGAATATATTATATGGCCAAATTGAATGTGTAAGTATTAAACCAAGGACTACAACTCTGACTGATAATCAGAACTTTTTTCAAAATGTTTTAAAATATAGAATCTTAAGATCTATTCCATTCATACTGAATCAAAACTCTAGCATTAGGACCAGAAAATTAGAATATGTAAGAAATCTCTCTAGATCCCTGATGCTCAGCAGAATTGGAAGTCTCTCTGTAATTAATCTAAAACTTTTAAAGGAATTCTGTTAGATATTTAATCTAATTCATGTTTGTATTTCAATTATAAGAAATATGCATTTATTGCTTCATTTTTGTTCACTAAAAAGACATCCACTGTTTGTCTTGTTAAATATACGACAAATGTTACATTATTAAATAAGGAGGTCTTGAAATGCATTCATTTTTATTAAACACATCATATCTTATTGATAGGCAGAATTAAGGAGATGCCAGTTTAATCACATTGATTGCTAATGGAATTAACAGGTAAAGCAAACCTAATAAATATATTGGCAGGACTTCAATATTTTCAGAATATTTGCCCGTGTCTACACTTTAGCTTTTACATACACAAGGAAAAAAAAATTTACTAACTTTCTTTGAAGGAACATATTACCATAGAAATTTGAACTTAAAAACAAGTGGCGGTTCCATCATGTAATGGTTAGCACTCTGGACTCTGAACTTAAAAACAAAAATGTAGCAGGCCATGGGAGCAGACATCACTAAAACCAGTTAACAGAACATCTTATATTCAATGAGATTAGCACCACAGTGGAAATTGTTTTTTATAGTTTATTAGACACACTGCCATAGATAGACATATCATGAGAAATAAAATAGTCAATGGAAAATGTATGTGAAATTTGATGAGGGATATAAAACAATCTCATTATAGATGCTATTTATATAAATGGTCACCTAGTATGGCTCTAAGGTAATAAGACTGCATCTTACAAAAACCACATTTAACAGTCTCACTTTTACAGTCTCATTCATTTGTATTTAGGCATGTTAGCCCAACTTACAAATAAAAGATATAAAATGCTACTTTGTCATTCGTCCATTCTATCACTTTAAAAATTCCCACTAAACTATACTGAGGACTGATACGTACCAAGAGCTGTGCGAATTGCAGCACATGAAACAAGCATGGTGCCTGCCTTGGCAACTTTCCACCTATTAAGAAAGGTTAATGTGAAACCAATAATTACCAAGCAATTGCAAGTGTGACAAGTGCTACAAAGAAAAAGAAGAGTTGCTACGAAGGTGTCAATAGGGGGTAGAAAGAGCTGTAAGGAAGTTCAAGAACTCCTCCGTGGCAAATGGCATTCAGACTAATACACTGAGACTATATAGAAGTACAGGAGTTAGCCAACTAAGCACTGCCCAGAAAGGAAGCCACTTGTGTGAAGAATGAGTTATAGGAAGAGTGAAATGGAGACTGGAACCAGTTATGCTGACCTGTGATTGGATCACCACTTACTGACAGCGATGGCCAAATCAATTGCACATCTTCCTAATGGCCTTTCATGTTTCTCTTTCACCCTTGCCTCCTTCATTTCAGTTCCCTTTGATCCCTTCCCATATAAACCTTTGTCTCAGGCTCTTCTTTTGGGGGAACCCAGGTTTTAAAGTTATATTATCAAAGTCTCAGATAAAATATTGGGAAGTATTTACATAGGCACAAGCATGGTACACAGAGCATGTCAGAGCTCTCATATTAGAAAAGCATCGTGACTCTTTCCTTTTACCATGGGAATGAATTTTTTTTTTTTTTAAGATTTATTTATTTATTTATTTGAGAGAGAGAGAGCACATGAGAGGGAAGGGGGCAGAGGGAGAAGCAGACTCCCTGCCAAGCAGGGAGCCCGATGTGGGACTCGATCCCGGGACTCCAGGATCATGACCTGAGCCGAAGGCAGTCGCCCAACCGACTGAGCCACCCAGGCGCCCCTTTTATTTTGTTTTTGATATTTATTTATTTATTTATTTTAAGATTTTATTTATTTATTTCAGAGAGAGAGAATGAGAGAGAGAGCACACGAGAGGGAAGAGGGCAGAGGGAGAAGCAGACTCCCTGCCGAGCAGGGAGCCCGATGTGGGACTCGATCCCGGGACTCCAGGATCATGACCTGAGCCGAAGGCAGTCGCTTAACCAACTGAGCCACCCAGGCGCCCATGGGAATGAATTTTTGCAGCGTCTCAGTCAGTAGTAACAAAAACAGCCAGAATAATACAAAAAAATAAAATACATGGAGATTTTAAATTCTATTGTTATTGAGACACACATTGAGACACACATAAGAGATTAAAATGTTACTCTAACTACATGTGCTATCAAGAAGTAATTCAGACAGTGTTGCAATATGTATGCCACTCAAATAGAAGCAGAACTAGCATTCTGAGTGAAAAAAAAAAAAAATCCAAATCAGACCAACACTTTCTTACCTGCTGTTCTAGCCAATATTGGTTACTTTGAGAGCAGCTTATTGTAAAATGCTCTAATATTTTAAAAAATATTTTATTTATTTATTTGACACAGAGAGAGCACGAGCAGGGAGAGTGGCAGGCAGAGAGAGAGGGAGAGGCAGGCTCTGCACTGAGCAAGGAGCCCGATGTGGGACTCGATCCCAGGACCCTGGGATCATGACCTGAGCCGAAGGCAGACGCTTAACAAACTGAGCCACCCAGGTGCCCCTATAATGTTCTAATATTATTAAATTTATATTTATATCCTTTCAGTAATGTCCTTAACTTTTTCAAGGTCAAATAGGAATAGTCCATTATCAGATTACACGATTAAATATATTCATGCACTAGAGATGAGAGTGCAAAATTGCTTTTTGTTTATTTCCCCTTGACACTTGTCAGTCTCTCTTAAGTGGCGTCGGGGAACCCATTTTCTAGCACCTTCTCTGTCTTTTCTCTGTTTCCCTGTGTTTTATATCCCACTGTTTTACAACACTAAGACTATCTCTTCATTCTGCTGTCAGCCACTGGTGAGGGTTTCAACCCAAAGATTGCATCAGTTTTCTCCTGGTTGAAGATTAGTGCTGTGAGGGTGTTAGGTCTTTCAAGACCCTCTACACAGAAGGAATAAATGAGGAAAAAAGCTTGCTTCATTCAGTTCTGAAGAGATAGATGTGAAAGACAAAGATAAATTGCTTACTAATATTATGTGTCTTATAACAAAATTCTTTTATCATTCTAGCTTTCAATGATTGTTGTCCTGGAGTTTAAGTGCATAACTACCCATCTCTTGGAAAAGAAAAAGGCAAAATAAAATCTCATCCTAATAAAATTTCCCCCAAGTGGAATTTTTGGATGACTGCAAAAAGTATTAATCTCCTTAAAGAATAGAGATGCTCTGGAAATGACGCCTGATTTATCTGAACTGTCTTTACAGGGTTCATCTGCTGATTATAGATCAATGAAATATTAGGTGGGTCTCCTCATGCTCTCAATTTGGAATTGACACTTACTCCTTCATTTTTTTATCCAAAATTTACCGTCATCCTCCATAATAAACTTTACATCATTTTCCATGGCGTAATTTTATAATATCACCTGGTGCTTAAATGTCAAACACTGAAACCTCAGATTAAATTCTGAAGGAGACTCACCTGTGTAGAAGTAGGGCTTATTTCACAGCACCTAAGGTTTAAGAACACTAGGTTCCTAACCCAAATAATTTCCTTACCCTCTTATTTACTATTCATAGTCCACATGTTCACTTCTTGAAGGGAAGATTAGCTCTCTTACATCCTTGCTTGAGCACTATGGGCAGATGAGCAATGTCCTTGCTCGTTGCTTGAGGGATGACATGTCCCACTAACCACCCCCTATAGCTCTATAAATCCTTGTAGGTCAAATATCCTTGGCTGTCTTTTTGACCTTGCCTCTTATTGCAATAATTGCTTCCACAGTTAATTGCTGTTACCAGGCCTCTTTGAGGGGGATTATATCCACCTCCTTGCTATTTGTAAGCCCAGACTTTCAATGGAATTGTCTTTTTTCAGCCCTGACCTGGAGAGCAGATCTACCAACTGAACTTAGCGGTGCGGGTGGCCTTCCCAGTGCTAACTCCTCATTGATTTGGAAAGTGATGTCTCCTCCATGATGCATAGTGAAATGTGGCCTTTTGGGATTTTCCCACCTTTTACATAACATATGTACTCCTAATACATTCATGCCAACATGCTCACCTCTGTTTACCTTTAATCCTAATTCTATAGTGTCACACCAAAACTGGCATTATTATCATACTTAATACAGATTATGATTTTTCAATGCTTCTCTAGCATATCTTGGCAGTGTGTTGGCATACTTTTCCAGGGTCCTTACTGGGGTATTAAATCCTACATCTGAAGAGGGTCCTTATATCAATAACCTGCCTTTACTCAGAATTAAGTTAAATCTTTCCTCATCAGGTGCCACCAGAAGTCAGTCCTGTCCTTACTCTCACAGCTCCTGCCGATGCATATTGTCTGTGTCCTGCACTTCCTGGGCTATGGTCCCTTTTCTCCTTCAGCAGATGCAGCACATCCCCAGCTGAATTACGTTGTGACCCAACCCAAGTGTTGGCCATGTGTGTGCAGATCTTGATGGCATGCATGTTGGTTTGCAGATGGGAGACATCTATATCATCTTCAAGCAATGGCAGAGCTCCAGCCCTTATTGCAGAGGAGTGGGCTGCTTCTGTAGGCTCAGAGAGTTCAGAAGAAATAGATTCAAGAATTTCAACTCATCAACACATGTATCAACATCCTATTTTTTTCACAAACAGGGTGCTGACCTTCACATGGCAGATCTACTTGGTTGAGAGTTTAACCTTCTTTGGAACTCTACTCTTCTGCAGCAGGATGTGAATGACCCTGTATAAGCCACCAAGGAGGGCTTTAACTTTTACACTTGCCTTTTAATTGACCATCATTCTCTGCTTTTATTTACCTTTTTGTGAGAGCATCAACTGAGCAAAGTAATAACCACCCAATTCCATTATTTCCCCCATATTTCTAAATCTCTGATACAAAGGGTATATCCTATCCACTGTCCAGTGGTCCTACAATGGAAAGATTATTCAGAACACCTTTTCAGCCATAATGCTGAGGAAAGCACACATATAGACACCATCCTCCTCTTTACCTAGCTCCCTCTTTCTTATCCTTCGTCTCTCCCCATAAATGCTTATTATTCAAGGAAGTGTGTTAGGTGCCATTCAGTTCTTCCATGGGACTGTATATACCCTCTACCATAGTACCCGACATGTTACATTTGCAGTTGCCTGTTTACTCGTCTTTATCCCACACTCCGCACCTTGAGATTAGGCCCCTTATTCATCGTTAGTTATAACTCTAGCTCATCGCATAGAGCTGGAGACCCACTACTTAATCAATAAAGCTTTTTTTAAAGAATAAATAAGTTGATACAGTTTGATACTATGGCTTTCTCTTATCTAGATGTCCCTTGATTCAATATGCTAAACTAATAAGAGAAAAAAGAAAAAAGGAGTGAGTTAACGATCAACAAAAGCATTCATTAGATTTAGTGATAAATCTCTTTATGCAACTATAGTGTGACTAGACAGCACTACTTTTTAAAGTTAGCTATGTATATCATATAAACACCACTTGTCATTATATTTAATTGGTTTGCAGACTTTAAATTTGGGATTTGTCAGCGTTGTCACCCTTGTTTAAATATACACTGCTCCTTGAATTATCTAAAACGGCACCACGATGACTTGGCTGTCTTACTCATCTTCTCTGACTGTCCAATGAGTCATGTCATATTTCCTGTCAAAATTTTTTGTCTCACTTTTACTAACTAAATGCTTAAACAGCTGACATTATTTATGGAAACATGCTGAAAGTGAGTTCAAAGTGTAAACCTAGTCCATTTTATAAGGTACAAGTATTTAGGATGAAATCTCCACAGTATTATGTCCAAGAATTATTTTATCTTCTTATGTAATATAGTTATGCTCTCTCCCTCTCTCTCTCTCTCTCTCTCTATATATATGTATATATACACACACACCCCTACATGTGTGTTATATATATTCACACACACACACGACTGTAATCACATATTTAAAATAAAAATATTTTCTTCTTTTTAACACCTACCCTGAAAGCTCTATAAGCTGTTTTATTGTATACCCCTGTATAAGCACTGAAGCTATCTTTCAATTGGTAGAGAGAGTGTCTATTCTGGTGTTGCTTTTTGCAACTATCAATTGTGAATCTTGATGCCCACCTTTCTTTCACTGATGTTACATCAATTCACCCTATAATCGCTGGCTTCTGGAATTTGCTTTTTTTTGTTTTCTATCTATGTTTTGTGCAGAATTTCAAAGTTTATGGTATTTGAGGTATAATCATTTCCCGGACTCCATAATTACACAGAAAGCTAACCACTTAGAACTGCATATGGACTATGGGGCATCTCAGTGCAGTCAGTTGGGCGTCCAATTCTTGGTTTCAGCTCGGGTCGTAATCTTGGGGGTCCTAGAGTCCTCAGCAGAGTTTGCTTGAGAAATTCTCTCCCTCTCCTTCTGCCCCTCCCCCTGCAGAAATAAATAAATAAATCTTAAAAAGAAAAAAGAATTGCACATGGATTATGGTTTAAATTTTTTGTTAATGAAACTGCTCAAGAAATAGGCACTGTGTATAATGTAGAAAGCAGATCTAAATTTGCTAGATATGTATAGAGCAAATCCTAATTTGCCCTGTGGACTATTGATTTATTCCAGTGAGAGAAACCCCATCGTCATGCTTTGCTATTATCCCAAGGGGCATGCTGATCTAGATGATTTGATTTTCTATTCTATCACTTAATATTTTTTTTTCAATTTTAAGGAAATCTTTAATTAGGACTGAAAATACATGTTTTAGTATTTATTTCTCCATGAAATCTAACTACACAATCTGGTTTAGTTTAATTTAGTTTGCTTGTTCTTCAGCATGTCAATAATCCATTTCTAACTCCGCCCCCAAATACAGGTTTCCCTCCCCACCCCCACCCCGCTATACAAAAGTAGAGCATTCTTACAGGAACTTTCACAAGCCGAAATGGTGTAAAGCAAAGAAGCAATTACCATTAGTTTATATGGAAAAAAATGTGTGCATTCCCAGACCCAAAAAATAACCTCTCTTAGGCTTCTCTGATACCTTAGGACACATCTTGCTAATGGATACACAAAATAAATGGAGGTAAATCACAGATGCTCACAGACACAGTTCAAAGTTGTGGCAGCTTGTGATGTGATGCTGAGTGTTGGTTCCCTGGGAAGGAGCTTCCTGATGCCTCTCCTGCTGCTTGGGATGCATGCTCCCTCCAGACGGACTTGCTGCAAAACAAACACTGAAGACCAGTTTTCCGTTTTGCCTTTTCTTGTAAAAGTGAAAATCCTCTTTGGCTTTCCTTCCGTTAGCGAAAACAGGTACTGGTGCAGTTCTGTCATAAAAGTGAAGTGGCATAATGTGAGCCTTCAAAAAGCAGAGCATACCTGTGATCTGTTTTCAGGCTCTTCTGTGAGAAATTTGACTGTGATGTCCCAAGGTCAGCGGGGCTTATCTAAAAGAGCTGTGAGGATGAAACTTTGCTATGTATTTGACATTGTTCCCAAGTTCAAGAATAATATTTTCGACTAAGCATCTAAGTCTCCCACTTGTAAAAGCATTAATTAATTATTTAAATAAATAATACATTTATAAAGTGGACATACCATATTAACAAAATGTAGTGATGCCATATACCCTGTGTTTACTTTTACTATTTCTGACATCGCCATGGCGCCACCTCTGGAGACTTCTTAGGATGTCGGCAGTCAAAATGAGCAACGGAACTCTCTGAAATTAAAGCCAAAGACTGACTTATCTCAGGCAGAGAAAATAAAATTTTTTAGAGGATATATTAAGATAAAGTTATCAGTGAAGTTATACACACTTAGTGATATGTAAATGAACAAAGGCCTATTCTTACATACATTGGTCCATATATTACTAAAATTTACCATACTAACCATAGTCTTATTTATCATAAACTTTCTGATTTACAATCTCTATTTTGAACTGATTCCCACATTTAGGTGGGTAAAGCTGGAAATGGAGGAACTCTTTTATTGCAAGGCATACATTTTGGTTTCATGTAGTGATGAATTCCTGATATAATGTGTGCAAACCACATAGAACAATTAGAAGTCTTTCTATGTGCAAAGAACCCAAGATCAAGCACCATGATATGTGAGAATTCTTATGTACTAAAACTATTGACTTTGGGCTTCCTTTGTGGCCCCTATTTTTGAGCTGGCTTTAGTTTCCTTGGAACATCTTATCTAACATCCTCATCAAACTCTAGAGGGAATGAAACAGTCAAAAGTAGAAAGAGCTTATCTCATCCCTGTTAAGCAACCGGTGAGATACTCAAATGACTCAAATTTGACCCACAGGGTCTTATAAAGTAACATAATTATTAAGATTACAGTGATTAGGGGTGCCTGGATGGCTCGGGTCATGATCTCAGGGTCCTGGGATAGCCCTGCAACAGGCTCCCTGCTCACCGGGGAGCCTGCTTCTCCCTCTCTGCTCTCCCTGCTTGTGCTCTCTCTCTCTGTCAGATAAATAAATAAAATCTTCAGGAAAAAAAAAAAGATTACAGTGATTAGACAAAATAACATAAAACAGTCATGGGTTCCAAACCTCCCTCCCCCGTGCCCCACGCGTCATTCCACAATATCAGCAAATGGCTAGCTCAGTGCTTCAGTGATGGCTACTTAGCAAATAGCCGAAGTCCAGTTCCTCCATCAGTCAGTGCTAGAAAGTACTGACTGTGGAACTTCTTTGTCCTTCATGTTCTCCCACAAAGGACTATCTAGGTATATTTAGTTCATGACTCCTTAATATGCATCATGGCAGCTTAACCAAAGATATTTGGCATGCTTTTTCCCACCCAATATACCATCATCTGGCACAAGATACTCTAAGGCATTAGTAAAATGTATTCATGTTTATTATTTCACCTGCACTGACAACAGTGTACAAAACATCTTATATGGTCCAGTTAACCAATTTTCTTACAAGCGAAGACATTATTTGGCAGATAATCCCCAAAACAGTTTACATTGTGAATATCTTTCCATAGTTTACCTGCCTATTATACTATTTGCATTTCATCTAATGCTGAGTGAAAGTAAAGGGGAACAAAATAAGAGTTTAACTTTTTCTTTAGATTTAGCATGCACATAAGATTTAGTCGCAAGATAGTTTATACTTAAGTTTATATATTTTATTTATTCAACATCCTTTGTATTCTTTTTTTTATTATGTTATGTTAATCACCATACATTACATCATTAGTTTTTGATGTAGTGTTCCATGATTGTTTGCATATAACACCCAGTGCTCCATGCAATACGTGCCCTCTTTAATACCCATCACCAGGCTAACCCATCCTCCCAACCCCCTCCCCTCTAGAACCCTCAGTTTGTTTCTCAGAGTCCATAATCTCTCATGGTTTGTCTCCCCCTCCGATTAAGTTTATATTTATATCAAAGTAAGTAAATCAATACTTCATATTCTAGGAATTTTAATACAAATCTTTGAAACATGCCAGCAGTATATCCATATCTGTGAACTTTAAATTCCTAAAGTCAATTACCTTAGGGTATATTTATCTTAAAATTTTAATCTTAGCAAGAGCACAGTACACTTTGATATTATATTAGGTAACGGATACGCTGTGAACCTGACAATTAACTAACATGTTATATTTTAATATCCCTGAAGATTGCATTTAAGATCTAATAATTCTCTAAAGCAATCTGAGTTAAAGAATCCTTACAAAAATTAAGCATTTGGATTTCAAAAGGAGCTTGTATAGCTTAGGGCTATGACAGCCCATCTGAAATAAAACTTGACTGGATGGCACAATGTTAATGTTTTCAGAGAAAAACAATCCAATAATATCACTATAGTGTAGTAAAGGCAATTGCATATAGCTTTTTTTCAATTTGATTTCTGTTCAGACATTAGAGGGGTAAAAAAGACTTTGAAGTCTTTTATAATAATAACTTTAGAGACAAGAGCTAACATTCTTATAACTTTGGCTCAGAAAAAAGTAAAAAGATCAAGGGATGTATTGACTAGAAATTTTTTAGTACATGTCAAATTGGATTTTAAATCATCATATCAAAATGCATAGCTAGATTCCTGTTCTGGAACAACCATCAAAATGAAAACACAGTCTCATTCAGCTAACATTTTTATCAAATCTAGAGACACAAAGTTTTATAATTTACCTAAATATGGATGTAAAATTTCATGCATTTAAGTAACTTTAACATTTCAAATAGATTTCACTTCCAGTTTTTTTAAATAAAGTGACGTGAACTAAGAATTTATATTCAAATTAAATATCCCCTGCCATCGAAAGTGATAGAAAAAATAGTTGCCCATAAAATAAAAAATATCTTTTTAGAAGCTGAATGCTACAATCATAAAAGTGTGACTAATAATTCACGATCTTCAATTTTAGCAAAAATTCAGTGCCCAGCAGTATCTACAAATACTTAGTGTATTCTCCAACTCTCCCAGTAGTTCTTGAAAATCTTCACCAGTACAGTATGTATGATCTCCATCTCTCAGCATATCACTATTTTTCTGATTTCTGTGAGAAAATACAGTCCAGCAGATATGAAGTCCCACATCTTTCTCTTAAAATCATTCTAATTGGACTTCACTTTCTTTTTTCCTCTGATTTTCTTTCTCCCTTAAGGGCTCTGCATGTACACTCGATTTCATCATCTCTTGCCTATGCAGTGAATTACTCCATAAATTACTTCTCTTCCCAGTATATTATCCCCACCATCTTCCTCTAGATTTGTTTCTCAAACTCTGTATATAAATATGATAATATTTTAATATGGGTATTAAAAAATAAACTTGTCTTGGGGCACCTTGGTGGCTCAGTTGGTTAAGTGCTTGACTCTTTTTTTTTTTTAAAGATTTTATTTATTTATTTGAGACAGAGAGAATGAGAGACAGAGAGCATGAGAGGGAGGAGGGTCAGAGGGAGAAGCAGACTCCCTGCCGAGCAGGGAGCCCGACGCGGGACTCGATCCAGGGACTCCAGGATCATGACCTGAGCCGAAGGTAGTCGCTTAACCAACTGAGCCACCTCAGGTCAGGTCATGATCTCAGGGTCTTGAGATAGAGCCCCACGTTGGGTTCCATGCTCAGTGCAGAGTCTGCTTGAGAATCTCTCTCTCCATCTCCTTTTGCCGCTCCCTCCCTAAAATAAATAAATCTTTAAAAAATAAATTTTGTCTTATACCCACATCTCCCTACCATTAGTCCTATATATCTATCTACCCACCCATTTATAGTCATGTTTCTATGTGCAATCATTTATTTCGTTTATACTGGATCTTCATAGTTCCTTGCCTCACCCTTTTATACCACTAAGTTTTCTCTTAGTCTTTCACTTAAACTTCTTTTGCCAGAGTTGTTAATGAGGACTAACTTCCAAATGCAAAAATCATATAGTCCTTTTTTATGTTATCTTCCTGCATTTAACAATCCACTGTTTTATTCTTCAAATTCACTTTCCTTTAGCTTTGATTACACTTCCATCTGGTTTTCCAGATACCCTTTCTAAAGCACTTTCTTAAGTGCCTTCTATTCTAATCTAGACTATTCCTCTCTTGCCTGCCACACATCTGTCATCCTGGGACTCCTCTCCATACTTCACTCATGAAAACTATGATTATTCATAGTTTTCCTTTCTGAATTTACTCCTTTATTTTTACAGAAGACATTTTCTAATGACTTCTTTTTAGTCTCTCTGTTGATAACTATTTTATTATCTATTAGTAGAGGGAAAGAAAGACACACACACGAGCCATCCCTATTTTTAACTGTTTTCTCTCATAAATAACATTAAAATTTTTTTTATAGATTTTTATTTATTTATTTGTCAAAGAGAGAGAGAGCACAAGCAGCGGAAATGGCAGGCAGAGGGAGAAGCAGGTTCCCCTCTGAGCAAGGAGCCCAATTTGGGACTCAATCCCAGGACTCTAGAATCATGACCTGATCCGAAGGCAGATGCTTAACCGACTGAACCACCCAGGCATCCCTCATAAATAACATTCTTAAAAGGAATATGGAAACCAGGCCCAACTGATAAAACTGACATTCTGCCTTAAGATGTTTGCCTTCATCAGCAGCTTAGAAATATAGAAAATCCCATAAATTCAAAACTAATTGCATGTATTAAGCATTATATTTTTAACCGAAGAATAATATGTGTATAATCTTATTAATCTAAGAATAAAAATTATTTCAGGTGTCAGTATTATATACATGACAAACAGTATATAACAAAAGGAAGAGAATTTGGGGGTTTCTACAAGAAGAGTAAATGACAAAAAGTGTTGCTCAGCTCTAAAAGCATAGAAATTTTAATTCCAACTATTACAAGCCTGGTTCCTAATTACACAGTAAGACCAGAACTATGGAGAAATATAAGCTTTAGAAACCAAAAAGGTTATTTTGTTTTGAATCCCAGTTTTAATCTTTTCATGCTTAACTTTTTTACCTTGATAACTAGCAGTCTTTTTCTTTTCTCTTCTTCTGTCTTTATTTTTTTTAAGAGTTTTATTTATTTATTTGACTGAGAGAGACACAGCGAGAGAGGGAACAAAGCAGGGGGAGTGGGAGGGGGGGAAGCAGGCTTCCCGCTGAGCAGGGAGCCCAACGTGGGGCTGAGCTGAAGGCAGACGCTTAAGGACTGAGCCACCCAGGTGCCCCCTTTTCTTCTGTCTTTAACTGATACACCACATCAATGCAAAATAGTTCCATATGACCAAATAGAGATCAGAAAAAGGGGCCTTTAGATGATTGTCAAAATTGACATTTAAACTAGTTCTCAGTTGACTTTAATGAATAACCAAGAATAAATAAAATAGAAACAATCCTATTCACAAGCTGTTCATACTGTCATGAATAAAAGTAGCTAAAAAATGAGGCCCTGTTTGTTCTGCTCACTTGTACAGCCTCAGAATTTGTCTGAGTGCCTGGCACATAAAGGTAAGTCATTAAGTATTTGTGGCTGAATGAATGCTCTTTTTATCAGTTTTCAAAATCATTGCTGTCATCTGAGGATTCTACGTTATATAAGCTAATTTTCTCTCAAATCCCCTTTATTATGTTTCTTTATATCTCCGGAATCAGTTTTACCTCCCTAACCTTAGAATTGTGGCTTTGTCCGAACCTGGGCATTACTTCCTGACACACAGAAATACCGCGGCTGCTTTCTTATACTGTTCTTACTAAGAATTTTACAACTGCTGGTGTTATTATTGCTGTTATATGTTACTACGCTATCAACAAAGATGCTGCTGATGCTGCTAATGATGAGGACTGTGAAGACCATATACCAGCATCACATTCTTCTTTTTTTTTAAAAAAAAAATATTTTATTTATTCATTTGACAGAGAGAGACAGCCAGAGAGGGAACACAAGCAGGGGGAGTGGGAGAGGGAGAAGCAGGCTTCCCATGGAGCAGGGAGACCGATGTGGGGCTCGATCCCAGGACTCTGGGATTCTGACCTGAGCCGAAGGCAGACGCTTAACGACCGAGCCACCCAGGTGCCCCCTCACATTCTTCTTAAACCAGATTTATCTTGCATCCCTTTTAGGTACCTTTACAGAGGGTTCGTTGCACTTTCAAGAAAAGCAAATTGACTCACCATCTCCTTTTCTTCCTTGGAGGCATATGCAAATCATCTCAATTTCTTCATTGTTTTCTACTCAAAGCCTTTTGTCTCTGCCAGTTTCTTGCTCTTTTCTTCAGTTCCCCAACGGGACAAATAGCACACTTTTTTTTTTTTTTACAACTTCCGGTGTGTGGGGGGGTAGCTACTGGCTTTGCTTTTATTCAGTCAGGGTCCCAACATAAAAGAGTAGACTAAAATTGGGATCTTTTGGACAGTGTATACTTACAAAGAGACTAATTACCAAAACCTAAGCAGCGGTGAAGAAAGCACAGAAAATAGAGAAGGAAACAGGCTGGCGGTAAGCAGGGCTGTCACCTTCCTATGCACTAAGAACCAGGGGAAGAGAAGGGAAGGGAGTTGGGTGGATCCAGCGCCACCAGGCCAAGCTAAACTCTCAGGAAAGGAAGCCCCAGAAATAAACCTCCTCAGCTCATCTCGCTACCTCCTTCTGATCCCAGCCAGTGCTTTCCTTTTGTTTAACTCAAACAAAAGCCAGACTGCATGGGAGCGTGCTGGTATGATCCACACAGGCCCGGCTCCTGGAGGAGAACCCTGGTGGAGAATAGGAGAGAGTAGATGTGGAAAGGAAGCTCTCTGGAAGAGTCCATGACCTCTGTCTCTCAGCGTCCACGCTCGTCTTCCATCCCGCTTGATCATAACACCTGAGCAGCAGAACAGCTTGCACTCCAGACTGAAATTGTTTCAGGTTTCTTTCTCGCTTTGAGATCCACTCAAAACTGTGGCCTTGAGGTCACCTCATAAAAAGACTGGAATAGCATGTCCAAGTGTGACATAGATGGCTCCTGAAACCCAAAAGTTTCCCCAACCACTGTGCCGCTCTCCTTCACGATGGGCCTTTGAAGGGCATCTTCTCATCTCTCACTTTAGAAGAGATAATCGGACAAGCACCAGGTTCCAGCGCCCTGCAAACTTCACTGACAGATCAGGTTTCTGAATCTTCCCAGAGTTGCTTCTCAACCATAAGGCATAGAAGATGCTTGCTACTTCCTGATCATTAGATCCTAGTGCCATCAAGTCATCAAAGTGATGGACCTGTGTGATGTTTTTTTGGAATATCAAGATGATCTAGGTCCCTCTAAATGATATCATAGAAGAGAGCCAAAGGATGGGCAAAGGGCCAAGGCAGGAATATGAAATATGAATACTGTCAGTGCTACTTACATGTAGATTATTTCTGATTTTGCTGATTTAGAATGGAGAAGAGCACACTTGACTAGGAAATAGCTAACTATCAGGAACAAGGACGTGTGTTGAATTGTGCCATTAAAAACAACACATCTCTAACTGTGGCTCTAAGTTGCATCATTACTTGGTTCAGTTCATGACAACCTAATGAAATTCTCCATGATGTTTTGTTTTTGTTTTTTGCTGGCCAAACAGATATATCAAGTGTATGTTAGGAATCACCATTCTTGCATCTAGAGTTTTTGATAGTGTCCTTAATTTCTGTGGCTATTTCAAGAATGTGTTACTGCTTTGGTACATCCTCTCTGGTAGTGAGGGTCTGGGAGCTTTAATTTGTACAGTAATAGCCTTTACTTTTTTTAAAAAGATTTTATTTATTTATTTGAGACAAAGAGAGTGCACAAGCAGGGAGAGTGGCAGGTAGAGGGAGAAGCAGGCTCCCCACCGAGCAGGGAGCCTGATGCAGGACTTGATCCCAGGACCCTGAGTTCGTGACCTGAGCCGAAGGCAGATGCTTAACTGACTGAACCGCCAGGTGCCCCTAGCCTTTACTTTTCTCGTCAGATAATTTTAATATTCTACCAGTTACTAAAAATATACACTCCAGCTATACATCCTGGAATCATGGAAATAATAACATGATCGATCTAAGGTCTAACCCTCACTTATTATATTCATTCCAATATTCCTAATTCCCTGAGTTTTCAGTTTCCTTCGAATACAGTATGCTAGCATGCTGATTGTATTAAGTGTAGGCCATTGTTCAGTTAAGTCTACTGTTCTGGCATATTTTTTATTATCACTCCCAAGTACTCATGTCAATACATTAAATTCTGAATCCTAATTTGGTTCACTGTTGTCAATAAATTTGAACTATCTGAGACTTCCATAACTTGTCTCTTCATCTGGTATCATACAGCCTTCAGGCACACATGCTTCCTGGGATCCTGAAGATAAAGATTGAGGAAGTCTTGTGATGTATAGGTTATCTTCTCCTGGACCCTGTCTTATACGTCTCGGTCGCTTTAGACCATGTCAGGATGGAACTCAGGGATAGCCTGTAGAAAAAGAAAGGAAAGTGGGTCCTGTGAGAATTGTATCAGCTTGGGAAGCCAGGGACCCAGGAAAGGTTTATGCAGAGATGGACAGAGACCCTGCAGATAGCTGAATAGCTTGACACCTGTAGCATGAAACACTTAAAGGAAATTTGAATATTGACATTTCTCAGCTTCAACATCGTTTACCCAAAGGTCTCCAGCCCATGTTTTACAGCCCCACCCTTTCCCCATCAATGTCATGACTTTAGTGTGAGAAACCTGTTGGGATATAGTGTATAACTCACGCTGCTGCTTTGAGACCCTTGCAATTCTGAGCTTAACTCTCAGCTGTATCTACCCTGTGACTATTAGGAATATAAGATTGCAAAACTGCTTTGGAGTCCTTTGCCTCTCCATGTGTGTTCTTAACTTGTCATAGTTTCCATAATTTCCAATTTGTCTTTCTTTTTCTATATATGTTCTCTAGGGTGTTATGAAGTAACCAGGTGATTCCAAATTCACTCTAAGTTTTTTGTTACTGTATGTAACACCACCCCCTGGTTCAGTGATTTACCAGAAGGATGACAAGACTCTCATATATACAACAAAAGAATACAAAGCAAAATCAGCAACGGGAAAGGCACGTTAGGTGGAGTGGAGAGGACAGTAGACACCAGCTCCCAAGAGTCCTTCACCAGTGGAGTCACACAAGACCTACTTCATTTCTCTAGCAACCAGCCATGACAAAACGTCTACCAGGGTTGCTCAGTAGAGACTCAGTTCCTAGGGGTCTTACTGAGGGCTAGTCAGGTAGGCCCTCATTGTCCAGCACATACCAAAATTTTACACTCCCAAAAGAAAGCCAGTGTTCAATGTAAAACACATTATTTGGTATGTCAAAAGATCAAATTGCCCACCTTAAATATATACAATTTTTATTTGTCAATTATACCGTAATAAAGCTGTGGGGGAAAAAAAACAACAACATTGCACAAATAGTTTAGGCACAATGAACTACTCTTAGCAGTTCTGGAAACAGTCAGAACACTCCCCAAATCCAAGTTCCCAGATGCCAGGCAAGAGCCAATCCTGCAAGTAGGCCTTATTAAGGAAAGCAATCTCTGGCCTGTTATGCTAACTGTTTTCTGCACTCCATAGTAACTAAGTGCCACAGCCCCTTGTTCTCCCAAGACCTTTTTCAACATATGCACTTTATCCCATGTCCCTCTAGTGATAACTTGAATATTTCTGATGTTTTTTTTTTTCAAATACTGTGAATTACTTTTGTCTCATTTTTACCTGCAAAGGGAATTATCTTGTACTCCTTAAATATATAACAAACAAAATTCCAGAATCCCATTTTAAAGACCTTTATCTTGGGACCACTTCCTGGAGCAATTGCTGTTCAATCAGGGACCCAACAGGAA
This sequence comes from Mirounga angustirostris, assembly GCF_029215605.1. NCBI lineage: Eukaryota > Metazoa > Chordata > Mammalia > Carnivora > Phocidae > Mirounga > Mirounga angustirostris. Next base: position 137,642,559 of record NW_026991710.1, read on the forward strand.
ACAAATGGAATAATAAAAATTGAAATCTGTCAAAGGGGACGTATTTACAAAGAGCATAATTACAAGGGCTAGAGTAGAGAGACAACAAAAGGATTGTGCAGAAAGGCAGCACTACTCCCATCAGGGATGTGAACCCAGTAGGCAGGAGGGAACAACAGGAGAGTTGCCTGAACCCAGAAAGAAAAAGGGTGATGTTGGACAGCATCCCTCTAAGGAGTCTTCTCCTAAAGGATGCAACCAGCCAAGGACAACTAGAAAAATAAACAACCTGAGCTCATGCTCCCTTCTCCTTTGGGTCTCCGGCTCATTAGCCCAGTTAGAAGCCAGAAGCCAGAGAGCCTGGGATCTCACTGCTATAATGAATATGTCAGTCTTTCAGGGCACAAAACAATTTGGGAAAGTTTAGAGAGTTTTACCTGGAAGGGGAAACAGAAGATATTTGACACGATTTAGAATTCATTTCTTATTTGCCAGGAATTCTGCATCCTTTGATTAAAATATTTTCTGGCATCTCACCTCCTCAAAGAATAATTCTAAAAACAAATTATAAGTAATGAATTTCCTCTCTACTTCTTGTTTAAATATTCAAGTCTCATCAGTATCACTCATCAATTTTCCCAATATATATCATTACAATGTCCTTCTGTAATTTTTTTTAATTTTACAGTGTTTTTTTCTCATATTACATCCCCATTTTTAGTTGTTTACTGTCTAAATGACCTTTATAACTATTGACATGGTATTGTATAAAACACATTATTTTAAGAAAAGCTTTCAATTAGGAAATTCTCTATGTATTTTGCTACATTAAATATACAGCTCAGTAGTCTGTGCATGTAAATATGGCATTAATGTTTTTCTTTCCTTGCTAAAATCTAGCCCAATAAAATGCTTAATAGAAAAAAAGAAGCACAGTTTATAAGTCAATAAACAGCGATTCTAATCAAATCCTCTGCTTGCCAGAAACACATCTTGATCAAGGAAACGTCTCTCAATTTCAGCATCCTCACTTGCAACGTGAAGAGCTTGGCTATGAAGACCTCAAGGACCTCTTCCAGGTTTAAGAATTTGTTTACTGATTTCAGTCTACTTTCCTCATCTCTGCCCCTCATTGAGGATACAGAGTACCTTTCAAGAATATATAAAATATCCTTACCAGTTATTCTACAGAGTTGACGTGTTCTTCTGAGAATAACATGTCCAAAATTGACTCTGAGATACAGTGTTCCTGTTTAAATGTTAGAATTAAAAAACAAACGTGTTCCAGGTCTGGCTTTTCCTCATGATTCCATTATAATGATTTAGTGGGTAACATCTTAATGGTAAACATATTATCTTGTTGAAACCGTGCCCCATAGGACTAAGGAAGTTGAGACGAACAGGAAATTTAAAGCTTGTTTTTCAGAGGTGTTTCTTTCTAATCAGCTAATTTTTCTTTTCAGCCCCCACTAATAAATCCACTAGGTGTCTCCACAGAGGCCCTTCCTGACACAGATGGTCACTGACATGGTTCTAACCTATTAACAAGGCCTTCATTCTTTACCCAAGATAACAAGCCCAACACCCCATCCAGTTAATACCCACTCTCAGAGCATGTGCATAGCCCCTCTCCTTGTCCTACAGGTGACCTCCTGATGTCAGGGGCCAGATTTTGCCTCATTTTAACGTTGAGTCTCCACCCCAAAGTGAACATAGGATGCATGTTACATGTATATTTGCTCAATGCACATGCTCCATCTGTCCTCATGAAGAGCCATAAATTTTCCTTGCCTTTTCCTTCAATATGTATGCAATCCCAATCCCTACAATAATAAAAACTTGTTTTAACCCCAGTCAGGGGAGACAGATTAGAACCCACTCTTGTCTCCCTGCTTGGATGTTTTGCAATGAATCTTTCCCTCTGCAAAAGACCTTGCTATTGTCTTTGGCTTTCAGTTTTGCACAGGCAAATGAACTCTTTTCAGTTTGGTAACATTGTGTGGAACATACTATGTCAATTTTCATTGCAATTTCCACTGCTGTTTAAAAAAACCCCACAGGTCCAAAATGGTCTCACTTAGACGGAGTTCCCAAAGTGGTGGTTAATACATAATCTAATTGCAATTTCAAATTCCGTCAAAGCTGTAGTCAGGAATTTCTCAATCTAGCCAAAGAGTCAGCCACCTGGGTCCTCTCCACTCCCACCCCCAAAGAAAAATGAGGTAATCTGCATTGATAAGACACCTTGTTTTTCCCCCTTAGAAAGTGTCCTAGCTTGGAACAATCCTTTTCTTTTGCTAATAACTTTCTTGCCCCACCCTCCTTCTATAGAAACTTTCCATCTTGTACAACTTCTTGAAGTGCCTCTCTACTAGTTAATGGGGTGCTGCCCCATTCATGAAGTTTAATAAAGCCAATTAGGTCTTCAGATTTAGTTTAATTTGGTTATTTAACAATACATACATACATACTTTTCTTGCATCTAAGATATGCATTAAACCTTCTAGACTACACTTTGACCGATTATATATCAACAAGACACATTTCAAAGTCTGTAATTTACCTTTCTTAGCTACATACAACTAGCTACTTTTTCCAACTAAAATGTAAGTAGGTACTATTTTTTGTCTATTTATATACATTTTTTAAAGTTTTATCACCTGAAGAATGGGTTAAGCCATGTAACACATCAAACCCCGGAAATGGTTACTGTGAGGAACAAAATGAGAGACTAGAATTTATCAGAACTCTAACTGAAAAGTGAAAAAAAAATTGTGAAAATACCGTGAAAGAAAACACTACTCATCCTGCTCATTACTCTGTAGAAGAGGAGTATAAACATTTAAAAATGTGGAATCTTTATTTCTAATATATATAAGAAGTACCACTCTTTTTCCCAATCATGAAAAACTAAAGTAATTAGTTTTCCTGCCTTTCCCATTCCTCCCAACACAGCAGACACACACACACACACACACACACACACGTATGTGCACATACCAAATCAAGAATGTATAGTATTTGGTGAGAATTTAAAAGTGTAAGACAATGTAGGTTATCAGCTGTCATTAAATTCAGGTAGCCTAGACACTTTGTGCAAGTAGCTATATTAATATCTAAAGCAATTTCCCTATAAAGAAGTTACTAATCACCTAGCAAAACAATAATTATTTTGCAGTTGCTCACTTTATGTCATATACTCTGCTAAGTGCCGGGGACATAGTCCTTAACAAGCAAATCATGGTTATCACAGAGTTAACTATCTATTTAGTGAAAAATGCACTTTTTAAATATACATAACTAAGTTAATCATTAGGAAATATGTTATATAAATATATCAAGAAGGACTCAACAAAGTCTGAGACTCAAAAGAAAAATATCCAGAGAAGAGAAATTAAGGTTAGACATAAGAACAAATAACATTAGCTGCATAGAGAGAAAAGGAAAACTCCAGGTTGAGAAAAGAGCCACTCTAAAGAACTTACAGGTCAAAAGAGTAGGGCTGGAGGACAGAGATGAGCAAGAATGTAGCTCTAGGTGAAGCTTGAGAGATGGGCCTTTTGGGCCCTAGTAAGGATTTTGGCTTTACTCTGATAAGAATAGGATTTATTAAAGGATGTTAACAGGCAATATCATGACTATACTTTCACTTTAAAAACATCATTCTGGCTTGTCTGAAAAAAAAGTATCAGAAGAAACAAGGTTAGAGACTTTGAAACCTCAATTAGGAGGCTGCTATATTAGTTCGAGTGAGACATGGAGGTAACCTGGCTTGGCTTGGGGATGTAGCAGTAGGAATGGAATTAATGGGATGCTCTCAGCAAATACACAGAACATAAAATTGTCAGGTTTTGTTGATTTATTGGGAAGTGGGAAGTGAAGGACAGAGAGAAAATGGGAATAACTCCTAGGATTTTAACTTGACCTTTTAGGTAAATGATAGTTTCCTGTATTGATAGTAGAAAGAGTAGAGAATAAATCTATTGAGTAAGTGTGGATGAAGACAATGAATTAAGGTTTGGATGTTTCTTTGAGATGGTCATGTAATATTCAAAACAGCTTAATACAGGTGTCTAGGTCAAAGATGTAGATGTAAGAATCAACAATATTTAGATATAACTAAAGCCAGACAAATGGGTGATATCTAAGTCTCCAAACTACATGTTTTAAAAGAGTGATTAAGATAATGAGTTCTGGCATCAAATTGACTAGTCCTAAGGAGATTTGAATCTTGGTCCTAACACACATCAGCTGAAGTATCTTGAGTAAGTTTATCAACCTCCTCTATGTCTTGTATTCTCATTTTAGAAATGGGAATAATGATAGTGGATACTTTATGGAGGTATCAAGAGTATTTCATTATTTAAAATATATTAAGTTCATAGAGTAGTGCCTGGCAAAAACTAAGTGCTCAGTAAATGTTAAATTATCATCATCATCATCATCATCATCTCCTAGAGAGACTATTGAGTGAAAAGAGGTTCAGGACAAAGTTATGAGAAGCTTCAACATTTGATAACCATTTAGGAAACAAAAAATGAAGATTGAAAAGAGAACCCAGAAAGCATTAAGCCAGAAGAGAACTGAAAAAATGTCCACTAGACTTAATAGCATGAAGGTAATTTTTTACCTCACGCCCATTTAAGCAAAAATCTAATGGTTGTGTTTGAGTAGTTAATGGGAAATAACCCAATGGAAAGTACAAAGAGTACATAAAGCTCTTTCAAGAGGTCACCTGTGAAAGGCAAGTGGCTGGAATGAAAGTGGTATAAGCAAAAAGTTTAAATATGGACAAGGATATTCTAGTAATAATAAAGAGATTGAAGATAAGGAAAAGGAAAGGGAGTCATGGAAGGATCATCAATAACCTAAGTTTCTGGGATAGAAACTGAGACTGCTCAAGTACTAATGTAGTAAGGGGGAAGTACTTAGAGATTTTAGCTGGAAAGAAATATAACTCCATCCTTGTGATAGAAGAGTAGAGAAAAGAAGAATAAGGACTATTTATATTTGGTTGTGAAAAAATGAGGTAATTTCTCTCTAAAATTTTCTTTCTCACTGAAAATAGAAGGCAAAGACATTTTGGGGGTTTGAATTGAAAATACTGGGGAAAACTTGTTATAGTAAATACAAAAAATTGAAGTGAATATCAATTACATTTATTAGTTGACTATGAAACAATATTAAGTGCAATCCTGAGATTAATAACCATCAATTTATGATAGCAATAGTGTGCCCTAATGTATAAGATTCTCCAGTGTTGCTTAGCTCTTTGGGTGTATACATAGATAAAGTGGACAATTTTATTCATCCACAGTTGAGATTTTTCTGATAAGAGAGCTTAAGAAATTTAGGTATAGGCATTAACTTATGTAATCTAATTTGTAATAGAAAGGGAATGATTCAAAGAAGGTTCTGATAGGTAGGGAGATATAAGAAGGGTATTGATAAGCTGGCATTCTCCATGAGCTCAGATGATGGAGATAATAGACTTAATAAGTGAATAATCGGGAAGCATAATATATTGCATGAGGACAGTGGGAATTCAAGGCTATTGGTCTGAGAAGACTACTAGATTTGAGTGATAGAAAGGTACTGAGTAGTAAAGACATAAGGCCAGAGCCCTGCTAGCAGAGCAAGATTTCTTCATCACTTCAGCTCATGTAGATTTTAGGCCTTGATCACCCATTTGTTGGTGTTTTTTTTTTTTTTTTTTTTTTAAGATTTTATTTATTTACTTGACAGAGCGCATGAGTGAGCACAAGCAGGGGGAGCAGCAGAGGGAGAGGGAAAAGCAGACTCCCCGCTGATCAGGGAGCCTGATGTGGGGCTTGATCCCAGGACCCTAGGATTATGATCTGAGCAGAAGGCAGATGCTTCACTGGCTGAGCCACCCAAGTGCCCCCTTGTTGATGTTTTTGTGCAGTTAATTCTTGGGGTATGGCTAGTAGAGTTTAAGGGAAGATTATTGTAGTTGAGAAGAACTGAGAAGCCAATGTGATGAATTGGTCATCTATGGATTTTACAGTCCAGAATGATGACAGGACTTGAAAGTAAAAGAAAGACTTTAATGCAGATACCAAAGTATCAGTGAATAAAGATGAGTGGCTAGGTGCTCATCTCTAAGGCAGAGACAAAGAAGACTAGAAGTGGCTTTCTCAGCTAATAAGAGATTTGGTTTTACTGAGACAAACACCAACCTGTCCTTCCCACACTGGGGAGGCTGTTAGGCTGCTATTTGAATTTTATTTAGTGAACGAATGTTTACATAACACTGTATCTCACAAACTGTTCTAAGCTTCTTAGAAATATTAACATACTTACTCCTCATAACAACCTTATAAAGATTACTAAGATACTCATTTAACAGATGAGGACATGTAAGCCCAGAGAGTTAATTACCTAAAGTCATATAACAAGTAAATAGTGGAACTGAGATTCAGCCCAGTTGGTGAGAAAGAGAAAGTGGTGGTAGGGAGGGGAGAGAGAGAGAGAGAGAGTAGCCAGCCCCTTCTTATTTAGGCTACTGGGGTTGTGGAAGAGGAAAATCCACTTGTATTTACAGCTAATATAAATATGGAATGATTTGAAATATGATAAAAGAGGTGGGCACAAATAAAGATTATGGGTGAAAAATCAGAAGTGGAGGTTGAATTTAGAGGAATAATCTTATCCGGGAGTAATTGAAAAGGAAGAAAAGTGACAGAAGTGTCACCTAGAAAAATGGAAGGCAAAGCTTTGCAAATTGTGTTTGAACAATTTTTCGATAGAAAAAGAGTGCTTAAAACCAGTTTGTGCCAAGACTGGAAACAATGTTAGAAATACTGTGCTTGGTCAGGGCTTTTTTCCTTCCATGCCACTACAGGCTGATGTAAATGATTTTATTCCCCAACAAGAATGGCATCTGTGGTCCAGCACAGCAAGTGTGAAGTGGGTTCTGGACATTAGTTGGACATTAGTTAACCATTCTTTTATCTCACGGCCCTGTTTACCACACTTCACTGTAGTATGTCTCTGTTAGTGCTTTTATTCCATTCTACTGTAAGTGGGTCATAAATATCCATTATTTTCATCACATTAAAAATGACTAAACCATATTCTTTTCTATTTCTCAAATTTCTGTATTTTTGATAGAAAGGACTGACAGGCAGTTGTCGAGTAAAGTTCTTAAGAACTTTAATAAGAGCTGAGCCTCTAGCCGTCTTGATGATTAATTAAGTATGAGAGATTAGTGTCACCCCTGCGGGGACACTGTGCCAAGCCAATACTTAGTGACAATATTAATTTTTCATGAAGGAGGATCCAGACTTCCCACTACTAATCTCACATCCAAGTTTTTTTTTAATAAAGCAATGAAAATCACCAGGTGAAAAAGAAATACCAAGAGAGAATAAATTACAAAAGAACTAAAGTAAAACTTAGAAAGCACAGTAAAGAACCCTGGAAGTTATCTAGTCAGAAAAATGCATGGCAGTCACACAACATCCTTTCTTTTCCATAGCCATGGCAGACAACAAAGAGTAGTCCCAGTGTTCTTTTCTGCTGAACACAAATCTTAGGTCCTAAAAACCTAAAAACAGTGTTTTGAATTGCTTTGGAAAATTAATGTATACTGCTGGTATATATTATGACACCAATTTGCAGTCCTCAGTAATGCATTATCTCTTCGTGTAAGAGAAAAGGAAACAGAAATTAAAAAGAGACTAAGCAACCAGTACAAGTCCAAATTACTGAGGGAGAAAGTCAGGACTAGAACACAGACTCACCAACTGCTTAATCAGGGAATTTCTAATGAAGTCCTTGGGGCTATCTTTGAAGACCTTCTTAGAACATCTTTGTTCTTTCTTTCCTATTTTAACTCTCTCACAATCACTCCTGAACATTGTTTATCTTCACTAATGCCCTTAGAGCAATCTTTGGTTTTTCAAGTGAAGTCTTTCATATATGTATACATTTGGTCTTTAATTTGTGCATTCTATAGAACACTTATGGTAGTCAATTCTATTTGAATTTAAAGAATGATCAAACTTCAATGTTTGTTATTGAATCTGGATGAATAAAAAAAAGATAAGTCCCATTTCATTTCATGCAATAGCTGATCTATTTTTTTATAAGGGAAGACAGGTGTGTGTCCTACATAAGTTTTCCTAATGAAAGACACAAATAAAGTCCTCCCTACAGATGGAGTCATTCATCTTTTTTGCTAGTTCATTGATTACACTAGACCCATCTACAGGGGATGTTGAGCCAGGATGACTGCTGCCCTCATGTTACAGATGAGGTGGGATGCTCAGTAGTGAGAGTCTAGTACTGTCCTCAAAACGCTGCCTCTAATGATTAAAGATAGTCCTTTTGCTTTAAGAGGTTTTAGGTAGAGCTACATTTTTTTCAGTTTTACTGAGGTATAATTGACAGACAAAATTGAAATATACTTAAAGTGTACAACGAGATAACTTGATATGTGTATACATTGTAAAGGATTCCCACCATCTGAGTTAATTAACACATTTTTGACTATAGTTAAAAATACTATATTGTATAATTGAAATTTGCTAAGAGTTTATAACTTAAGTGTTCTCAGACACACACAAAAGGATGTAAATACAGGTGAAGCAATATTTTAAACTTCATAGATTAAGATTTACAAGGATTTTAAGAGTTAAAAGTATGCCTCCCCCCCCCCCAAGAGGGGGGAATGTATATTTCCTAGTAGGAAGAAAAAAGAGAATTAAAATGGAAATTTAAAAATATGGTGTTTTGGCATTTTGCTTCACTGTTTTTCCATGCCCAGGCCTTTCTTTCATTAATGCCCTTATATTTATTCCTATGAGCACATTAATGGTACTAAAATATCTTTTGGGATCGGGATTGAGGATGTCCCAATTGAAATGACATTCACTTCATTTCAGAATATTGTGATACTGGGATTGTAGAAATTACAAAGTTTTATTTATTTTTATTATAAAAAATCACAAATTTTTATTTATTTTATTTTTTTATTACAACGTTTATTTTAGAACAATGTAGAGCTTAAACCACAGTCTTCTTTCTTGGGTGTCAGTCTTGTAGAGAGACTCAGTTTTTCCTCTCTTTTCTCATTATTACTCTGAAACTGAACTTAAGTGGACTGTAAGAACAGGATTCTGTTTTTGCCAATTTTTCTTTGGCAACTCTCCATTTTCTAGCATGTAATCTGTTCCAGATAATGCAAAATGTTCCCCTGTACCTTAGGAATTACCTAGAGGTAATAAATTATTCAAAACCTGTAGCTGGATCCTCTCAGATTTTCTTTTAAAATTTTCTTATATTTTTGTTTTCATTTTAGTATTCCATTATGTGTATTATGTTTGCAAGGCATTTAAAACCCTTTGGGAATTTGAGAGTAAAGGGGATAAATGCTGCCTTCCTTCCAAAACATTATCAGCCTTAGGCTATCTCTGAATCATGAATACTTAAAAATAATTGGAATGCCTCTGAATACTTAATTGACGGATAGAAAAATGTTTTTTATTTTTATTTTATTTTATTTTTTTAAGATTTTATTTATTTGACAGAGAGAGACACAGCCAGAGAGGGAACACAAGCAGGGGGAGTGGAAGAGGGAGAAGCAGGCTTCCTGTGGAGCAGGGAGCCCGATGCGGGGCTCGATCCCAGGACCCTGGGATCATGACCTGAGCCGAAGGCAGACGCTTAACCATCTGAGCCACCCAGGTGCCCGAAAAATGTTTTTTAATTACCTATAGTCCTTTATAAGTTTTGAAATCTAAAAATAAATTATTAAATGTATAATAAGGAGCTTAATAAATAGGCAAATATAATTACCAGTGAGATGTGAGCTTGAATAGAGATGGTAGAAACTGTTCATCGGTGTGATCTGTGGTCAGCATTCTCCTTGTAAACAGCTCATATGTCTAATATGCTCTCATTTTCAAATGCTAGTAAGCGTTCTGGTCTTTTCTCTCAACATATAAGTAAGAACTTAATTTTCTACCTAGGATTTGGAATAGGAAGGGTATGTTCATAGAATGCCACAGAGTAGATTGGCCTTTGAAAGCTTGCCATTGAAATTCATTTACCCTTAGCTTATCTAAGTTTCAATTTTCTTCAAAATTCTACTCTCTCACTACAAATATTCCATTAATTTATTCAATAACTTTTTTGGTCCTAATTCAACAAGAATTTCATAGGGCTACTACAGCTCTTAAGTTTTGTGCAAAGTGGTGTCAATTCACAGATAAACCAGCCACTGTGCCAAGTGATGTATCTCAGAGTCCAGTGTAAGAAAACCCAGAAGGTAGAATGTAGACAGTAGAATATTTATGTCAGAATTTTCCATAATAGCCAGAAGCTATAAGTAATCTCAAAAATGGCCATTGCCGAGTGGACAGATACAGTGTGGCACATTTACATAATAGAAAACAGGCAACAGTGAAAATGAATGAATCACAGCTACATTCAGCAACATGGATGAACCTTAGAAACATAATGTAAAATAAATAAAGCTACAGGAAAAAATACATACTATGGTATTCCACTTTATGTATATTTAAAAAATGGCACAATAAAACTACAAATTTTAGGTGGGTTAACCTAAATGGCTAAAGGGCAAAGAAAGGTGAGGAAATTATTAAAAATAAATGTTAGGGTATATCTGTAAAATCCATCTGATATATTCAGAACATCCCATCCTAAAAAAAACAGAATACACATTCTTTTCAAGTACACATGGAACATTCTCCAGAATAGGTCACATACTAGCACACAAAACAAACCTCAACAAATTCAAGATCAAAATGATACCATGCATATTTTAACCACAACACTATGAAACTGGAAATCAAACACAAGAAAATATCTGAAAGACCATAAATATACGGAGGTTAAATAACATGCTACTAAACAAAGAATGTGTTAACCAAGAAATCAAAGAAGAAATAAAAAAATGCATGGAAACAAATGAAAATGAAAACAAAATGGTGCAACACCTTTAGGATTCAACAAAAGCAGTCCTAAGAGGGAAGTACATAGCAATACAGGCTTACCTCAAGAAGCAAGAAAAATCTCAAATAAACAACCTAACCTTGCACCTAAAGGAGCAATAAAAAGAACAACAAACAAAACCTAAAACTGGTAGAAGGAAGGAAATAATAAATATTAGAGCAGAAATAAATGATATAGAAACTAAAAAACAATAGAACAGATCAATTAAACCAAGAGCTTATTCTTTGAAAAAATCAATAATATTGATAAACCTCTAGACAGACTTATCAAGAAAGAAAGGAATCAAATAAACAAAATCACAAACGAGGGAGGAGAAATAACAATCAACACCAACAGAAATACAAACAATCATAAGAGAATATTGTAAAAAACTATATGCCAACAAATTGAACAACCTAGAAGAAATGGGTAAGTTCATAGACATATAAACAACCAGAATTGAAACAGAAGGAAATAGAAAATTTGAACAGACTTAATAACCAGCAAAGAAATTGAGTCAGTAATTAAAAAACTCCCAACAAACAAAATTCCAGGACCAGAAGGCTTTACAGGTACCGAATATTTGGAGAGGAGCTAATACTTATTCTTCAAAAATATTCTAAAATATAGAACAGGAAGGAGAACTTCCAAGTTCATTCTGAGGCCAGCATTATCCTGATACTGAAACCAGATAAAGACATCACTAAAAAAAGAAAACTATAGGCCCATATCCCTGATGAACATAGATGCAAAAATTCTCAATAAAATACTAGCAAACGAAATTCAATAATACGTTAAAAAAAATCATTCACCATGAACAAGTGGGATTTATTCCAGAGTTGCAAGGGTGGTTCAACACTCGCAAATCAATCAATGTGATACATCACATCAATAAGAGAAAGGATGAGAACCAAATGATCATTTCAAATCATGCCACAGAATCAAAGATGCAGAAAAAGCATTTGACAAAGTACAACATCCATTCATGATAAAAACCCTCAACAAAATAGGTTTATAGGAAACATAGCTGAACATAATAAAAACCATATATGAGAAAGCCGCAGCTAACACCCTCAATGGGGAAAATCTGAGAACTTCTCCCCTAAGTTCAGAAAAAGACAAGTTTGTCCATTCTCACCACTTTTATTCAACATAGTCCTAGAAGTTCTAGCTGCAGCAATCAGTCGACAAAAAGAAATAAAAGTAATCCAAATCAGTAAGAAAGAAGTAAAATACTCACTATTTTCAGATGACAGGAAGCTCTATATAGAAAACTCTAAAAACTCCACCAAAAAACTGCTAGAACTGATAAATTCAGTAAAGTCACAGGATACAAAATCAAGGTATAGAAATCTATTGCATTTCTATACACTGATAATGAAGTAGCAGAAAGAGAAAGTAAGAAAAAAACCCATTTATAATTGCACCTAAAATAAAAAGATACCTAGGAATAAAACTAACCAAAGAGGTGAAAGACCTGTAGTCTTGAAAACTATAAAACACTGATGAATGAAACTTCAGATGACACAAAGAAATAGAAAGACATTCCATTGGAAGAACAAATATTGTTCTCATGGGTTGGAAGAACAAATATTGTTAAAATGCCTATACTCCCCAAAGCAATCTACACATTTAACGCAATCCCTATCAAAATACCAACAGCATTTTTCACAGAGTTAGAACAAATAATTCCAAAATTTGTATGGAACCACAAAAGACCCGGAGTAGTCAAAGCAATCTTGAAGAAGAAAAGCAAAGCTGGAGGCATCACAATTCTGAACTTCAAGTTATATTACAAAGCTGTAATTATCTAGACAATATGGTACTGGCATGAAAATTGACATATAGATCAATAGAACAGAACAGAAAACCCAGAAATAAACCTACAGCTATATGGTCAATTAATCTTCGACAAAGCAGGTAAGAATATCCAATGTAAAAACAGTCTCTTCAACAAATGGTGTTGGGAAAACTGGACAGCAACATGCAAAAGAATTAAATTGGACCATTTTCTTAGACCATGTATTAAATGTATTAAAAACCTAAATGTGAGACAGGAATCCATCAAAATCCTATGGGAGAACACAGGCAGTAACCTCTTTGACATAAGCTGGAGCAACTTCTTTCTAGATATGTCTCCTGAGGCAAGGGTAACAAAAGGAAATATAAATCACTGGGACTACATCAAAATTAAAAGCTTCTGCACAGGGAGGGAGACAATCAACAAAACCAAAGGGCAACCTATGGAATGGAAGAAGATATTTGCAAATGACATACCTGATAAAGGTTTAGTATCAAAAATCTATAAAGAACTTATCAAACTCATAAAAAACAAATACTCCAATTAAAAAATAGGCAGAAGACATGAACAGACATTCCTCCAAAGAAGACATGCAGATGGCTAATAGACACATGAAAAGATGCTCATCATCACTTATCATCAGGGAAATGCAAATCAAAACTATGATGAAATATCACTTAACACCTGTCAGAATGGCTAAAATCAACAACATAAAAAACAACAGATGTCGGTAAGGATGTGGAGAAAAAAGAACGCTCATGCACTGTTGGTGGGAATGCAAACTGGAGAAGTCAATGTGGAAAACAGTATGGAGTTTCCTCAAAAAGTTAAAAATAGAACTGCCTTATAATCCAGCAATTGCACTACTAGGTATTTACCCAAAGAATACAAGAACACAAATTCAAAGGGATACATGCGCCCCTATGTTTCTGGCAGCATTTCTTACAATAGCCAAGATACAGAAGCAGCCCAAGTGTCCACTGATAGATGAATGGATAATGAAGAAGTGGCATATATATATATATATATATATATATATATATATATATATATACACACACACATATATACATATATGTGTGTGTCTGTGTGTATGTATATATACAATGGGATACTATTCAGCCATAAAAAAGAATGAAATATTGCCATTTGCATGACATAGATGGAGCTAGAGAGTGTAATGTTAAGCTAAATAAGCCAGTCAGAGAAAGACAAATACTATATGATTTCACTTGTATGTGGAAATTAAGAAACAAAGCAAACAAGCAAAGGGGACAAAATAAGAGAGAGAGAGACTCTTAACTATAGAGAATAATCTGGTGGTTACCAGAGGGGAGGTGGGTGGGGCATGGATAAAATAGGTGATGGAGATTAAGGAGTGCACTTGTGATGAGCACAGAGTGATGTATGGAAGTGTTGAATTATTATTTTGTACACCTGAAACTAATAGAACACTGTATATTAACTAATTGGAATTAAAATAAAAACACAAATAAAAATAAATAAATAAATGTTAGGGTAGTGGTGACTTTTGAGGAAAAAAGGAGATTATAATTAAAAACAGTTATATAGAAAGACGTGGTGCCCTTCATAGTGTATACACAGATGTTTGTTTTATACTACTTTATTAGGCTGTGCACATTTTTAAATTTTATGTACATGTTATTTTTCAAAATAAAGATATTTTTTAAAAAAAGTGTAATGTATCCCAAAAAGTGACATATTTGTTTTTTGTGGTTGTTGTTTGTTATATGTTTTCTATACTAGAGGTTATTATAGTCCATGACAGTGGAAACTGCTTTGCTCAACACTGCATACCTTTTTTTTTTAAAGATTTTGTTTATTTATTTGTCAGGGAGACAGAGAGTGCACACAAGAGAGCCCAAATAAGAGGAGCGGCAGAGAGAGAGGGAGAAGCAGTCTCCCTGCTGAGCCAGGAGCCTGATGCGGGGCTCGATCCCAGGACACCGGGATCATGACCTGACCTGAAGGCAGATGTTTAACTGACTGAGCCACCCAGGCATCCCTCAACACTGCGTACTTAACGCCTAACCCTTAGCATGCGCTTAGTGTTATCGAATAAATGAACAGGTGGAAGTATTAGCAAGTAATAAAAATTGCATGTACCCCCAAAACTTTTAGTATACATTGTTTATTATGGGTAAAATTTGTATAAGATTGAAAAAAAAACTAAAAATCAAAGTCACTGGGGCATTGGGTGGCTCAGTCGGTTAAGCGTCCAATTCTTAATTTCGGCTCAGGTCATGATCTCAGGGTCCTGAGATGGAGCCCCAGGTCAGCCTCCATACTCAGTGAGGAGTCTGTTTGAGGGTTTTCTCTCTCTCCCTCTGACTGTGCCTCTCCCCCCCTCTATAATAAATAAATAAATCTTAAAAAAATCAAAGTCATTTTCTAATTAACTTACTAGTTAAATTGAAGTGACTGAAAAAAGAAAAAGTGGCAAGCACAGTGTTGAGAGCTCCATGAGCCTCCCACATTTCTGCATGTCTTGCAAGCAGAGGCATTGACTACCTTTGCTCTGGACTATCTTATACATTACCTTTGTTTGTCACCTTCTAGAGCAGGGGGCAGGTTTTCTTACTGCCCATTATAAAAGACTTGGGGTTCCTAAATTCAGAATTCCTCTTCTGTAATGCAACCTATGTGTGCCTGTGGACCTGATCCTCTTCTTATTACCCTGTGGGCATTGGAATTTGAGTAACTGATACAAATGCTGATATTCTGGCTATTGTCTTTGCTATGAGTAATGAACAGGTTTTTTGTGTTTTTTGTTTTTTCCAGAGGGGGGTCTTGTGTCTTCTACAGCATTTATGGATCTTTGGCAGACTAACTTTTAGCTGTCATATAGAGTAAAATGTCAGACCCTTCTCAGCTCTTGACACACAGATATTTTCTTAGGAAACTCCTAGAACCCCAGAAAGCTGGATGGACCAAATCTATTCCAATAGCTTATCTTTAAATGCATATTTATGGGGCACCTGAGTGGCTCACTTAAGTGTCTGCCTTCGGCTCAGGTCATGATCCTAGGGTCCTGGGATCAAGCCCTGCTTTGGGCTCCTTGCTCCACGGGAAGCCTGCTTCTCCCTCTCCCACTCCTTCTGCTTGTGTTCTCTCTCTCGCTGTGTCTCTCTCTGTCAAATAATTAAATAAAATCTTTAAAATAAATAAAATGCATGTTTATTACAAAATCATTAGAAGTTCTGGCAGTTTATTTTAATAACCAATAATGTATATTTTTTCTAGGGAAGTGTCATGAATTATCACATTCAAACTGAGCTTTACTTTACCCAAAACAAGTGTTTTAAAGGAAATGCTAAAAGTGAAAAAGAGCAATGAAAGTTTTTCTTCATAATTTTCCTGTTTATGTAGGTATAATAAGTGTTAGATTTTCCCTCATATATTGGATATATTTAATTAGCTATTGAAAGAAGATTTTGAGAACTTGATTTTTTAAGTGAAATCCTGAAAAAAAAAATTCCTCTATGCACAGTATGCTAAAACTGCATTTATAGGTAATGCTTCACAAAATATGTCAAAGCTAAATGAGTTCTATAGGACATTACACAGCAGATATTTTGGACATGAAAATGTCAGAACAACAGGAAACCAAAATGCAAAGGCTTTTCTTTACTTTCTGAAAAGAAAAATGACTGGCAAATGAATACAAATATTATTTAGAACTACTCAAAACCATCAAAATAACTTTCATGAAAATTAGCGCCATTAAATACTCAGTATCTAATTAACTCTAGCTCTTGCCAATGGGATTTTCCCTTAATTTTCTTTGAGCCCTATTAGTCTCATGCCATAATACTTTAATATTGGAAAAGTCATGGAAAATAATGAGAATGCTCCCTATGTGCCAAGCTTTAAGTGTTTTGTCTGTCTTACACCACTTAATCTCTAAGTCAACCTAATACTATTAGGTACTATGAGGTAGGTATTAACAGATAATCACATCTTAAATCACATATTTTCAAAATACACTTTTATGTAATGTCCATAGTTCATCGTCACTGTTGGGTAGAGAGTTGTGCTAATAATTCCAAGCTCTTGGGACTGTCTTCATGTGGTTCAGGTAGGTTTGCTATGCTCCAGGGTCAGTCATTGCTCTCAAATGCATGCAACTTTTTATGGAAGTTAGCGGAAGACAGGACGACTGCAGGGCTATTATTGGGAAAGCTATCTGGTCATGCCTTAAAACTTTGAGGTGGTAATTTCAGATGTATTCCTGAGTCACAGCCCTATTTTTTTTTACGTTCCATAACAGGGAATCCTTTCAAATAAGTTTTGCCCTTCATTTACAGATATACTATAAATTATTAAATTATATCACCACTTTATTTCTGTGTTTATGGTTTTATCATCACCACATTCTTATTTATTATAACAAATGATCTGATAAATACTTTGTAAGGTTCTTCCAGATGTTATCTCACTTAATACTCACAATCAGCCTTTGAGATAGGCATTAATGTCTCTCATTTTATAGGCTATAAAACAAAAACTTAGAAAGATCATTTGTTGGTCCCAAAGCCATATGTCTGTCTAGTGGATATCAAAGCAGGTTGAAATATAGATTTTTCAATCCCAAGAATTGCTTCCTTTTTAGCATGTTTCATTGTGTAACCAATACGATTAGACTTATATATGTTTATTTATCAGATATTAATAGGATAGGTACTACATGCCAGACTATGATCTAGGAACTGGTATTTCCAATGTCTCTGCCTTCCAGGTGCTTATATGTGGGGACAAATACACATAAGCAAAAGGACAATTTTAGCTAGTATTTAGCACTATACTTCAGTTATAAATTGCTGTATAAAGAACCACTACAAAACTCAAGGGGTTTAAAGCAACATTTTTTTGATCATGACTCTCTGGATCAACTGGAAAGATCTGCTGATCTTACCTGGGCTCACTGATGGGGCTGGCCCCCTCACTCACATATCTGGGTCTTGCTAGTGTGTTGGCTGGGTTATCTCTCCATGCAGCCTCTTACTATTCAGTAGACTAGACTTAGGATAGGCATCATCATGTAGTGGATGGAGCAAGGGGGAAAAGCACAAGCTTGTGACTCTGGTTAGTAGCTCCTGAGGTGTTGCATTCAGTCTTCCTATCAAAAGACCATGGAAACACTGAAAATGATCTTTAAAACATTCATACCACAAGTATGGATTGATAGGTAAATACTACTAGAATTTAGAAATACAAGAATGATGACATTTGACCGAAATCATAAGCAATAGCCCATCATGCGATATAAAGCCAAGGATTTGTGAAAGCATTCTCCCAAAAATCAATTAAAAAATATTTTTCTCCCTGCTCTTCCCCACCCTCCCACAGTTTGCTTCATTTTTAAGAACACAAGCTTTAGTGTCCTTCCAATGGAAGAGTGCTGAATTTTAAAGCAACCAGAATGCATTCTGCATTTTTATTATTTATTTTATTATTATTATTTTAAATAAACAGTCCTTTGACAAAAAGGGTGAGGGATTATAGAGACCATTGGCATTTAACTAGTAAATGCACATGCAAATTTGAGAATGTTAATTGGAAGTATTATATACTTGTCATTTTAGGGATTCAGTTACTTTTTGAATTCAGTTTTGTTGCAGGTAAATTTTTATTAGTGAATTGATTATTATTAGAATATTTTTAGAATTAAGTAAATATTTTTTTATTATTCTATGTAGTAAAGGTGTATACCATCACAGAATACAAGAGAGTGGGGTAGGCATGAGGTTTTCCATCTCTGCAAGTTATTTAGAAGCCTTGAAACCTGTCTGCAATGGAGTTTACTTAGAAAAGCTTTACGAATTGCCATTATTTTTGATGTTATTGGTTAACACTAATATATAACATCAAAAATAATTGTCTGCTACATTTGGCAACAATCCCCAAATCTTTCTCTATACCTTTCTACAAATTTAGAAAACACAGCAAATAACACAATGGCAATTCTGAGAGCTCTTCCTCACTGAGCATGGTTGTCCTGTCCCTATGATGACCACTACTATTACCATTGTGTTTCGCACTCCCCCTGCTTGTGTTCCCTCTCTCGCTGTGTCTCTGTCAAATAAATAAATAAAATATTCAAAAAAAAAAAAGGACTTTAGCTTTCTTGCTGAGTGAGACAGAGACCACTGGAGGGTCTTGTGTGTGCCTAGCGGCATGATCTGACTTTCATTTTAATAGGCACGTACTGGTGAGTGGATAAGACTGAGGCTGCACCAGAGAAGTTATGGGGAGGTCAGCTTGAAATCTACTGCAGTAATCCAGACATAGAAAGCATAGATGTTTCTGAATCATCTCTACACACAGATTCCATCTAATCCTGTGGACTATTGCACCAAAAACTCCCTAACCTACTCTCTCCTACCTAACTGCCGAGATCAATAGATACTCCCCATTCCCTTGGGAAAACCTCCTGTCTGAAAGAGCATGGCTGATAGGCTCTCAGTTCTCTCAGGCCCAACTACCTGTCAAGTAGTATTGATTATTTTTTGTATTAATTTATGAAGTAATCCAAATAAATATTACATAAATAAGTTAAATGTGTGTACAAAAAATGAGTTGTTACTTCTATGAAAACCAAGTGAAATTCTTTGGAAGAAACTGATAAAAAGTAATTTGGTTTTAAAATACTATCGAATTATGTGAGGAAGATGATTTTATTCATTTATTTATTTTCCACATTTTTATTTAAATTCTAGTTAGTTAACATATAGTGTAATATTGGTTTCAGGAGTAGAATTCAGTGATTCATCGCTTACATGCAACACCCAGTGCTCATCACAACAAGTGTCCTCCCTAATCCCCATCATCCATTTAGCCCATCCCCCACTTACCCCCCCTCCAGCAACCCTCAGTTTGTTCTCTATAGTTAAGAGTCTCTTAGGGTTTACCTCCCTCTCTGTGAGGAAGATGATTTTAAAAGACTGGCGGAGAGGAAAGAAAAATCTAGAAAGACACTTTACTTAGATTGCCTTATGAGTCTCTTTAAGTATAATGTCTACTTTAAAGTAAACCAAACTAGGGGTGCCTGGGTGGCTCAGTCGGCTAAGTATCTGCCTTTGGCTCAGGTCATGATCCCGGGGTCCTAGGATCAAGCCCCACATCAGGCTTCCTGCTCAGCAGAGAGTCTGCTTCTCTCTCTCTCTGCACATCCCCTGCTCTCTCTCTCTTTCAAATAAGTAAATAAAATCTTAAAAAAATAAATAAGTAAACCAAACTGTTGCACTTGAGATGGGTAATGCAGGAAAGATTAGACAATATCCAATCAACAGACTCATATTCAAATAAAAGGCCTCAGGCCAAAATCAAAATATTGGTAGATATATACAGTTAGTTGTTTAAATTAAAATAAAATATCTAAATCTTACACATCTTTAAATGATTCTCTGCTTTAAACATGTATTTTCAATTACTCAGTTACAGCCTCTACCCCTGATTGCATCAAATAATAAAAAGGTTTCTACTTATGTTTAATATCAGGTCTTTAAGTAAAACTATAAAAACTGTTTGGAATTTTTTTCTTAAGATTTTATTTATTTATTTGACAGAGAGAGAGAGCAGGAGAGCACAAGCAGGGGGAGCACAGAGGGGATCATGACCTGAGCCGAAGGTAGTTGTTTAACCAACTGAGCCACCCAGGTGCCCCCAAAACTGTTTGGAATTTTTATCTGAAAACAATCATAACTGATAATTAGTGATTTATTCATCTACATAACATGGAACAATTAAAGCAAGCTTTTGCCATAGACTCTTAGGCTCTGTTCAAATAAGCCTGAGCTAACTGGAAATTGAAGTTTAAATTGGAATTTCTAGGATTCAGTCTTTTCCTATAGAAATGCGTAATTAACACAAAAAGTGTGTAAAACTAAACCTACCAAATAAAAAACAAATCAGCTTGTTCCTTACAAACTTCCACAGGTGTCTTATGTCAAAATTGTGAATATTCAAATTAAATACTTAAAAAGCATGTGAAAACTTTTAGGATATGGAAAGTGGTATTTCAATGGCTAGTATTGAAAGGTTTTGTATTTTGTGTGTGTGCTTTATTTTATCACAATACTTAAGAAATATTATGGTCTCCCACAGATAATCTTCCTAATTGAGGGGTAATTATGGAAATTGTACAAAAGTGATCCAAATACAAAATAATATTATACTCCTGGCATGATCATCCTCTCTCAATTTTCTAATAAACAGATAAATGGTTTTGGTTGAATCATATTCACACTTTAACCTTGATGCTTTCCTAACTCTCCCGTGTTCAAGGTGTTGATAATCAGGCTACCCCAGAACCCTTGCCAGATTCGTTGCCCTTCTCAGGACATTTTTTAGATCTAGCAGAGTTATATGAAGTAAAAAATATAAGGAGCTGACCCGGTATAGGCATACCTCATCTCATTGTGCTTCACAAATGTTGTGTTTGTTACAAACTGAAGGTTTTTGGCAACCCCAAATTGAGCAAGTCTATCGGTGCCATTTTTCCAACAACATTTATTCACTTTGTGTCTCAGTGTTTGGTAATTCTCACAAGATTTCAAACTTTTTCATGTGTTCTGGTGATTTGTGGCAAGTGATCTTTCATATTACTCTTGTAATTGTTTTGGTGTGCCACGAACCACACCCTTATAACAAGGCAAACTTAATCAGCAAATGTGTGTTCTGACTATTCCACTGATCTGCTGTTTCCCCGTCTCTTTCCCTCCCCTTCTGCCTCCCTATTCCCTGACACAGCAATATTGAAATTAGACCAATTAAGAATTCTACAAGGGTCTCTGAGTGTTCAAGTTAAAGGAAGAGTCTCACATCTCTCACTTTAAATCAACACCTAGAAATGTTAAGTTTAGTGAGAAATGCATGTTGAAAGCTGAGATGGGCCAAAAGCTAGGTCGTTTGCACCAGCTGGAAAGTTGTGGATGCAAAGGAAACATTCTTGAAGGAAATTAGAAGTGTTACTCCACCGAATACATGAATGATAAGAGAGTGAAATGTCCTCATTGCTGATATGGAGAAAGTTTTAGAGGACAGAATAAACGAGCCACAATATTCCTTTAAGCCAAAGCCTAATCCAGAGCAAGGCTTTAACTATCTTAAGTCTATGAGGGCTGAGAGAGGGGAAGAAGCTGCATAAGAGAAGTTTAAAGCTGGGTTAGTGTATGGGATTTAAGGAAAGAAGCTGTCTCCATAACGGGTGCAGGGTGAAGCAGCAGGTGCTGATATAGAAGCTGCAGTAAATTATCCAGAAGATCTAGCTAAGATAATTAATGAAGGTGGCTACACAAAACAGTAGATTTTCAAGGTAGACAAAACAGTCTTCTATTGGAAGAAGCTGCCAAGATAGCTACAGAGAAGTCAGTGCCTGGCTTCAAAGCTTCAAAGGACAGCCTGACTCTCTTATTAGGGGTTAACATAGCTGGTGACTTGAAGTTGCAGCCAATGCTTATTGACCAGTCCCCAAATCCCAGGGCTTTTAAGAAGTATGCTAAATATACTCTATAAATTGTATGCTAAATATACTCTATAAATAGCCCATGGATCAAGGATGATTTTGACATTCAAGTCTTATTTAAGAAACAGATTTTATAAGGTTATTGCTGCAATACATGGTGATTCTTCTAATGGACCTGGACAAAGTCAATTGAAAGCCTTCTGGAAAAGATTCACCATTCTAGATGCCATTAAGAACATTCATGATTCAGGGGTGACTGCATGGCTCAGGTGATTAAGCATCTGACCCTTTATCTCAGCTCAGGCCTTGATCTCAAGGTCATGAGTTCCAGCCCCACTTTGGGCTCCATGCTGGGCGTGGAGTCTACTTAAAAAAAAAAAACAAAAAACAAAAAACCAGAAACAAAACCAAAACAAAACAAAAAAACATTCATGATTCATAGGAAGAGGTCAAAAGATCAACATTAATAGGAGTTTGGAAGAAGTTGATTCCAACCCTCACGAATGACTTCCAGGGGTTCAAGACTCTAGTGGAGGAAGTAACTACAGATGTGATGGAAATAATAAGAGAATTAGAATTAAAAGTGGAGCCTGAAGATATAACTGAATTGCTACAATCTCATGATGAAACTTGAGTGGATAAAGAATTGCTTTTAATGACTGAGTGAAGAAAATGCTGTCTTGAGATGGAATTTACTCCTAGTGAAGACACTGTGAAGATTGTTGAGGTGACAGCAAAGGATTTAGAAAATTACAAAAACTTTATAAAGCAGTGGCAGGGTTTGAGAGGATTGGCTCCAAATTTGAAAGAGGTTCTACTGTGGGTGAAACGCCAAACAGCATCTCACTCTACAGAGAAATTGTTGGTGAAATGAATAGTCAATCAATGCAGCAAACGTCATTGCTGTCTTATTTTAAGAAAGTGCCCTATAAATACAGAAACTCTCTCTGATGGTTGCCAGAGAGGAGTGGGTTTGGCGGTGAGCAAAATAGGCGAAGGGGAGGAGAATATACAGGATTCTAGTGATGGAATGAATAAGTCACAGGAATAAGTAGCAGAGCATAAGGAATACAATATTATTGTAATAGTGATGTAACGGGACAGGTGGTAGCTACACTGTGGTGAACATAACATAATATATAAACTCGTCAAATCACCAAATTGGACACCTGAAACTAATATAACGTGTGTCAACTATACTCAAATTAAAAAAAAAAGAAATTGCCAGGGCCACCCCAACCTTCAGTAACCACCATCCTGATCAGTCAGCAGCCATCAACCTCAAGACAAGGCCCTCCACCAGCAAAAACATTATGACTTGCCTAAAGCTCAGATGATGGTGAGCATTTTTTAGCAATAAAGTGTTTTTTTTGTTTTGTTTTGTTTTGTTTTTTAGAGAGAGAAAGAGCAGAGGTGGGGAAGGTGGGGAGAGGGAGAGGAAGAGAGAGAATCTCAAGCAGGCTCCACGCTGACAGAGCACTTGACTCCACGACCCTGAGACCAAGACCCAGCCTGAAATCAAGAGCTGAACGCCCAACTGACTGAGCCACTGAGGTGTCCCAGCAATAGAGTATTTTTAAATTAAGGTATGTACATTTTTTAGACATAATGCTATTCCATACTTAATAGACTACGGTATTGTGTAAACATAACTTTTATATGTACTAGGAAAACAAAAAATTCATTCACCTTGCTTTATTGTGATATTCACCTTATTGAGGTTGTCTTGAAATGAACCCACAATATCTCTGTACATAGCAAATAAGAAACATTTGATCAATAATAGCTACATATGTAAAATTTTTATAATTTACTTTTAATAATATTGAGGGACATTAAGGGAGGTTTTGATAGTATGTCCAAACTCAAAGCAGGTAATGTAGAAATTACAATATGCGAGTGTGTCCAACATAGGTTTCTACTCTTTTTTTAAGTAATCTCTACACCCAACAAGAGGCTCAAACTCCACAACCCTGAGATCAAGAGTCACATGCTTCACTGACTGAGCCTGCCAGAGGCCCAAGGTTGTACTCTTTGAACCAGAATTTACTAGCTGAACATTTTAAAAGCAATCACTTAACCTCTTTAAGCTTCAGTACATGTTTTGTATGTTTTCTCTATGGGCCAAATGATATAAAGGAAAAGAAAAAAAAAATTCAAAACAGGATCTAGACAAAATAAGCGCGAAGCAAGTTACAGGTATCATTATTATCAGTGTCAGCATTTTTAGGACATGCTTTCAATGACCCTGACAATGTAAGAGAAACATTACTAAGAAAGAAATGCAGTATTTCACATAAAAGATATAAGTGAATATATTCCTAAATTGGCACACAGTTTTATAACCAAACAAGTAACATTTTCAAAGTATAAAGACAAAATAAGATCTTTATTAAAAGTCTTCATTTATTATGTATAATAGCCTCTTGAATCCTCCAAAACCTATTAAAACCAAACAAAATCTAAAATATGTATTTGATCCACCCCGCCAATCTTTACCTATCTTTCAGCATTGCTTTGTTTCTACACATTTACAATATTTAGATAGTAACTCCCCCACCCCTGTGTGTATCCCATGCAGTGGGCCAACTCCCTCTTTGAAAATATTTGGAGGGGAAAATAAACTTCTTTCCATTGTCTCTGTTTAAAATGATCACATATGCACATACTCTTAATAAATGCCTTCTTATGTAATTATGTTTTTCTACACAATAAAAGAATTGTTTTCTTAACCATAAGTTTGACCATTTCGGTACTCACAATTTTAGGTAAATAACGCACTATATGACATTTAAATACTCTGTTGTGTGGTTTTAATATTCATTTTCAGTCTCTTTCTTATCTACTTGTATTTTTCTATTTAAGAGAGAGTCATAGGGGCGCCTGGGTGGCTCAGTTGGTTAAGCATCTGACTTCAGCTCAGGTCATGATCTCAAAAAAAAAAAAAAGATTTTATAGTAATGAAAACTGCTATAAACATTATGAAATACGTTACACACACAGATACATGTATTTGACTAACCAAAGAATTACAACTTTATCTAGCCCAAAAGTGTATTGTGATAATTAGTGGAATTGAGAAAACATAACACTTTGGAAACAGAAACAGACATCTGTAGGATACCAAACAAGGGTTATTATTATCAGTTTATTTGGATGCTAACATTATTGAAGTAATGCTGATGTTTTAAAAGCAGAGATACAGAGTTACTAATGATTTAAAATGAGAAGCTAACACTACAGTGTGGAACCCAAGTGGCAAAAGTCCCATAAATATGTATGCTGTCGAGAAGCTCTTATAATTCAATTTGGAAATATATGGTGGTGATGTTGTGGAATGAATCGTCAAAAAGCAATACACGGTTCTAGGAAAAATCCATTTAGCTCACATAATATATGACTTCCACTATTGCTAGGTCTCGTCACTAAGGCAGAAGGCAAGTAAAACAATATCTTGCTACTCAAATCCATTAATTTGTATGTGTGTCCCTTCTTAAAATATTAAATATAAAGAATTTATAAATATTAATATTTCAATATAATCAGGGAATTGTGTTAGCCTAGTTAAACAGTTTTCAAATATTTTGAGTGACTTTGCATATTACTTGCTGTACTAATTCAAACTCTTACTATTAAAATAAGAATCACCAAGAAGTTCTGCCTGCCAATTTATTTTAAGATTTTATTTATTTATTTGACACAGAGAGAGAGAGACAGTACAAGCAGAGGGAGAGAGAGAAGCAGAGAGACACAGCGAGATCAGGAACACAAGCAGGGGAAGTGGGAGGGGGAGAAGCAGGCTTCCCACAGAGCAGGGAGCCTGATGCGGGGCTCGATCCCAGGATCTTGGGATCATGACCTGAGCCAAAGGCAGACGCTTAACTGACTGAGCCACCCAGGCACCCCTGCCTGCCAATGTTTTTAAGGCTTAAGAAATGTTATGGATATAACTGCAGTCTTCTTGTTAATTCAGAATATTTCCCTCTGAATATTTAACTAATATCAGAATATTTTCCACACTGAAAAAATTCCATCCGTGGGCCTTATCTATGACAATTCTTTAAATGTAAAGTATCAAGGTGATTTATTCTTTTTTTTTAATTTATTTATTTTTTTATTCTTATGTTAATCCCCATACATTACATCATTAGTTTTAGATGAAGTGTTTTTTTTTTTTTAAGGTGATTTATTCTTAAAGTGAAAAGATGAGCATATTACATTTATTAGCTCACCTTTTCCTCCAAAGGCATATGACCTCCCAGTTGTATGCTTAAATAGCACAAAAATGCAAATTATCACAGAAAGATACTAATTGAAAATTGCAAATAGTCATAGGGAACCAATGTTTTATTTGTGTGGTCCTCCTACTTAAGACCTTATGTTTTCAATGAATAAAATCCCATGCAAATCAGTGAGAGAAAGAAATGTGAAATTACAACATATAGCAGATGCTTGCAGTGCCCCCTCCTTATCCCCTCAGTCCATCATGGTCTGTGGCACGCACATTGCCAGCTAACTACCACCGGGTCACAAGGAGTCTGCTTTACTGCTTAAGTGCTTTCTCCACCATCAGGTCAGGACAACCACCCAGAGGATACAGGCCTAGCCCAGCAGTGCCCCTGAGGAAATCCTTACCCTCAGGGAAAAACGACTTGATGGATAATTGCCCTAGCTTCCTGGTCTTTGATGAAAAAACTATGAAGGAAGTACTGTATGGTTCCTCAGAAGGTCCCCAGAGAAATTCAACAGCATTTGCTCACAGTGGTACCCAGCTCATAACTCACGCTTATCAGCCTTTTCCCTTCCTTGTCTCACTTTTGTCTTTACTTCCGCTTCCTGGAATCACTTCCAGATAAACTACTTGTGCCATGTCTCAGGCTCTACTTCCAACAGAATCCAAAAAATGCAGGGCACACAACTCTCAGGCAAAAATTTCAGCAGGTTCTTACTGGGTTTGAAAGAGCATCAAGAATGTATAATTTCTCAAAAATGTTCTTTTATATGTTTCTTTTGATGGTCTCTCTCTTTCTTCTCTCCTTCCCCCGCCTTTTTCCAAAGTTGAGCAGTTTAATTTTCTTTTTGGTTTAGCTTCTGTAAATCCACACAATCAAGGTCTCACTTTCCATCCTGGGCAGGTTAGAAATATGTTTTCTTAAACAAAGACAATTTTGTCTGTGAGTAAATTTTTGTGCCACTGTTGACATCATTTTTTAAAATATGTTCATATATTGTAAGATAGAACTTGTTTTTATCTTTCGGGTACATCTTTATTCCATCCTTTCCCATGATAATTCTAGGAGATAAATACCATATTTGGTCATTTCTGCACCTGTGGTTTGATTATAAGTTCAGTGATAAGAGCTAGTATTTACCATGTATTAAAGAAAAGGAGACAGAATGTAGTCATGCAGAATTAACCAAGAGTTTTCAGCTGGAATGACATATCTACTTAATTGGAAGTGTTGGCTTAAATCATTGTGTGAAACAGAACTCTTGGAACAAGTCCGGATTAGTGGAAACATGTATCAAGATCTGTTAGTGGTAACTACCAGGGTTGCAGAAGTGAAAATACCCCATAAGGTAGGCATTTTCCTCTTCCTGACTAAAATGGGCTGGAAAGAGTATGGGCTTTGAGACTAAAAATACGTTCTAATTCTAAATCTGCCACCTAATGTGTGATTAGGGTAAATTGCTTAACTTCCGTAAATCTCAGTATCTTCATTTGTAAAACCAAAGAATAATAATATCTACTTCAGAAAAAAGATTAAACCACATAATGTATTTCAAAGTGTATAGAATTCTGGTAGAGTTCTTACTATATAACTGAACCCAATTAAAGTTCACTGAACCCAATCACTTTACTTCCTCATTAAGGGTGGATAATCCAGGAAAAGGCTGTGATAGTGCCGGTAATTGCCAAATTTGTAAAAACTCATGTAAAATAAAAAAAGAGAAGTAGAAATAATAAATCACTGAGGTACTAGTAAAAACTTATTGTGCACACACCAAAAAGATAGCTTGCTAGCCAGGAGCACTCAAACCAAAACATGGGATGAGGGGCGCCTGGGTGGCTCAGTTGGTTGAGCAACTGCCTTCGGCTCAGGTCGTGATCCTGGAGTCCCGGGATCGAGTCCCGCATCGGGCTCCCTGCTCGGCAGGGAGTCTGCTTCTCCCTCTGACCCTCCCCCCTCTCATGTGCTCTCTCTCGTTCTCTCTGTCTCAAATAAATAAATAAAATCTTAAAAAAAAAAAACATAGGATGAGGCTCTGAGGTGTATTGTTATAAAGCAGGGTACATAGTACGGACTCAGTGACTGCTTATTCTTCACAGTGATCGGTTATATATTAGAATTTTTTTTTAATGAAAGGGAATTTGTTAGTGGTTATCTCATACAAATTTTAGAGAACAATTTAAGTTTTGCTTATGATTTTCAGAGGCATAAGCAAGAAGTGACCCAGGTCAAGTTTGCATTGGCTGTCTTACAGAATAAACTAAATTTTTTTTTAAGATTTTATTTATTTCTTTGACAGAGACACAACAAGAGTGGGAACACAAGCAGGGGGAGTGGGAGAGAGAGAAGCAGGCTTCCCACCGAGCGGGGAGCCTGATGCGGGGCTCGATCCCAGGACCCTGGGATCATGACCAGAGCCGAGGGCAGACGCTTAATGACTGAGCCACCCAGGCGCCCCTAGAATAAACTAAATTAAGCTATTATCTGCTCAAGGAATTTTCAAATCTGGTTTCCTTTTGTGTTTGATTTTAACACAGCTATATGGTCAAGCATATATTTGCCACCTGCTGTGGACAAAGAATCTCACTAAAAATATAAAAGAAACATAGAAAAATAAATGAGTTATTTAGTAAATAATTTATTTTCTAAAGTAAATCTCTGCTACATTCAAATGTTTGTGTTCCTGTTCAAATATTTTCTTCAGACAACTTGCATTTTGAGAAAGTTTCTTGAATTATTTCTTACTGTACAATTAATCTTTTCTCAGGTTTGTGATACAGGCTCAATGATATAGAAATTGCTTTTATTTCAATTTTCAACTTCAGAAACACTTTTCCAGTAACAGGAGATATATTCAATTGCTTTTTAGGACAATATAATGTTTGTCATGTTGGGACATAGTAAACGGATTTTCTTCTTTGCCATTATATAGACTTAGTTTTCCTATGCTTGTACTCTTCAGAAAAATATCACCAGCAGCTCCTCGTTTTCCTTCCCCTAAATGCTGCATATTCTTTCTGATAGCATTTTTTCTCTACAGATCAGGAAGATGTTAACAAATTTTTACTTTGGACATTTTTAATATTTAGACTTTGATCCATAAATTTTAAGGAAGGATTATTTTAAATTGCTTATTAACTATCAATCATGGCCCCGTCTTCCAAAGATACAACACAGAGAGGTCTCCAGGCGTTTAAAAGCCAAAGGGCCTAATGTGTGGCTTAAGAGTTGACTACCAGCCATATGCTCTATTAACATAATGATTTAGTGTGTCATCTCCCATCTGACTTCTGGCTGTGGGATGCGCATTCTAAAATCACTGCCTCTTTGTGAGTCCTCATACTTTTAGTTTGGAACACAAAACTCCCTGATTTTCAGGACTTCAATGGCTTCCAAACCATGGTTAGAGGTCTAGACTTTTGGCTCTGGCCAAATCACTCCCTCCTGTCTGAGCCGCTACCCTTTCTAGAAGAGAGGTGCCAAGGAGCTCACGAATCCTAGCTCACTGCTGCCACCTTCTGGTCTTGAGTGTTAGTTCTGACTCCCCCACCCCCCACCCCCCATCCATCCAACATAGGTTTTAGCCCTTAAAATCTGTTGTTTGTTAAACTTGGATAAAGAAAAATAATAATAATTATTTGATTTTGAAATTAAAGTTTGAATTTACAACAGGGCCACATGCCCTTAATTATCTTGACATTTCATTATATCTAAGGATTATTTTTAAGCTTCACCATACTGGCATAATGTAGTAATAAAAATACAGCTTTCTTCTTTGTCTCATCTTGACAGGCAACTACTGTGATGTAAATACTGCTGAATTCATTTTGTAATTATTGTATTATTGTTCTAGTTTAAATTTAAATTCTGTAGCAAAGACTTATAATCAGCCGAATAGCATCAACATGTCAGTGGGAGGTTATAACAAGGCATGTTGATGTGGACAAGCATTTCATGAGCTAAGGGTAACAGCATTGGTATAATGTGCCTCAAATTGGCTCACAGGCTCAGGACCAAGGACAGATGTGATGTGGGTGGACAGCTAGTGAAGCAAGTCTAGGCTCCATCCCAAGCTCCCCACTCACTCTGTGGACACAGCAGAATGTTACTGATAGAACTATGGCTGTTATTACATCAAAAGTGTGGAAAAAACATGGAAAGATAAGACAAAAAAGCATCAATAATGTTAGAAGAATTCTTAACATTTTCATTCAATAGTCAAACAGTGAATCTGAGCCAGAGAGAGTATTTCTTCTTTGTGATAAAAGTACTTATCTCTTGCAAAATGATGAAAATCCAAAAATGCTGTCATTATAAATGTTAGCTTCTTCAACAGACATACGGATCCAAGTGCACCCTCTCTAAAACCAATGCAGAGCTTAAGTTCTATTTTTTTTAGGGTTAGTGGGAGGGGCAGAGGGAGAGGGAGAGAGAGAGTCTTAAGCAGGATCCATGCCCAGCACAGAGCCCCATGTGGGGCTCCGTCTCATGACCCTGAGATCATGACCTAAGCTGAAATCAAGAGTTGGATGCTTGACTGACTGAGCCACCCAGACGCCCCCAGAGTCTAAGTTCTATCACTGGAAGATGGAAACCTATAGGGGTTCATTTCATTCTCTCACAGGAGGTCAAGTTTTGGCCCAATTCTAAGTACATAGGTCAGGGTAAAATCCACTACTAGTTGAAGGACTACTGACTGCTTTTCAGAGTCAAGAGAAAACAGAATAAAGCAGAGTTTGTAAACTCAGGTGTCTAGAGGGACTAGGTTGGTAAGCTAAATTAGAGAAGAAATTTCTTCTGTTCAGTGTAGCTATAAGAAAAAAGCCTACATGTGTGAAAAATGCTAACTGACCTTAAACCTCAAGCATTTAAGGGACAATATAAGAGTGATGGCTTCTGTCACCAAGTGAAAAAAAAAAACAACCCAAATTTACTTAAGTGAGCAACCCTAAGTTTTGCCATCTAAACATGTAAGCCAAGTATACTAGAGGTTTTTTGTTTTTTTTTTAAGTCAACAAATTGATTATTTAGGTGAATTCTCCTGAGCTTTTTTGTTTTGTTTTGTTTTTTAAAGTAGGCTCCATGCCCAGCGTGGAGCCCCACGTGGGGCTTGAACTCACAACCCTGAGACCAAGACCTGAGCTGAATCAAGTGTCAGATGCTTAACTGAACCACCCAGGCACCCCAAATTCTTCTGATTTTTAAGAAATGAAAACTCATATGATTTGTAAAATCAGTGTGAGAACCAAGGGGATGCCCAATCCCAATGAGCAGCCTGACAATTGGTAACACTTGGAATAAAGGCTGTGTGTTCATAAGCATCATCTTCTCAGGGCTTCTGCCAGCATCCAGTATTCATTTAGTTCATTCTGTAATTACTCTTGGATTCCTTCAACTTCTGAGGGCCTTGCTCTGAAGGTCTGGTGTGATAAAACAGGACTTGGCTTGGCACCAATTTAGAATGGAGCACTGACCTTAGGAAGACTGGTTAGGATTTAAGTAAAGGAGGTAGCGTCTGAATCTAACACAGCTGTCACTGTACTGGGATTTGGGCCCAAAGTCTTATAGTTACAAACATCATAATTTTCCCCAGAATGCCTCCTGGGCATTTCTTCCTCCCTTAACTGAGGCAGAAGTAGTAATAAATCATTCATTCCTTCTCAACAGCTCCCTTAACTGAGGCTGTAGCTGGTAATAAATCATTCATTCCTTCTCAACAGCTAGGGTTTTTTTTTTTTTTTCTAGTCTTTTCTTTTAAAAAAAAAAAAGATTTTATTTATTTATTTGAGAGAGAGAGAATGAGAGACAGAGAGCACGAGAGGGAAGAGGGTCAGAAGGAGAAGCAGACCCCCCGCCAAGCAGGGAGCCCGATGCGGGACTCAATCCCGGGACTCCAAGATCATGACCTGAGCCGAAGGCAGTCGCTTAACCAACTGAGCCACCCAGGCGCCCATCTAGTCTTTTCTTTCATTTTGCATCTATAAAGTATAATATTTAAATGCTATAAGACCAACAACAAATTATCATAGAAAATTGTTTTTTCATATTCTGTGTTGATAATAATGTCTACATATGCCAGATTTATGATAGGGATTATGATTTGTGACATACACTCATGTCCAAATACCATGCCACTGTTGGACTCAATCTATGCTTGACTCCAGACCATGGAAATTGCGACACAGATCTCTTGCATTTCTGCATGTCTTATTAGTGAGGCAGTAACTGTCCTTTGTAGTGAATAGTCTTTTCATCGATGTTTGTCTGGCGAACGGCCAGAGACAGATTACCACCCTCTGGAAGAAAGGCTGAGCATGCTTCTGCCCATAATAAGAGATTTGTGTTCGCCAAGTTCAACACCACTACAATGCAGACATCCACTGGACCCATTCACATCACCCCTGAGACTTGAGGTCAAAGGAGACTGAAACAAATATGCTGATGCTCACACTGCTGGCTGGATCATGAGTAATAAACTCCTTCATACCTGACCCAGACGTCTTGTGTCTTCTGCCAGCATCCAGAAAGCTCTTTCCTTTCTATCTTCTTAGCGTCTAAGTGAGGTGAAATCTCAGGTACTTCACAGTTCTTGATGGTGCCATGCCTGTAGCAGAATGCTGGCTACTTCCATGCAACTTGCCCTGTGACGTATGCTTCCCATTCTCCTGCGTGCTCCTACTGCCCTGTGAGTTCAGATCTCAGACCTGATTCATCCTCTCCGGTTACTTGATTTTGCTGCTGGTCCAGTTTGCTCTTCCCTTCTCTCTGACCTGGAACGCTGCTATTTTTTTACAAGCTCAACTTTGGTGTCCCCTGCCCATTTGCCATTCTCTAGGACTTTAATCAATTTTGTTCTCTATTTTTGCTAACTCTGCATGGCAATGACAGATGGCAGGGCCTGTGGTTCACTACAGATGCTGAGATAGCACTTTCTTTTTCAGTCCTTCACCAAACTGTAGAATAATTTAGTGCCCCCAAATATATACTTATGATGGCTATCATTTGTTTTTAATCCAGATGTCAGTTATGTTCTTCTTCCTTCTAATGACCTAGATGAGGTTGCCTCAACAAACTTTCTTTTCTTTTTTGCATAAAATCCAAACGGTGTGCTTCCAACACTTTCTCTAAATCCCTGAAGGTCTTGAGCCCTCGAGTCCTTTTCTGGCTCTGACTTCTTGGCTCTGCTAATGTTGTTTTCTGTTCCGAGTCTTGCAGTTGGCTGTTTTGTTTTGCTTTGTTTTGTTTGTTTGTTTGGTTTTGGTTTTGTTTTTTTAATCTCTGCCCTGGCATTAACTCAAACATGAAATGGTGCCCCTTATCTTGATTTTCACTGAAGAAGAAAAAACACTATAAAAGACCAATGCACATATATAAGATTTATTAAAGGTTTGAAGACCATTTTTCACTGCAGCAAAGATACAGGAGTTAGTAGATTTTTCATTCTTCCTGTTGTAGAGTGGATATTTAACACATGCTAGTAAGTGTGATGCCTAGTCTCAATGCCATCATCCATAGGGTGCCTTTCTCTGGTGTATGCTGGGACACCATTAACTGCATCATTCAGGTTCTTCTGTCTGCTAGCTCCCTGTTGCCTTCAGCCAATAAGAGGCACAAGACAGAAATTAGAGCACCGTAGGAGAGCATAGGGCAGCTTAGTTATTCCCCTGCTTCCTCTCTACTTCACCATGGTCCAGTGGAAGCTACATTATTCTACCAAAGCCCACAAGCCCTGTCCAGTGTCCTTCTCGCATAGTCCCTGGCCCTTTTAGGCTTATCACTGCTGCTAGGCTCTAGCACTTCATCATCCCTTACTGATTCCCTGGCTCAAAGTTCTAGAAATTGTCCCTTCATTAAACCACCTTCAGGGGGGGAAAGATGGTGGAGGAGTAGGGGACCCTATTCCAACTGGTCCCTGAATTGAGCTGGATATCTACCAGACCACTCTGAACACCCACAAAATCAGCCTGAGATGTAAGAAGATAGATCTGGATCTCTACAAACAGAATATCGCAGGCAGTTGGTTTCGAGGTACGAAGCGGGGAGCTGTGATTCTGCGGGCAGATATCGGAGGATAAACAGAAGGGGGAGGGAGCCTGGCCGTTGGGATCCTACACTGCCAGTGAGCGATAGCCTCCTGTGCTGGGGACTGGGCACACACTCGAAGTCTGGTAGCGGCAGGGAAAGGACTTTAGCATAGCTCCCGGACAGAAACCCGGAGCTGCGGGGCCACATGTGCGAAATGGGGGCTGTGGCGTTCTAGAAGCACAAAGGGCAGAGACGTGCCCTGACCTGGACGTGAGGACTGGGAGCACTACTGAGGGGTGCACACCCAGGATGCTGCAGTTTATAGCAGCACAGACGGAAATGGAGATAGTGTGGCCTGGAGAGCTCACTGAAGAACAGACTGCGATCTCTCTGTTCTGAGGCAGGGGTTGGAAATGGTCTCTTCTGCTCTGACTCTTCGAAGAGACGCAGAAAGTTGCCAGGGAAAGCCGCCAGAGAACAAAAGCCCCAAAACACCAGTTTCCACTGAGCCCATCCCCCACCACAGGGGGCAGGGCAACTCTGCCCAAACAGGGTTGCCAGAGTAACAGCACAGCAGGCCCCTCCCCCAGAAGACAGCTGTGAAAACAGGAGGCCAGTAACCCTAAGGTCCCTAGAAAACAGGTGCATCTTGCTTGGGTTGTGGTCAATAATTTGGACTCTATACATTCCCTTAATCACCCCTCAACAGAGTGACTAGGAGGAGGAACACCTAAAATAGGAAAGACTCAGAGATTATTACTTATGCCACAGATTTACAAATGGATTCAGATATAAACAAGATGTCAGAGATGGAATTCACACTAGCAATTGTGAAGATAATAGCTAGAATGGAGAATCAATGGCAACATAAAGTCTCTAAGGGCAGAAATGAAAGCTGAATTGGCAGAACTTAAAAATGCTATCAGTAAGATCCAATCTAATCTAGTTAATCTAACAGCTAGGGTAAGTGAGGCAGAAGAATGAATTAGTGGCCTGCAAGACCATTTAATAGATAAAAAGGGAAAAGAGGAGACCAGGGAAAAACAACTTAGAATCCATCAAAATAGAATCAGAGAAGTAAATGACACCAGGAAACGTTCCAATGTCAGAATTATTGGAATCCCTGAGGGGGTGGAGAGAGAGAGAGGACTAGAAGATATATTTGAGCAAATCATAGCTGAGAACTTCCCTAATCTGGGGAATGAAACAAACATTCATGTCCTAGAGGCAGAGAGGACCCCTCCCAAGATCAAGGAAAACAGGCCAACACCCTAGCATGTAATAGTAAAACTCGCAAATCTTAGAACCAAGGAAACCATCTTAAGGGCAGTTAGGGGGAAGAGATTCCTTATGCACAGAGGGAGGAACATCAGAATAATGTCGGACCTATCCATAGAGACCTGGCAAGCCAGAAAGCCCTGGCAAGACATATTCAGGGTACTAAACAAAAATAACATGAATCCAAAAATACTTTATCTGGCAAGGCTCTCATTTAGAATGGATGGAGAGATGCAGAGCTTCAAGACTGGCAGAAGTTGAAAGAATATGTGACCACTAAGCCGGCCCTGCAAGAAATATTAAGCGGGGTTCTAAAAAGGAGAAAGACCCCAAGAGTGATATACAACAGAAATTTATAGGGACAATCTATAAAAACAAGGTCTTCACAGGCAACATGATGACAATAAATTCATATCTTTCAATAATCACTCTCAACGTGAATGGCCTAAATGCTCCCATAAAATGGCGCAGGGTTGCAGATTGGATAAAAAGACAGGACCCATCCACGTGCTGTCTACAAGAGACTCATTTTGAACCTAAAGATACATCCAACTGAAAGTGAAGGAATGGGGATCCATCATCCATGCCAACGGACCACAAAAGAAAGCTGGGGTAGCAATTCTTATATCAGACAAATTAGATTTTAAACTAAAGACTGTAGTTAGAGACACAGAACGACACTATATCATTCTTAAAGGGTCTATCCAACAAGAAGATCTAACAATTGTAAATATCTACACCCCCAACATGGGAGCAGCCACCTACATAAGCCAACTGTTAACCAAAATAAAGAGTCATATTGATAATAATACATTAATTGTAGGAGACCTCAATACTCCACTCTCAGCAATAGACAGATCATTGAAGCAGAAAATCAACAAAGAAACAAGAGCTTTGAATGACACACTGGACCAGATGGACCTCATAGATATATACAGAACATTCCACCCTAAAACAACAGAATACCCATTCTTCTCGAGCACACATGGAATTTTCTCCAGGATAGACCACATACTGGGTCACAAATCAGGTCTCAACTGATACCAAAAGACTGAGATTATTCCCTGCATATTCTCAGACCATAATGCTTTAAAACTGGAACTCAATCACAAGAAAAAATTTGGCAGAAATTCAAACACTTGGAAGCTAAAGACCACTCTGCTCAAGAACGTTTGGGTCAACCAAGAAATCAAAGAAAAACTTAAACAATTCATGGAAACCAATGAGAAGGAAAACACATTGGTTCAAAACCTATGGGATACTGCAAAGGCGGTACTAAGGAGAAATACACAGCCATCCCAGCCTCACTCAAAAAAACAGAAAAATTCCGAATTCATCAATGAACTCTACACCTTAAAGAACTAGAGAAAAAGCAACAAATGATGCCTGAGCCATGCATTAGAAGAGAAATAATTAAGATTAGAGCAGAGAAAAATGAATTAGAAACCAGAAACACAGTAGACCAGATTAACGAAACTAGAAGCTGGTTCTTTGAAAGAATTAATAAGATCGATAAACCACTGGCCAGACTTATCCAAAAGAAAAGAGAAAGGACCCAAATTAATAAAATTATGAATGAAAGGGGAGAGATCACGACTAACACCAAGGAAATAGAAACAATTATTAGAAATTATTATCAACAACTGTATGCCAATAAACTGAGAAATCTGCATGAAATGGATGCCTTCCTGGAAACCTATAAACTGCCAAGACTGAAACAGGAAGAAATTGACAATCTGAATAGGCCAATAATGAGTAACGAGATTGAAGCAGTGATCAAAAACCTCCCAAAAAACAAGAGTCCAGGGCCTGATGGATTCCCTGGGAAATTCTACCAAACATTCAAAGAAGAAATAACACCTATTCTGAAACTGTTTCAAAAAATAGAAACAGAAGGAAAGCTTCCAGACTCATTCTATGAGGCCAGCATTACCTTAATCCCCAAACAAGACGAAGACCCCATCAAAAAGGAGAATTTCAGACCAATATCCCTGATGAATATGGATTCCAAAATTCTTAACAAAATGCTAGGTAATTGGATCCAACAATACATTGAAAGGATCATCCACCACGACCAAGTGGGATTTATCCCCAGGATGCAAAGGTGGTTCAACATTTGCAAATCAATCAATGTGATAGAACACATTAATAAGAGGAGAGAGAAGAACCATATAGTCCTCTCAACTGATGCAGAAAAAGCATTTGACAAAATATAGCATCTTTTCCTGATTAAAACTCTTCAGAGTATAGGGATAGAGGGAACACTCCTCAAGTTCATAAAATCCATCTATGAAAAATCCACAGCCAATATCATTCTCAATGGGGAAAAGCTGAGAGCCTTTCCTTTAAGATCAGGAACACGACAAGGAGGGGTGCCTGGGTGGCTCAGTCATTAAGCGTCTGCCTTTGGCTCAGGTCATGATCATAGGGTCCTGGGATCGAGCCCCACATCGGGCTCCCTGCTCCACCGGAAGCCTGCTTCTCCCTCTCCCCCTCCCCCTACTTGTGTTCCCTCTCTCGCTGTCTCTCTCTCTGTCAAATAAATAAATAAAATCTTTAAAAAAAAAAAAAAAGGAACACGACAAGGATACCCACTCTCACCGCTATTGTTCAACATAGTATTAGAAGTCCTAGCAACAGCAATCAGACAACAAAAAGAAATAAAAGGTATTCAAATTGGAAAAGAAGAAGTCAAACTCTCTCTTTTTGCAGATGACATAATATTTTATTTGGAAAACCCAAAAGACTCCACCCCCAAATTAGTAGAACTCATACAGCAATTCAGTAATGTGGCAGGATACAAAATCAATTGCTTTCTTATACACTAACAATGCCACTGTAGAAAGAGAAATTAGAGAAACGATCCCATTTACAATAGCACCAAAAACCATAAGATACCTCGGAATAAACCTAACCAAAGAGGTAAAGGATCTATACTCGAGGAACTACAAAACACTCATGAAAGAAATTGAGGAAAACACAAAAAGATGGAAAAACATTCCATGCTCATAGATCGGAAGAATAAACATCGTTAAAATGTCTATGCTACCCAGAGCAAGCTATATCTTCAATGCTATCCTGATCAAAATTCCAATGACATTTTTCAAAGTGCTGGAACAAACAATCCTAAAATTTGTATGGAATCAGAAAAGACCCCAAATCACCAAGGAAATGTTGAAAAAGAACAAAAAAGCTGGGGGCATCATGTTGACCGATTTCAAGCTATATTACAAATCAGTGATCACCAAGACAGCATGGTACTGGCACAAAAACAGACATACAGACCAATGGAACAGAATAGAGAGCCAGATATGGACCCTCAACTCTATGGTCGAATAATCTTCGACAAAGCAGGAAAAAATATGCAATGGAAAAAAGACAGTCTCTTCAAAAAATGCTGCTGGGAAAATTGGACAGCCACATGCAGAAGAATGAAACTCGACCATTCTCTAACACCATACACAAAGATAAACTCAAAATGGATGAAAGACCTCAATGTGAGACAGGAATCCACCAAAATGCTAGAGGAGAACATAGGCAATAACCTCTTTGACATTGCCACAGCAACTTCTTTCAAGGTACATCTCCAAAAGCTAGTGAAACAAAAGCAAAAATGAACTTGTGGGACTTCATCAAGATAAAAAGCTTCTACACAGCAAAGGAAACAGTCAACTAAACAAAGAGGCAACCCACAGAATGGGAGAAGATATTTGCAAATGACACTACACATAAAGGGCTGGTATCCAAGATCTATAAAGAACTTCTCAAACTCAGCACCCAAAAAACAATAATTAAGTCAAAAAATGAGCAGAAGACACGAACAGACACTTCTCTGAAGATGACATACAAATGGCTAACAGACACATGAAAAAATGTTCATCATCATTAGCCATCAGGGAAATTCAAATCAAAACCACATTGAGATACCACCTTACACCAGTTAGAATGGCAAAAATTGACAGGGCAAGAAATAACAAATGTTAGAGAGGTTGTGGAGAAAGGGGAAACCTCTTACACTGTTGGTGGGGTTGCAAGTTGGTACATCCACTTTGAAAAACAGTGTGGAGGTGCCTCAAAAAATTACATATAGAGCTACCGTACGGCCCAGCAATGGCACTCCTGGGTATTTACCCCAAAGACACAGATGTAGTGAAAAGAAGGGTCATATGCACTCCAATGTTCATAGCAGCAATGTCCTCAATAGCAAAACTGTGGAAAGAGCCGAGATGCCCTTCAACAGATGAATGGATAAAGAAGATGTGGTCCATATATACCATGGAATATTACTCAGCCATCAGAAAGGATGAATACCCAACTTTTATATCAACATGGATGGGACTGGAGGAGATTATGCTAAGTGAAATAAGTCAAGCAGAGAAAGTCAATTATCATATGGTTTCACTTATTTGTGGAACATAAGGAATAGCATGGAGGACATTAGGAGAAGGAAGGGAAAAATGAAGGGGGGGAGTCGGAGGGAGAGATGAACCATGACAGACTATGGACTCTGAGAAACTGAGGGTTTTAGAGGGGAGGGTGGTGGGGGAATGGGTTAACCCAGTGATGGGTATTAAGGGGGGCACTTGCTGCATGGAGCACTGGGTGTTATACGAAAACAATGAATCGTGGATCACCACATCAAAAACTAATGATGTATTGTATGCTGTATGGTGACTAACATGACATGATAAAATTAAAAAAAAAAAAAACACCTTCAGCTAACTTTGTGAGGATATCATCTCTTTCTTTCTGGTAACCTGCCTCGTATATCCAAGCACTGAAAGTATTTTATTTCTTTTTTTTTTAAGATTTTATTTATTTATTTGAGGGAGAGAGAATGAGAGAGAGAGCACATGAGAGGGGGGAGGGTCAGAGGGAGAAG
This sequence comes from Mirounga angustirostris, assembly GCF_029215605.1. Taxonomy (NCBI): domain Eukaryota; kingdom Metazoa; phylum Chordata; class Mammalia; order Carnivora; family Phocidae; genus Mirounga; species Mirounga angustirostris. The sequence continues at coordinate 137,683,223 of NW_026991710.1, forward strand.
CAGACTCCCTGCTGAGCAGGGACTCCAGGATCATGACCTGAGCCGAAGGCAGTCGCTTAACCAACTGAGCCACCCAGGCACCCCAGTATTTTATTTCTAATTCCGATTTTCTAGTAAAGGGGCAGAAGTTCAGCACGAGTAAGTGACTTGCCGAAGATCACTCAACCTCTAATGGGAAAATCCAGGATATAATTATGAATGAATTGTTTCCAAAGTCTGCCCTGTTTTTCTCATGTCAGGCTACTTCTCAAACAGTGTTTTATAATTCAGTTGATTGCTTTCACTAATGGAGGCCCCATAAGAGCAAGCATGCTTTAAAATACTTTTCTAAACATTGTTCTATTGTTTCTGCAAACTTCTGGATGTTTAAAAGTTGAAAAACAGTAAGAGTTCCAAATGAAGTTCTTGCAATCATGAAAGATCTATATGGTTTATACTGAAGAAAGAAGGACAAACAGAAAAAGGTAAAAAAATATTGTCCAGATGTCATTCAATTATTGCTTTATATTTCCCCGTAAAGCATTTATTTCTCAGTCTAAAGGAGGCAGAATCTAAAGGCAGGATTCTGTAAAGCTTTCTCAGTTAATTAACCAGGATTAAAAACAAAAGCCTGTTATTTATATCTATTGTCCATCACATTACCAAGAAAAATTTAGAGACGAGTCTTAAAATTTAAAGTAAGAACAACAAGCACTAGAATATCAATAAAAGATATTCTTGAAGATGATTTTAAATTTACTTTTATTAGAACCTGCCACGGAAGTCTTGCATAGTCAAAAAAAAAAAAAATCAAGGTTGATGTCAGTGGGGTGAAATGAAACTTGGTCTCATTAGCTGTTCAGAAACTCAGACTAGATCTCTATTCACTGCACAACTATTGAATAGATAAATATCTTTTTTGACAGTCTGACAGATACTACAGACACCTAATGGAAATGTGTAAAATTAAAATCGATTCCAGTTTTCTCAGTCATATTCAGTGTATCCCTCAGTATATTAATGTTCTTGCTTTTCTATAACTTCTATGACTATTTACTTAAAATGATTTTTAAAAAAGAAATTTAGTTAATAATTTGGCCATTTTATAAGAAATTTTATTGTGCCCCTTTTTGTCCCTTTACATATATTGCATGAAAATATTGTTTCTGAACATACTTAGTGGCAAAAACAACTCTCTCTCTTTGGGTGGTACTGTCAGTTATTGGCATATATATATTCCAATACATACATATACCTGTGAAAAATTTACCTCACTAAAATGATTCTAATAGTAGCCCTGGGTTAATCAGTTCTTTATGGATGAGAGTGACTTTTAGATATTTATTTTCAATAAATACATTTTAGGACATTTTGGGAAAAACAGAAATTCAAGGCTAAATAATTGGATCTTGTCTAAACTTTTTGCCGCATCTGATGAGGGGTCTGTAAACCAAAATGTTCAACAGTAACAATAACGAAAGCATTTTCCATAATGAATGGCCAAAAGGCATGGTAAATACAGGGAACACAAAAAGGTCACTTCAAATACCATTAAAGAACTATAAAGTATCTGTGCCAGGAGCAGGAGGACCCCAAACAAAGAAATTGCCCAGCTCTTTATGCACAATCCCTGGGACTAGTGTGAGTCATACCCAGATCTATACTGAAGCCCCACTTACCCTGCCCAGCACACATTATCCTGACTTCAAGCAGCTAAATTTCTTAGTGGGGCTCAGCAAGATTGAGACGCCATCAGGTCAATGTGACAGGAAGCAAAAAAACACTCATTTTCAAAAAGGACAATTCAGCTCCCTCTTTTCTATCTTCTGATGTTCATCACAGGACTAAAGATTGGACTGTTCCTTCCAAACAAGTACCTGCATCCTGGACCCTGAATCACCTCTCTGGCTATAGTCATCACTGCTGCTTTCTGCTTACAGCATGATATGGTCTTTCCCGTTCATTTCACCCTATGAATAGATAGCTATCTGTGTGCCCTTGCATAGAATAATGTGTGCAAGAGTGCCTTACCAATGTGCATATGTGTATAGAGGTCTTTGTATGGTGTGTGTGTGTGTGTGTGTGTGTGTGTGTTGACAGATATGTAGGAAAACCTTTAGAAAATTTGAAAAACGTGAATACGTTTTAACAGGTTTTCAGAACTAGAGTCTGCTTTAGCTTTGGCTTATATACAAGTTGTTGTGTTGTTGTTGTTTTTTCCCAATTAAGATGGATAAGCCCTACGAAACCAATCCTTAATTTTTATTTTGTTGTTAGTGTCAAATTCATTTTCTACCTCCTGACTCTCACTTCATTCCTTCCTAGCTAGGAGATGCATCCTGTAGTTCTATTTTTTTTTTCCCCTCAGGAAATTAAGTTTTTTCATATATTTCAAAGTATAAAAATAATCACTGCTCCAAAATTGGGAAATCAAATAAGAGAACAAAACACAGACCATAAACAACTTTGCTCCTAAAATGACATTATTGAATAAACTATGAAGTATAATTTGTTAAGTAATTTCTTTAGAGCTCACTGTCACCATTAAAAGAGGTTTAGCATGTATTTTACTTGAAAAAACTGCCAGAATGTTTCTCAAGATTGCAAAACAATGTTTGATAAAAGTCTATAGAGGTATTTTATAGAGAGTTGACATTCAAAAATCATCTGTTGTATTTTATTGCAAGTATAGAAGAAATAATAAACAGATACACATGTGACTGAAGTAAAAGCACACTTAGACATTTTAAACAAATGTAATTAATTATTTGAGTTCCATCATGAACAAGAATACTCTCTGAGATTCACTGACACTCTTCCACTTTAAAAGTTGAAAATGTTTCTTAGAAACTCTTAGAAAGAGATCCTTGAGATCAGCTAGTCTCTTGCTTTCTTAGGTTCTGAAATTTTTGCTCAGTTGAAATCTCACCCAGAACCATAAACAAATGAAAATATATCTGTTTTATTGGAAGTGGGAATTGGGAACCTGTAATATTGTCAGGTACACTCCAGATCACCTGAAGTTTCAAAAAATAAAACAAAGACAAGCAAAACCCTCCAGATTTAAAAGCTCTTTTTGAAATCCATGGATCCTGACCAGCTTCCTGATATGATCTCACAGAAGAAAGTAACTCCATAGAATATAAGCCTAAAGCCATAGCTAATTAATATCAAGGTCAGGACCACAGGCTCACTTTTTTTTTTTTTACTTCCCATTTCAACCTTTTCTATTTTTATTTAATTAACTTTAAATTTCAATTCTCTATTAATACATACTGTATGGATGCTCATTTTTCTAAAAATGTAGTTAGCAATATCGTCCACGAACAAGCATCTCTTCGTAATTTTGTTATACTATAACAAGAACAAACTTTACATAGCAGAAAAGAGCATTAAGGAGTTCAAAGACAAATCCAGTAGCAAAATGAATCACGATCTTGGTACCTACCTTTCATCTTCATCCTTTCCCCTTTCTGCCCCTTGATAATAAGTTCTCTGGATTTCTAAATAAGATAGTCATCAGGTTGGCAATCTGTTGGGAAGTCATGGTGGGAATGGCTTAGAGAATGTTTTATCAGGGCGTCTGGGTGGCTCAGTCGGTTAAGCATCTGCCTTTGGCTCAGGTCATGATCCTGGATTCCTGGATCAAGCCCCACATTGCATCGCATTGTGCTCCCTGCTCAGCCAGGAGTCTGCTTCTCCCTCTCCCTTTGCTCCTCCCCTGCTCATGCTCGCTCTCTCTCAAATAAATAAAATCTTTAAAAATGTTTTATTAATTTAGATTTTAGTTGTATTATGGAAGGCTTGGAGGGAAGACTGATGAAGGCTATGGGGGTGCCAATCCTTAATGACTTTACTGTCTAACCCTCTGACCTCCTTCAATCATGCAATCCCCAATTGTTAGTCTTCATAGAAATCTTTCTCTTGCACTTTAAAAAAAAACTATATTCCCAATTCTACATTGTTTACCCTAACCCTTGACTAGTTGGTTCCTAATATGTCTTTCTTTGAAACCTTTACACTATGTGATCAGGCGCCCCTCTCCTATAAAAGCAAGATCATTATTTTCAATTGTTGACATACTGAATTTATTCATCTATTCAGCCTTCCTGAAACTTCTTTTCACTGACACCACTTCCTTTCAAAACTCTCCAAAACAAAACATCCTTCCTGTATCTTTCAATAACAAAGAAAATAATCCAGAACACATTTTTCATTTTGATACATAGTATCATTTTTAAAAAAATGATACATGGATACATTTTTTAAAAAATGCATGTGTAGTTTAAATGATTATTTTAAAGAAAAAAACTACCCCTCAACTCAACACATAAAACATTGCCAGAAGTTCTCCATATATCCCTCTGGATTCACAGCCTCACACGGAGAGGTAGCTATGGAAACTCATTAATGTTCTTAAACCACTTCAAAGTGCATTCATGGCTTCAGAATTTTTGAACCATATAATTTAACCTGCAAATCCAAGAGAGAGCTGTCTTGTGGTGACATTTCATTGCTTTTTTTTACTTTTTTCTTTGTTAACTTGTAGTTACATACAGGTGGATTCAGTGCTCACCTTATCACTCTGCCACTCTTTCTAAGGAGCTCTTTGATGATTTTTTCCCTCTAATGTCTTACCCACATTTTTTTTTTTTTTGGTTTCTTTTTATGGAAGAATTGATCTGAACAACTTAGCCAGCTGTATTCCAAAAAGAGCAAACCATTATTTATCTCTCAATTACTCTTCTTTGATGACATCTACTCCAGACACTGACATCCTGCCAAATTTTTTAGTTAGGGTCTTCATGGAAGGATGGGGTCATCTATAATTCTAGTGAAAATCCAAAACATTGCCAGTAACTGTAGAGAATTTGATTTACTGACTGTGTGAAAAGACTGCTGGTCTGTGTAAAGAAAATTGAACACGGTGTTTCAATTTGTTTTGAAACCAAACAGTAAGGCTTTCCTCCAGCAATGTTGGCAACTCAGAAATAGAAGCATGAAATTCAAAGGCATATTTTACCCAGGGCAGATTGACAAGTGTGCTGTACTAGAAAAACAGAGTATTAAGAAATGAGAATATTATTAATGTGCAGATCTATGTTAGTAAGGTTGGAACATGAAATTAAAAAGGAACTGACAGTCTGTGAATAGGAGGGATTCAAAAGCCAAATATCAAAGAGAAAATTTAATAATGACATGTGTATGAGAAATATTGAAGGAAAAAGGAGATATTTTTTAAAGCTCAGAATGTAGATCCATTTTTGGGGGCGCCTGGGTGGCTCAGTTGTTAAGTGTCTGCCTTCAGCTCAGGTCATGATCCCAGGGTCCTGGGATCAAGCCCCGCATTGGGCTCCCCACTCGGCGGGAAGCCTGCTTCTCCCTCTTCCACACCCCCGCTTGTATTCCTGCTCTTGCTAACTCTCTCTCTCTGTCAAATAAATAAATAAAATCTTTTTTTTTAAAAAAAGAATGTAGATCCATTTTTTTAAATTTTATTTTATTATGTTATGTTAATCACCATACATTACACCATTAGTTTTTGATGTAGTGTTCCATGATTGTTTGCATATAACACCCAGTGCTCCATTCAATACGTGCCCTCTTTAATACCCATCACCAGGCTAACCCATCCCCCCACCCCTCTCCCCTCTAGAACCCTCAGTTTGTTTCTCAGAGCCCATAGTCTCTCATGGTTCATCTCCCCCTCCGATTTCCCCCCCTTTATTTTTCCCTTCCTACTATCTTATTTTTTTTTTTAACATATAATGTATTATTTGTTTCAGAGGTACAGGTCTGTGATTCATCAGTCTTACACAATTCACAGTGCTCACCATAGCACATACCCTCCCCAATGTCTATCATCCAGCCACCCCATCCCTCCCACCCCCCCACTCCAGCAACCCTCAGTTTGTTTCCTGAGATTAAGAATTCCTCATATCAGTGAGATCATATGATACATGTCTTTCTCTGACTGACTTACTTCGCTTAGCATAATACCCTCCAGTTCCATCCACGTCATTGCAAATGGCAAGATTTGGGGGTTTTTGACGGCTGCATAATATTCCATTGTACATATATACCACATCTTCTTTATCCATTCATCTGTCGATGGACATCTTGGCTCTTTCCATAGTTTGGCTATTGTGGACATTGCTGCTATAAACATTGGTGTGCACGTACCCCTCGGATCACTACATTTGTTTCTTTGGGATAAATACCCAGTAGTGCAATTGCTGGGTCATACAGTAGCTCTACTTTCAACTTTTTGAGGAACTTCCATACTGTTTTCCAGAGTGGCTGCACCAGCTTGCATTCCCACCAACAGTGTAGGAGGGTTCCCCTTTCTCCGCATCCCTGCCAACATCTGTCATTTCCTGACTTGTTAATTTTAGCCATTCTGACTGGTGTGAGGTGGTATCTCAGAGGTTTAGATTTGGCTTTCCCTGATGCCGAGCAATGTTGAGCACTTTTTCATGTGTCTGTTGGCCATTTGGATGATCCATTTTTAAGAAGGTACAAAAGGTGAGTTGCTCCTGGTGTGACTGAATGAAGAAGTAGTTGAAGATCACCAGAGTTAGAAGGCTGAAGTTCTATGAAGGTGTTTTGATGGTTTTTTGAACGCTAACTTTTTTCCTAAGAAAATCATAATCAAAAATTAATATTTTTATAAATTTTCAGATATCTCCTTGTCATGGTTAATTTTATGTGTCAACTAGCCACAGGGCGCCCAGATTAAACGTTATTTCTGGGTATGCCTATTAGGGTGTTTCTGGAATTTAACTGGTATTTGAATCAGTGGACTCTCCAGTGTGGGTGAGCATCAGCCAATTTGTGAGGCCCTGCACTGAACAAAAGACAGGAGGAGGAATTTGGCCCTTTTTTCCCTATCTCACCACTTGGGCTGAGATACCTCATCTCACCTTCTCTAGCCCTTGGACTGGGATTTATGCCATCAGCTTCCCTAGCTTTCAGGCCTCAGACCTGGACTGAATTACACCACCAGGTTTCCTGGGTATCCAGCTTTCCGACAGTAGGTGATGGGACTTCTCAGTTTCCATAATCGTGAAAGCCAATTGCTCATAATAAATAAATAAATATATATATATATTCTTCTATTTCTCTAGGGAACCCTGATTAAAATACTTTTTGTATACCATAAGCTCAATTTTTAAAAGAACTCTTTTGCCTCAGCAGAATATTGTTTTTTACTATTCAACCATTTTGACATTTACTCAAAATTTATTTTTTCACCTCTACCTTAGGTTGTATGGTATATACCAGTACCATGCAGGTATGTCAATCATATGGATCTTTCCAAAGTCTCCTCAAAGGTTTATTCAATCGAATTCTGTCATTATTTCATAAAATGAGACAAACATATATGAAATGCATGCCTTGTGTGTGGTAAGTTTGGTCATTTCCATTGGTATATGGATAGACTTTGTAAAACTTTTAATTTTTGTTTATTTAAGGTGTATTAGCAAAAAAATAACTTGTATTTCACCTCAAATCCAGTATTTTATTGCTTAGGTATTTATGAATTTAAATACAAATAATGAGTCTATTTAAATACAAATATTAAGTAAACAATATTACAGTTCAAATGTAGTTAAGCAAAAATCATGAAAGCAGTAAATGACCGAGTTAAGTTTGCGATATTGAATTATATGATGGTGCCTCCTAAAAAGTCATTCTTGTTCTAACCTATGTCTGCTCCAAACTTAGAACATTTCTGTAATATATGAAAGACAAAAAATGTGTATGGTTCCCACAAAAAAATGCACATCCATTGCCAATTATGTGGATTATATTACAAAGAAGATGACTCAGTGTATGAACTTTAACCAGACTATTCTTGTTTATTCTCCTCTTGCATCTAAAGTTGCAAAATGCCAGAAATAGGAGCTTAAAAGTTTCCATAACAAGAGTAGTAGAAAATTACACATGGGGTAAATACGTGTGTATGATGTTCTTATATCGACACATGTCCAATTTTGAATAGAGACCAAAGTTAAAAGACAAAATAAATTAACTTGCCTTATTTTTTATTCCTCAGAGCAGAAAAAAAGAATCCTTCTACTTGTTATTATATATTACTACACATTTAGGATAGTGTTTTATCCTTTTCAAACTATTTTATCATATCTCATCTCTGTCTTCACAGTATAGTAGAAGGATAACAGATATGGACTTTGAAGCCTGACAGCTGTATTCTTAGAGTAAATTTGTGAACTCAAGCTTCTTAGCTTGTTTCCTCATGAACTCCACAACAGAGCTAATAATAGTATCTTCTCCTATCATTACTGAGAGAATTAAACATGACAATATATAAGGTGTCATATGCATTCTGTTTATTATTTGTATGTTCATTTATCCCTTCACTGTTTCCCTCAACATAGATTTATTCTGCACCTACAACATGTCAGGTACTCTCCTAGTCTTTGGGAATGTATAGTGAGCAATACAGAAAATAAAAGCCAATTGTTGCCTTGTGAAGACTTAATTCAACTGTGGGGAGAGAGATAATTTAAAAAAAAAAAAAAAGAAAGAAAAACTAGATAGGGGCACCTGGGTGGCTTAGTTGGTTAAGTGTCTTGACTCTTGATCTCCGGGTCTTGATCTGAGGGTTGTGAGTTCAAGCCCTCTGTTGGGCTCCATGCTGGGCGTGGAGCCTACTTAAAAGAAAAACAAAAACAGAAACAGAAAAACCTAGGTAATCATATTGTGGGATAGAAGGTGATAGATGTCAGGGAGAAAATAAGTCAGATAAGGGAATAAGGAGTGTAGAGCATAGAGAGTTGCACTGTTTAACTGGGTATTTAGAAGTGGCCTCACTAATAAGAGGAGAATTGAGCAAAGACTTCAAAAGGGTGAGAACGGTGGGGAATTCTATAAGAAGAATATCTCAGGCAAAGGAGAGGCAGGAGCAAGGCCCCAGGTTGAAGGATGGCTCAGCTGCTGAAGAAGATGCGAGAGCGGGTGTGGAAGGAAGTGAAGGCCCAGAGATCAACAGAGGACCAGCACAAGCCAACTTTTGTTGCTAGGCCATTGTAAGGATCTTGGCTTTTACTTTGAATGAGATGGGAAACTGCTGGAGGGTGAGCATAAGAGTGACATGATCTGATTCATATTTTTAAAGGATTATTTTAGAAGGAGGGTGTAGGTAAGATTGTAATAAAGGAAACTAGTGAGAGTCCTAATGCAAGAACTCAGGCATGAGGCGAGGGTGTTTGTATCAGAACGACAGCAGTAAAGGTGGAAAAAAAAAGTCAGAATATATTTTAATAATAAGCAACATAATTTGCTGACAGATTTTATGCAAACTATGATAGAAAGCAAGAAAGAGAGGAATGAAGAATAATTCCCCTATATTCTCCAAAGCTAGCATAGTAATATTATTTTTTAATTAATTTATTTATTTGACAGAGAGAGACAGTGCAGGTGCATTCATGAGTGGGGGAGGGGCAGAGGAAGAGAATCTCAAGCAGACTCCCTACTGAACATAAGCCTGACACCTGGGGCTCGATTGATCCCACAGCCCTGAGGGTATGACTTGAGCTGAAATCAAGAGTCTGATGTTTAACCGACTGAGTCACGCAGGCATCCCTAGCATATAATATTATTAACCTACAAGCCCTACTTATAAGTGAAGAAATAGTCTCTAAATAGATTAGAGACTTGATCAAGTAAATACAACTATTTTGTGGTACAACTAGAATCCAGGCATCCAGACTCAGAATCTGCATTTCCTATATCTATACTCACATTCCTTCTCAGTACAATGTTTTTGCTATTTGACCTTAAATCATAAGCATTTTGTCTAATACAATCATAGGAAGTCAGAATTTCTGGAATTCAGCTGAGTAACGGCTGCCTGGTGGAGTTTACTGTTTTTGCGTGAGAGAGTGTTGGATTATCAAAGCGTTCACATATCTGATAAGAAACAATTTCACAACTTACAATGCATTTGCTCAGATGCTAAGGCTGAGCAATGACTGTTATGATAACGTGTGAATAAAACTATTCCTTTCTTGAATGAAAAGAACAATTCTGAGTGCAAATGCATTCATTTTTCTCTTCACTTTTTATGAGCTCTGTGACCATGTGAAACAAATGGAAAGTGCTGTGGAAAATCTGAGACAAACAACTCTATTAATGTAGCTGTGTGAACCTTCCTACTAATGGCTCCCTCCCAGCTCCTTCTCTCTGAGTGGGTAAAAATTCTCATTTAATATAAGAAAGCAATTTGTCCTAAGAGTCCTTGAATTAAACCTTCAGAATGAAGGGAAATTCAGGGACTATTTGAAGAGTCTTCGAAACAGTGCAAGCCACACTATCAGTCTACATCAGTTGATGTGGCAGTACGTTCCCAAGTGCTCTCTCCTATGGTGGCCTCTGATTGTGGGAGGCATTCAGACTTGGAGGATGACATACTAGAGTCATAAGCATCCTAGAAGGATATGGGGCCAAGCTATTTGGCAGCAAACTGCTTCCACCTGGTCTAGTTAATGATCAATCGGCTGCACCCACTTCAGACTTTCCATATTTGAGTTTGGTAGGAAGAATGGTACATTGAAGTGAGTTCCAGGAAAACAGTGAGGTCCAAAATAAAAGGGATCATTTGGACTTATGTCTTGTAAGTTAACCAATAGTGTTTTCCTAACCTGGATTTTTCCATATACAACAATTTAGATCATAAAGTCTCAATATAGCTGTACTTTTAAGACAACCTTGTGCAGCCTACTACCATCGCTTAGATTCTGACCATGGAAAACATAAAGAAGGAGAAGGAACAACTATTTGGTGGTGAGAATGAGACAATAGCAGACAAGTATGAGATTGGTTTTCATACAGGGTTTATGAAGATCTATAACAATTTATGGTTGTGCTTTGTCCATACCTCTTTTGAAGACAATTTAGATGGCTACAAAAGATTGCCAGGAATAGACAAAATTAATGTAAAACTTAAAACTGTTTACAAAACACTAATGATGAAAATTAGATTGCCAGAAGAAATACAGGATGCTCTGTTCAATTTGAATTTCAGACAGACAAAAAATCATTTTTAGTACAAATATGTTGTAAAGATTGCAATGTTTAATTCATGTAGTATTGTATATTTTAGTATGATTTAGTATTGCATAGCATTTACTATTATTTATGATCGCATACTTTTATATTTAATTACGTCCTAAACATCGCATGGAGCATACTCAAACTAAAAATTTATTTGATGATGTCTATATGAAATTCAAATTTAGCTGAGTACATTGTCTTAGTATTTGCTAAATTTGGCAAACCTGGATGAAAAGAAGGCATTCAGGATAAACCAACAAAGTTTTTAGGAGAATGCATTTTCTAAATAAATAAAATCTTAAAAAAAAAGAGAGAACCTTGATTCTAGTCTCAATATTGCCTCTAATCAGGTGTGTGATGCTAACTATATCATTTAATCACTCTGAATCTCAGTTATCTTAGTTATCAGTTAGGTCCGTTAAAGTCCTATTACTTTCAGTTTTATGATATATATATATATATATTCAAAGCTAAAATGTCTTGATATGACATATGAAAGCCTTCTGCTGGATTATCAAACTAAACACCACCAGCTAGCACCAACTGAGCACTTTTAGGAACTGAACAGAGTATTATATTTATAACCACTTAACTCCCATATAATCAAATAGCATATCATCAGTGGAATTATCCCCCATTTTACAGATGAAAAAACTCCGCTTCAAAATTTAAGTAACTTGGATTGAGAACATTAAGCTACTAAGTGGCACATCCAGGATATAAACCAAGATCTTGACAACACGAAAGCTCATACTCTGCAACACTATACTAAATTCTTCCTAGTAATACTTAAATTAGATCAGTTGACTATTCAGCCTTCTTTGTCTTAAATGTACAGTCAGCCAACATTGGATGTATTTATTATTGTGAAAATACAAAGACAAGGTAGTGATTTTTACCATGTGTATAAACAGAAAATATAGATCAGCTGCCATTTTTGCCAGATTGCCTTACAAAATCACAGCAGCCTTCTTTTCCTCAGTAGATGCATTTCTTGAGAATCCTCACTTCAAAAAAAAAAAAAAATTATCAGCCAGTTGGCAGAGCTGAAACTAGTTTGGCAAAGCATCTGTTGAAAGACCATAGATTCACAATTTGAATCAATAAAGATACAATGTACACTGTGGTGCCCACTGATTCGCCATGTGGCTGGAGGATGGGAAATGTGAAATCTATATTAGGAAATGTAATCAATTTTGTCTGGTGATAAACCCATTAATGGTAACATAAGTCACATGATGCCAAGTCATTGCAAACTGAAAGCAATTTTTCTCAATTTTCTAAGTACCATAAACAATTATTGTTTGATTAATTGCTACATCTATAAGATGACAGGCAAAGTAAGAAAATATTCCTAAAATATCATGCTATCTTAGAATACAATATAAATTACTTTATGATGTTATTAAAATGTCAACACAACTTGCTGGGTCTATAACATTAAATTTAAAAAAATGTAAAACTTTATAAGCATATTATGGCTCTTTTTGGTATGAGAATATAAGCAGACATGTAGCAAATGAGAAAGAAAATCACAACATTTGAGGTGAATCTGATCCAATTCTTCTTTAAGTGAATGGAGACACAGGGAATGAGGGGATGAGTTTCTGCAAGAGGGAGACTACAAGAAAAATGCCGCTGCTTGTTGAGGGAGGAAACAAAGTTTGCATTCATCCTCTGCCACTACGTGGTGTCAGGAACCAAGAAAAGAATTGACAAACTGGACCATGCCATCCATCTTGGCATCTGATTAAGGAAGTTTAACTCCCTAGGAAGGATTTCTAATGTGGCAAGAATATAGGGAAACCAGAGGGGGTACAAATAAATCAAAACTGGCTCCTCAGAAATATGGCTGTGTTTGCTCACATACTATACCTGCTCGAACACATTTCTAAGCACAAGGAAGGTGTAAATGAGCTATTTACAGGAATAGAATGTACAAGCACAAAATGAGGGAGCTTTGCTACCTCATGGCATACTCTGTCATCTGAAGCGTTTACTAGTCCACTCTCAAGATTAATAATACAGGTTATTCAGCTTTGTTTAGCTGCCTAGAGCTGTTGTAACAGAGCCACAGACTTAGTGGCTTAAAACAATGGACACTTCTCCCACACTTCTGGAGGCCGGAAGTCTGAAATCAAGGTGGCAGCAGGACCATGTTCCCTCCAAAGATTTGAGGGGACATTCTCGTTCTTACCTCTTCCAGCTTCGGGCAATGCTAGGCATTCTTTAGCGTGTGGCCACATCATTTTTCTCTTCTGCCTCTGTGATCACATTGCTTCTCCTTTTGTCTCTGTCTTTCCTCCATGTGTCTCTTATAAGGTCTTGTCATTGGATTTAGGGCCTACCCAGATAATCCAGGATGCTTTTCTCATATCAAAATCCTTAACTTTTTTTAAAAGCTTTTATTTATTTTGAGAGAGAGAGAGAGAGTACGAGGAGGGGGAGGGAGAGGAAGAAGGAGAGATAATCTCAAGCAGACTCCATGCTGAGTGCAGAGCCCTCCGCGGGGCTCGATCCCATGAATGTGAGATCATGACCTGAACTGAAATCAAGAGTAGGATGCTTAACCAACTGAGCCACCCAGGTGCCCCTCTAAATCCTTAACTTAATTACACCTGCAAGGATCAGCTCATCACTATTCCCAAGCTGTAACTCCCCTGGTGTCAGCTCAAACTCATGAGATATATCTATAATAAATGTCTTGCTTCTGCAGGAAGGTTGGTCTGTGTACCTAGTCCCCATTTCCCAACATCAAACATTCACACACTAATTTATAAATTATTATAAAGATTACTAAGACAGCAATTAAAATGACATATTTGTAGATATATTTTACCTACACAAGCTATGAGACACAAGCATGTAGAACAATAAAATGCTGGTTTTAAGTTCCTATTTCTATAAGAGTGTATGTAAATGATTGACTATAACAATGAGCAAATTTTTCATTATATAAATAATTATAACCATTTTAAATATATAAAAATAAATGAGCATATTTACATTTGGGAAGACATAAATCATGAAGAAACATTTAGGTTGCAAATTAGAAACTGTCAACCAAGCCACACTTTAATTTGTCCTAAAACCAGTCTGGATTTATCTTAATTTCCATTACCCACTAAAACTCTAAATTATGATTTTTCAGTCTATGGAGTAGGCAGTCTTTTTCTCAGTCAGCATTGCTTTTACTAGTTAGTCAACTTATGCAAATCTATTTTAAATTGAAGGGAAAACACACATCAAATTGAAAGGGAGCAAATAAAGGACAGCTTGTTTCTTGCAAATGATTGAGATATTAAAAAACCTTCTCTAAGCATTTTATTATTCATTTAAAAGTTTGGACAAGTGTGGAAATGAACATGCTCCTTATTGTATTGCATTATTTCGTTTTAACTCAGTAATTCCCAACTGATGTTTCCACTTTTTCCTCCAAAACATCCCAAGGGAGACAATCCCCCTTGACTTCTCAGGGAAAAAGGAGTAGATCACTTTGATTAAATATAAACAGAGATTGCTTCAAAGATAATTCTGACATATTCTGAAAAATCCTTAGCTCTCATCTCAAAAAGTAGATGAGACTAAAGGACACCAAAGATGCCTTAAAATCTAAGATTCTATGATATAATTTTTAAGAACCACAAACAAGCCTTAGAGGAATGAAGATTACTACTAGTAAGAATATATATTTGCTATTCTTAAATGAGTTATTTATAATAAGTTATTTAAAAAATAATTTCAGTATGATATATTTGGCATGTGGAAATAATAATGACTGAAAATCATTGAACTATCAATATATCCAAGACAAAGAATGTAGCACTTTACATGCACTGTCTTATTTAATCCTCATAAAATTATTACTAGGTCAAAATGTAATAATCACATGTGTATAAAAACTTTATGTATGTCATTGTGTATATGTGCGTGTGTGTAGAGAGAGAGTGGGGAGGACGGAAAAAGGGAAAAAGAGAAAGAGAGGAAGAGAGAAAGAGTGAGAGTGAAAAATCTGAAAACATAAATTATTTGAACCACTTACGTTTAATCATATAAATCCTTTAGTTCTTGGAAAAACACACAAAACATGATCAGCTATAATATCATTGACTGCTATCATGTGCCATACCTGGAAAGTAAGAACGTTTTCCTAAGGTTACCCAGCTGTTAAGTTGTGGGTCAGAAAATCAAATGTCAATTTGTCTGGCAGAGAAATCCAGTCACTTCATGGCTATGTTATGCAGCTTTTTATTCAGTTTCTAGATGGCAGATAGTTGACATATATATTTGTGACTGTGTGTAATTTCTTTAAAAAAACATGAAAAATCTAGCTAAAAATTGACAGTAGTATAACTATAAAGTTTAATTTGGTTTCAAGCCAATACTACAAATATAGGTTAAATCAGTAATAAACCTAATCCCTACTTCAAGTAAGAAATGAGTCCAACAGCTTGTATTCAAGCTGCTATAATAATCCAATCTACTCCAGGAATATCAGATACCTCCTATAAGTGAGCTGGTCTACTTCACGGGCTTTGGAATTTGTACTATATATTCACTGGATCTAAAGACATGATTTTATTCTGATAAGAGCTCTGCTTCATGGCTGGGAAATAAACAACCCCCCACACCGCATCCCTCTGCTCTTGTTCAAGAATACTCTTAACAAAGCCTGATAAATCATCTTAGCACTAATGACACTTTGGTGGTTTAATTCATATTTTATAGCTCTTTTTAAGTGGGAAGGATTTGCTATCATTTGTCCTGGAATACAGATGCTGGAAATTTTAGGGTCAAAAATGCTTTTTCCAGAGGTGTAGATGGCAAATTAGCATTTAACAAATCATCTAACCTGAACCAAGTTCTAAAGAGAAAAAATGCACCTCAAGTCAGAAAATGAATTGAAAAGTACCATCATGCAGAGAAAATATATTATTAGGCTAAAATATGTCATGAGGCAGAAACAAATGCAATACATTTCAAATGTTGGAAACATTACATTTCGGGACTATATTTCTCCAATAAAGATATTAAAAATTATCCTCAATAACATCTCAAGGGAGTGTGTTGTGATTATATAGTTGTTGTCCCTCTCCTAAACGTCCATTGTCATATTGCCCCATGCCATTTGTTTACAAGTGAAATCAAGCTAAAGTGAACATCAAGAGTTTGGTCAAGGGGGTGGGAGGAGGATTTCTGTAAAAGACAGCCTGAGGGCTATAAAGTAGAAGAAGAAATGTTCCCATTTTGCCTTAGAGCCATGGTTCTCAACCTCCGCGCTACTGACATTTTGGTCTGGATATTCCTTTGTTATGGTGGCCTGTCCTGGTCCTTGTAAGATGTTTATTTAGTATCATTCCAGCTCCTGCCCACCGGATGCTAGTAGCGCTCCCCTACTCCTAGTTGTGACAACCAAGAATGTCTCCAGTCATTACCAAAAGTCCCCTGATTGTGAACATTGCCTTAGAGGTAAGGAATTACTGGCTGATTTTAATGGAAACGAGCAGTGTATTTAGGTTTGTTATTGATTACTGACTAATGAAACTGAACTGGAAAATCCAACATCTTACAACGGTCCTTTGACTCTTGTCCCTTTTCTACTTTTAGCCCCATCCCATCTCATCCATATCTGATGGAGCCACCGAAGCTTATTCCTGACTTGTGAAGACTAATCTTTTAAAATACCAGTTTTTCTGTGTACATATATATCTTAAACACTCTTTCCAAACTTTGGCTACTGTATGTCTTTTTGTTGTTTTCTCTGAATTTTTCCCTTGACAACATGTCTAATAAATGCTTTGATGGAACTTTCCATGTAAGAGATTTAAAAATAATAAATTCTAAGAGGAATTAAAATTATTATAAAACCATATATTGGGTTTAATTTCTTTCAGAATTTCCAACAAGCACACTGGAGAGTTCTTTAGAGTCATAAGGAAAGCAGATAAAATTAAGAAATACTGGTAATTTTAATATTTAGAAGAGTAACTACTTTAATTTGTATTACAATTCTAATTATTTTGAAGAAATATGATTTTATGTGCTTGATCAATATATTAGGAAAGAAATAAAAATTTCTGAGAAATTTAATTAGGTAGATTTTTTTCCCAGTGTTAATATGAAAGTAGCTTGACTACTTTCCAAGTCAATAAAGTTACACTAAAGGAATAATTTACAAAATTGTCATTTGTGATAAAATTAAGAATGCCAATTTAAAGATATTGAACACACAAGTCATGATTAATATAGTACTAGTTTTTGGAAAAAAAATTTATACTGACTATAAGTAATATTATAATTGAATTGTAAAATGTTATAAAAATATGTGCTATGATATTTTCATCAATTCTAGAATTCACAGATTGACTCTCTCTTGTATTTGAGAAGACTAAAATATAGAATGATCATGTCTTCCCTAGAAACACAGACCAAATATGTCATAAACTGTTTTTTCAGTATGTTGTAGAACAAATTAACAAAACTGGACCCTGCGAAGATCTCGAAAGAGTCAAACAATTTTTCAAACATACCTCCCTCTTTCTGTGAATGAAATTCAGTGCTTACCTAACCTTTGAAGGTTCCCCTAGGCACCTAAGAATTAGATCCAGGATTACTCACAGTTAGAACCATCCTCAGAGAGTGAAGACACTAGCAGTTCTCAATAAGGTACTATTTTAATTTTCTGCCTCAGTTGGGTATGTTGGTGGAGTTTTTGTAAATGAAATTTTATTTAAGTGAGCAATGATATTTAAAAAAATTTTATTCAAAAAGACTTTAGAAGATGAAAATAGACATTTATTATTTATTTTATGTATACTCTTACTTCAGAATATGCCTTTCCTCCTCCTTGATGTGTGTTTCCCAGCAGAGTACCTTATCTATCACTTCATAGTGAAATTGAAGCTATTAGGCTCAATCATTTAACTCACTCCCATTCATCTTTTAACATACAAATAAATCATCATTACCACATTTTTTTCTTTTCAGAAAAGGTATAATTTATCTGTCTTATAGATTCATTTTTTACACAGGTTCCATACATTCTGCCTCATTCACACAGTGAGCACTAAGGTAAACTATGTATTTTGGTTAACAATAATGAATCAATATTGGCTCATCAATGGTAAAATGCAATACAAATACAAAATATTAATAAAAGGGAAAACTGGGGTTGAGGGGGTAGATGTGAACTCTGTACTTTATACCCATTTTTTTTCTGTAAACCTATAATTTCCTTAAAAATAGATATATCATTTTAAATTAAATTATTATGAAGAAAAAAAGATGGGGAAAATTATCCTGAGGATTCAGAAAAAGAGCATACTGCTGAAAAAAGTTTAATAGAAGAGACAAGGAACATTTTTGGAAAATAAGTACAAAATAGAAAATCCAAGGAAGGAGAGCAGAAAATCTTATAGGGACATGAGGGTTATACAAAAAGAGATGTGAATAAACTCAATAAAGGACAAATTAAAATGCAGTGATGGAAATAAAAAAAGCTGACTTGGGGAAAAACTCAACCATCAAAATAATATATGAGTTTCACAAGAAAAATACAAGATAGGAATGAGAGTTTCTTCAAATTTCAGCCATAATGGAGTAACAATGACTAGATTTACCAGCCCATGTTAAATAATGTGAAGTGAACAAATATATGAAAATATGTTTTCAGGCATTTGCAAATAAGCTGCATAAGACTCTTTCTCCCAAGAAAAGGAGAAGAAAGCTATTCAGATCTACAATCACCCCGTTTGTTGGCAAGGGACAGTTTCCAACCCATGGCATAGAGAAAGGAAACCACAGAGCCCAGTGTCAAAAAATCAGTAAGGACAAGGAATACCTGAACAACACCATCAACCTCTTTGACCTAATTTACATGTTAAAAGAAATCCACACAGCACATTATTTCTAAATGCACATATAACAGTCACTGAGTTATACTACATTCTGACTATAAAATAAATCTCAAGCAATTTAAGAAGCTTAAAAATAATACACAATGTATTTGCTAACCACAAGATATTAAACCAAAATCCAAAATAAAAAGATATCTAACTCAGTCAGCTAAGTCTGACTCTTGATTTCAGCTCAGGTCTTGATCTTAGGGTGATGAGTTGATGAGTTCAAGCTCCACCCACGTTGGGCTCCAGGCTGGGCATGGAGCCTACTTAAAAAAAAAAAAAAATAAGGATCAGTGGTCAGGAGGGCACTGGTCTGGCAACGACTCTGGTAGAAAAAAATCAGAAGCAGTAGAAATTAAAACCATGGTCTGGAACTAAAAAAAAAAAAAGATATCTAGAAAATTCCATAATATTTGGAAATTAAAGAACACACTTTGCAATAATCCACAAGTGATAAATCACAAGGGAAATGAGAAAACAATTTGAACTTCATGGCAATGAAAATGGAGTTTATCACAACTTACAGGAAGTAGCTAAATGAAAGAGCTAAAACCGTAAGTTTCCAGAAGAAAGAATAGAAGAAACTTTTGAAATCTTGGGTTAGGCAAATATTTCTTAGGATACAAAAAGCACATACAAAATTGTTAAATTGGAAAACAACTAAATTTTTAAATATATACTCTTCAAAACACAGTTAAGAAAATTAGAAGGCAATACACATATTGAGGCAAAATATTTATATAAAATACATGTTAAAGTACTTTTACTCAGAATTTTTACTTAAGTTTAACAACTCCTTTAAGACAAATAACCCATAACAAAATGAGCCAAATATTTAAATAGTCATTTCACCAAAGAATAGCAAATACACACATGAAAATATCATCAGGCATTAGATGAAGGCAAATTAAACTCTCAGTGAGGTATCACTACATACCTATTAGGATGGGTAAAATTGTACGGCGTTATTGGCAATATTGTGTAGAGCAACTGAAACTCACGTACATTGATGTGACAATGCAAAATGGCAAAGCCATTTTTTAAATCTTTCCAGTTTCTATTTTTTTGTTTTATTTTTAAGGTTTTTTTTTTTTAAGATTTTATTTATTTTATTTGACAGAGAGAGAGAGCACAAGCAGGGGGAGCGGCAGGCAGAGGGAGAGGGAGAAGCAGGCTTCCCACTGAGCAGGGGGCCTGATGTGGGGCGCGATCCCAGGACCCTGGGATCATGACCTGAGCCGAAGGCAGATGCTTAAGTGACTGAACCACCCACATGCCCTTAAATCTTGTCAGTTTTTAATAATGTAAAATACATACTTACCATATGACCATGCAATCCCATTCTTAGGTATTTATCCTAGTACAATGAAATATAAAGCTTCGATCAGATTTTCAGCAATTTTGTTCATAACAACCCCAAACTAGAACCAACTCAAAACTGCATCAACAAATGGTTAGAAAAACAAGATGTGTTATATCCATACAATGGAATAATGTTCAAGATTTAAAAAGAACACACAAGTGACACACACAACAACATAAATAAATCTCAATACCATTATGCTAAATGAAAGTAGGTGTGTATTAAAAAGTACATACTCTAAAATTGTATTTATTTAAAATTCTAGAAAAGGCAAAACTAAGGTGGCAGAAAACAGGTCACTGATGGCTGGAGGTGGAGGCAAAGAAATGACTACAAATCAGCTCCTTTTTTGTTTGATAAAAATATTCTACACCTTAATTGTGCTATTAGCTACCCAACTGCATACATCTGACAAAATCATTAAATTGTATATTTATAATTGATGAATTTTATGTGTGTAAATTATTACAGACAATAAAAAAGCAAATAACTATCTAACTATACACTTAAAATTGATTATTTTTATTGTATATAAATTATACCTTGATATATCTGATTAAAAATGATGAGGGATCAGAATCAGTGTCAACCTAAGTATAATTTGTGGTGAAAAAGACAAATAAAAATCAAGCAGAAAAAATAAACAAAGATATAATAGGAGATAACATTCCTGACCTGAATTTAACTTAACAAAGAATTTCAAATAATCAGGAAAAATAATAAACATACTTCTATGACTGCACTAGGGATATTTAACCTTTGAGGGTCAGGAATCCCTTTGTACCCAATATCAGTTACTGCCTCGCAGCTTCAAATCCAATCTTCAATGCCTGGTCTGTAGACCTAGACACCGTAAATATTTTCTTTTACCAGGTGGCAAAATATTAAGGTTTATCAGTAGAGACTACTGGAGAAAACACTGGAGAAGAAAGAGGCTTCTTGTCCTGGGCTGGGTGCTCCTCTAGCAAAAACACTGGAGAAGAAAGAGGCTTCTTGTCCTGGGCTGGGTGCTCCTCTAGCAAAAACACTGGAGAAGAAAGAGGCTTCTTGTCCTGGGCTGGGTGCTCCTCTAGCAAAGTTCCCACAGTAGCACATAGCGCTTTTCTAGTACTTAGATCCTATAGTACATGCCGTCTGTAGTGTCCAGCACTAGCCTGGCCCATGACAATTACTGTTCATCAATGGATTCTCTGGCACCCACCTGAGCGTCACTGGCTCAGCACCTCCCATGAATGCTTCTCTATCACTCCCTTGGACAATTTTGCAGTAAAGCACTGCTGGCTTGGTATCACCCACAAATGGCTTCACCTCGTACCCCTCCAATGGCTTCACAGTGGAGTGTCAATAGCCTACACATCATCCTCCAATAGACAGACTTCCCCAGAAATCCCTTGTATAACTTTGTAGTCTCCGTGAATTTCATCATCCTGTGAGTGTCAGCTAGATACTTTCCAATGAAGTCTAGATTTCAGCCCTGGGCTAGGGATGAAGGGCAGGAGGGACTCTGAGATTCACTTCTTCCTTGGGACTCAGACCTAGAATTAGAATTAGTCGTTGTTACTTTTTTTTTTTTTTTTTAGAATTTTATTTACTCCTTACTAGCGAATCCTTCACTGCTCCAATCTCTTATTAGTGTTAGGAATTATTTATATTAAACTTTCCCTGTTCAAATCTTTGGGTGGTCTTGACTCTGATTGACCCTTAAGTGATATACACTGTGACTGCCTGGTGAAGCCTACAGAACTAATTTCAGAGTATTGTTTTGAAATGTATTAAATAAAGTATATAAAATATAAAAATTATATTAAATACAAAAATAATATAAAATATGTACTTTTAAAAAACATTTATTAGAGAGCCATGAGTTGGGGGAGGGGCAAAGAGAGAGGGAGAGGGAGAATCTCAAGCAGACTCCACGCTGAGGCAGAGCCCAATGCAGGTCTCAATCCCACGACCCTGAGATCATGACCTGAGCCAAAACCAAGAGTCAGATGCTTAACCGACTGAGCTACCTAGGTGTCCCAAAGCTATTTTTATAATGTGGTATAGTAATAAATGAGCTTCTTGATACTACATTAAAGACATACCATAATTTCAAAGTAGTGAAGAACATAAATAACATTTCAAGAAATCTTCATCAACTCTAATGTGATAAGAAAATAGCTTTCATTTTTATTGTGATGAGTTGGAAAGACACACTCTTCCTGTTTCTCCTTGACTCTCACACTACTACACTCACAACACTTCTGACACCAGAGAAGTGAGGCTTTTTCCCACACCAAGCAACAATCTGTGACACTTGCTGGTTGTCCTACAACTTAATTCAATTCTGACACTAACTGGATTGAATGTAGACACAACAGGTTAAAAGGTCAGTCTGCTCTGAACTGCCTCCCACTTCAATTGCCAATTTCAAGTAGTAGGTCCCCAAGTTGTCCACAACTTCTATCTAACTTGGCTACAGATCGAAGGTTCCCATGCCCGCCCTCTTGGATTTATTTGCTAGAATAGTTCACAGACCTCAGTGGAATACTTATCAGTTTATTGTATGATAAAAGATATGATAAAGATACAGATGAATAGCCAGATAAAGAGATACATAGGGTGAGGTCTGGAAGGAACTTGAATTCAGAAGGTTCTGTCTCCATGGAGTTAGGGTGTGCCACCCTCCCAGTATGGGAATATGTTCACTGACCTGGAAGATCTCCAAACCCCTACACTATTGGGATTTTTATGGAGGCTTCATCACATGGGCATGGCAAATCATTAACTCCATTTCCAGCCCCTCTCTTCTCCCTGGAGAAGGCAGGTGGGGCTGAAAAGTTTCAAGCTTCTAATCTGGTGACCAGCACCCATTCAAAAGGCATCCGAGAGCCAAATAAGAGTTGCCTCATGGGAACAAAAGGCATTCCTCTCACCAAGGAAATTCCAAGGGATTTATGGAACCAGGGTCAAAGACCAAATATTAGAACTAGATGCTCTTGGAGCTCTTATCACTTAGAACATTTCAAGGGTATTGGAAGCTTTGTGCTAGGATATGAGAAAATGTTCTAGTATAGTTTAGACTCAAAATGAGAGGAGATAACAAATGGGCCTAAAGCACTCTTTCAAGATGGATAGCTAAAAAATTTCCAAAAGTGATAAAAAAAAAATTAGGCTACATATTCAAGTAGTGCTATGAATCCATATAGGATCAATAAAAACAAAACATACAAAACACTTCAGACACCCACACATACTCACACCCACACATGCACACATTCTTACTCCCTTAATAACATCATACATGTTGTGTTAATTACATCATTTATTGAAAACCAAAGACAGAGAAAAATCTTAAAAGCAATTCAAGGAAAATAAACATAGGCAAATTACCTCCAAAGAAGCAAGAGAAATCCAGAAGATAATGGAATATCTTCAGTATATTGAAAGATATTAACCTGCCAAATTAGTGTTCTACATGCAGTAAAAATATTATTCATAAAAGATAAAATATAAGCATTTGAGACAAAGTAAAAAGAATACCAGAAGAACCAGAAATAAGAACATATATACACATATATAAATATATATATACACACATACATACATATAAACATATACGTCATTTTTGCTTGCTTTTGAACTTTACATAAATGGAGTCAAACAAAATGTGCAGCTGGCTTTTCCCACTCCACATTATTTCTGTCACATTAGTAGATGGTAGTGCTCGTAGCTGCCATTTCTTTCTTCTCATCACCATATACTTTACTGTAAGAATATACTACTATTTATCTATCCCATTATTCTATTATCTATTCTATTTTAAATGAGATCTTGAATTTTCCCTCCAGTTTTAGGTCTTGGGAGCATTCTTTTTACTGCCTTTTTGGTGTTCATATGAGTATATTACCCTGGAATAAGGACCTAGGAATAAAATCACTGGATTTCATAAAATGAGCTGGAAAATAATGCTTTTTCTCTACTAATCTAATGTCTGAAAGTGTTTGAGTAAAATTGATATTATTTCTCTCTAAGTGTTTTATATAACTTATGGATGAAGCCATCTGGTTCTGGAACTTTCTTCATGGCAATATTTTTAATTATGGATTAAATCTATATAATACTTTTCTCACATTTTTCCTAAAGTATGGCACACATAGACAAAAGTGCACATTTCCTAAGCATGCAAAGGTAAAATCAATAAGGACATGTAAGGAGTTTGATTTCATTCTAAATAGAATAGAATTAAATAGCATAACCTTGAATAAATCCAATAATCTCTTGGGCTTTTTCATTTGTACCATTAAGGTAGTTACTTGATATATAGGGCTGTGTTGGGTTTTAGATTACGTATCAATGATCATTGCACCTACTAAATGTTAGTTATTACTAATGTCCTCTGTGTTAGTCATAAAGGGAAAATAGGGATATAATCTTTGTTTAGAATGAATTTTTTTTTCTGAAGTCATAGTATCATTACTTAATCTTTTACATGTTAGAATTACGTATTTTTAGTAACAATAATACAGCTTGACATTCTGCTTTATTTACTTCTTTTCACTCCCCTGTGAGCCCAGGTAAAGAACACTTTCATAAAGACAGACTACCATTTTGTGCTCTTAAAAGAATAATTTCTTGAATGGAGGAAGGTACAGCCTGAACAGAAACTGTGAATATTCTAAAAATAAACATTTCAATATTCTTGTAATTTCTAAAAAATTTCATGACCTAGTTAAAATAGAAGACATGTCTTGGTGGATGATAAAAATCAGTGGAAGAAGCATATGCATAAGAGTATAGTATGTGTGGGATTAGGTAGTTAGAATTGAGAACATAGATAAGGAAATTTGCAAAACACATACACACACAGGCAGACATGCACATTTTTGGAAAAGGAGAGGAGAATAAACGGTGTGAACACAGAAATCAACAGCAAGAGATACCATTACCATGTGGCTTGAGAAATCCAAGCTGAGCTTTAATAAAAGAAAGAAAATTGGTAGTGACATACGAAAGGCAAGTAGTAGAAGTACCAACTTGACAGAAGAAGAGTTTAGTGATAGATCCTTGAGGCCTTTAATACAAATAAGTGTATATGCAATACACAAAATTTAGAAAGTGCTAATGTATTCATCCTGATTGCTAAATGAAGCACCCAGCATCATATTAGAATCTTATGGTTTCTCCTAAGTGATTTAAACCTCATAATTATTTAATCATCATTTTATTCATGTGAGTTAATTTATCCTTACCATTCTGACTTCAAGATATGCAAAATAAGGAACATTGCCCAATGAAAGTAAAAAGTTCTATATTTAGAAAACTGCATCTATACTCCAACAGGTGGAAGAAATACAACACACTATTTAAAATTATTAATTTGATTTCTTTCTGAGAGACAAATTCTCCCAAAATATAGATTCAAATTAAATTGTAGAAGATTCAACTCCCGCTAGTTCAGATTTGAATCTCTTGAATCTTGAATCTCTTATCTATTCTGTACGCCAATTACTACTTTTGATTTCTGTTCTCTTTATAAAATCAGAAAATAAAAAATCCCAACTCATCTAATAAAAATGCAAGAGCATATATGTGACATTGTACATTTTAATTAGAATTTGTGGTAATAGCCCCATCTTGGCTTATTCTTTTTTTTTTTTTTAAGATTTTATTTATTTATTTATTTGAGACAGACAGAATGAGAGAGAGAGAGCACATGAGAGGGGGGAGGGTCAGAGGGAGGAGCAGGCTCCCTGCCGAGCAGGGAGCCCGATGCAGGACTCAATCCCGGGACTCCAGGATCATGACCTGAGCCGAAGGCAGTCGCTTAACCAACTGAGCCACCCAGGCGCCCTTGGCTTATTCTTAAAATAAATTTTTTAATGTATTTTTTAAAAAAAATTATTGTGTCTTTACTCTGTTTCCCTTTCGCACCATGAAATGGCACTTCATCTCATCTCAGTCCCACCTTTTATTCCTGTCATACCTGTGGTGACCAATCCACACAAGCTTCCATTTACTTCAAACAAATACAACTTGACATATCTGGATTTAGACCTGTTTCAGTAGCTGCTGCCTCCTGCCCTCAGGATTTCTCTAACCATGTGGGCACCCTCTCTGTACTCACATATATGGGGGAGTTATAGTCTGGGAATACCCTTGACTAATGGAGGACAGGGGATAATGGATAAAAGTTTCCTCTTTTTTTTTTTTTTTTCCTACAGGAAGACAATCTACACATACATTTCACAAGCCTCCTTAGAAGGAGGATCATGCAGTAATCATCTTTAGGGTAAATGACTTGATTGTGCATTTCTATATGATTTTTTTTCTCTCTCCCTGTTTACTTCCCTATTCCTCAAAGCTACACTCAGGGAACACATTTCTAAATGAACTACTAGAACACAGCTTTTGATTCAGACTCTGTTTTTGAGGAACACAGACATGTCAATACCCAGTAGAACAAAACAGCTCACTTTAGGTGGCCATCCTCTATGACAGCTTGCAGACTGTCTGATCAAACTTACTTTACCAGTTCCTTGAATCACTTTACTAAACGTTCTCAAGTTTGTCCGCCTTTCATGCTTGGTTTACAGCTCCATCGATGTTTCTGCTTACATTTGTTTCCTGTATTCTTTACCTTGGTCCCATTTAAAAGAACAAAAACAAAAATAAGTCCTTTTGTCTTCCATTTAAGATTTCCTAGTAAAGACACAGGCTCCCTTTCCTGGCATCAGGTCTACATCTAATCAGGTGGATGAACCAACCAACTGACCCAACTGGCTTCTCCCACACCACCCAAGAACATTGCTCACTCACCCCATCCAATTCAAACTGCATCATACTTACTAGACTCTTCTGCTCCCCAAATGATATCCCATGCTAGGAGCAAACCATAACCTACTTTTGTTCAAAAGGATAGTAAGAACAAGATTGGCTTATTCTGTTTTCTTTTTTTCCCCTCTTCTACTCACAGTTTTGAGATATCATATAAAAATGTGGTTAATATAACTACATTTAATTTGAGTATCTGAGACACTGCGTCTTAAGTCACATCTACTACTTAAAATCTGAGGATTCAAGATTTTATCAGGCAAAAATGAAATATCTAATACATATGTAGTAACTGTGACTTGCAAAACTCTTTTGCCTATGTAATTTTATTTGATTCTCCCAACATTATAACCATAAGAAAGATGTATAGACAATAAAATCTCTACTTCACAAATAAAGATATTGAAATTCAGAGAACAGAATTGCATGTGCCCACAGTAATCAGGCTGGTAAATATGGAAGCCAGAATATGAACTCATCTTGACTTCCTGGTCAAATGCTCCTTCCACATATGGAACAGATGAGTGTTCAACCAGTGTCATCCAATGCCATAATGGGGTACACAATCAAAACTCACTTCCTCCTCCAAGAAAACATGCCAAGAAAAATTAATTCATCAGACACTTTCCTCCTGAAGGAAAGGGAGCATGAGACAGAAATATGTTTGATTTTGTGAACAAGGCTGTCATCTTTGTTGACGGTTAAAGGCAGTATTTTAGAATAATCAGAAGTCTATACTCTCTCTAAAAGCTTTGTTTATTGGAGAGTTTCTGTGCTATCCTGGAAGTACAACAGATGCCTGGTGTGTCTGTAATGAAGTTTGCATACATTAGTATGCTTTGCAATTAGAATTGCTTGCAGGTCCTCACAGAGGACTTCTATTCCTTCTCTTTTTCTTGATATGCTTCACTTTCATGGTGAAATCTTTAATAGTGACACCCCTACCTGAAGCAAGGTTATCAGCGCTCAGTGTTTTTGGCAAGACAGGACAATTGAATCAAAATCAGCATAGTAGTTACAGAGAACCCCAACCCCCTTGCCTAGGAGGATGGAAAATAATTCAGAGACTGCCAAACAATCTCATTTGCCTGGAATGTTTGTACATAAATTAATTAGTTTCTATGGCATTATTGAATAATATGTCTTTGAAGATGAATGAAAACAAATTGGGGTTTTTTTTGTAATCAAGAATTTAGCTTGCATAATAATTCTTCAGTTAGAGGAAAATTCCAAAATGAAATTTCCAAAGTCACCATGAAAAAACCCAAGGCATATTCTTTTGGTTTCTAAAATCTGTATGTACTTTTAATCCTTTTTGGTTTCTGGTCAGTTTGATTTTATAGGTTGTAAAGTAAAAGTCATCTTTATACACTTTAGTTCTCCATATCTCAATAGTTTAAGACCTATTATTTATTCTTCAAAGTGCCTCAAACCTTTTCTATTCTTGCCACCCTCACAGACTGCATTCTAATTTACTCCTAACAGCTGACTAGAATAATGCCATGGAGAAGAAAATCATTTAAGAAAGAAAGCCTGAACTAATCTCAGAGGTTATCGTAGGGGGCAAAAATGTATTAAGAAGAACTGCCTATGGAAAGAATAAAATCTTAGAGAATACATGGTTTTAGGAGATTAGAAGTTTTAAATGACATTAAATACAATTGTAAAACACAGGAAAGTGAAATTCTAGAAGACATTGGTTTCCAAAACAAGCCATACTTATCAATGTTATCACCCTGCTTTCATAGATATTTTTCATGTATAAATCGCCTCCTATAATTCTTCAGTTCAGCTGCTTCTAAGTGATATGGGATATGCTGAGATCTTTGGATCCTGTGGGCATGCACACATTGGTGCATCTCCTTTTGCCAATAAGTCCTTTAATTCAAGGTAACATTTATGAGATCTCATGTCAATATATCAAGTGTTCTTAAGTTCTTGGATGTCCATTCAAGGGAGACCTTAGTCTCCCACCAAAAGTGCTTCTGATGCATCAGTGATATTCTGGTTGGTTTCAGGAGCTGTTTCAACACAATCATAAGTCACATTGGGTTTTTCCATAAAATTTCCACACATGAGAAATCAGCCAAAAACAAATACCAAGATCAGCCTAGAAGGGAAAGCAAATTTGCAATAGAGTAACTGCCCTAAGGGGAAGAAGCACCAGTCCCACCTTTAAAAAAAAAAAAAGTTTATTATTATTTATAAACAAAAGAGCTTCAGGCTCTTTGTCCTACCCCTTATCACCAGTCAGGAGGGAATATCAGCTTGTAGAATTTTATCCTTGTCTCTGCCTAATTTAATCAGCCGATCTTATTATTCAAAAGATGTGAGAGTCTGTTTAAAAAAATGTACTCATGCTTTGCACTTAAGATGTAAGAAATCATCTATGATCTCACTGATATGAAGAATTCTTAATCTCAGGAAACAAACTGAGGGTTGCTGGAGTGGTGGGGGATGGGAGGGATGGGGTGGCTGGGTAATGGACATTGGGGAGGGTATGTGCTATGGTGAGTGCTGTGAATTGTATAAGACTGTTGAATCACAGACCTGTACCTCTGAAACAAATAACACATTATATGTTAAAAAAAGAAGAAGATAGCAGGAAGGGAAAAACGAAGGGGGAGAATCAGAGGGGGAGATGAACCATGAGAGACGATGGACTCTGAGAAACAAACTGAGGGTTCTAGAGGGGAGGGGGGTGGGGGGATGGGTTAGCCTAGTGATGGGTATTAAGGAGGGCACGTTCTGCATGGAGCATTGGGTGTTATATGCAAACAATGAATCATGGACCACCACATCAAAAACTAATGATGTAATGTATGGTGATTAACATAACATAATAAAAGAAAAAAAGAAAAAAAAGAAATGTGAAAAAAAAAATAAAATGCATGTACACTTTGACCCACAAAAAAAAAAAAAGACTTACGAAATCATGTCAGAAGTTTCCTTGAAATACCATCATTCAGATATTTGGGCCCTGGAAATGAACCCTGAGGTGTAAGAGCAGGACCTAGAACATTAAAATATGTTTTTTGGCACTCTCATACTGTCCAACACAAATATACACACAAAAATGGACTCATCTTTATTGAGACGTTTATAAGAAAATCTTTAACTAGATAATAATTCTTGTTTGGTTATATTATGGAGATATCACATGTCCTAATAAGATTGATTTTGCTGATTTTTGTTACAGCTGCTAAAGAACTACTTGCTTCCGGTTATAGTCAATTCATTTCCCCCTCAGATTTACAGCACTTGTGATGTGGTGTTTAATTATATAGATAAAGTAAAGCCCAGCCTTTCCATTGACAGACGCATCTAGGAAATATAATATGCTTTATATAAAGCTTTAGTTTGCATTCATTAAACTAAAAAAAAAAAAACAAAAAGTTGGGGGCAGGGGGACTCAATTACTGCATAAAAAAGTCAGTGGTGCTTCTTAATGGTATGATCAAATGGACTATATAAAGCTTTTCTAGAAAAGTAGTTTATAATCAACTTCCGCTTAAGATAAGAAAGATATTTCTACCTAATGAGCAGAGAAGTTAAAATTAAAAGTACAAATTATATTAATATCTTAACAAAACAGTAAAAATGCCAAACAGATAAACAACTTAGGTATTAATTTTTTGTTTGTTTTGTTTGTTTTTGATCATGTTTCTTGTCAAATAGATGGGTGGAACCTTTTTGACTTATTTTGTCAGGAATACATGGACATTAACTTACTATTCATTCAATAACTTTTAATGAACCCCTACAATAACTCCAACTTCGAAAATACAGAAATGGGTAAGACAAAACTCACTGCCAAAAGGAATACAAGAGATATATACTAGCAATTAGCACATTATGCAATATAATTGATCACTTTCTTTTTATTACTCACCTAGTTACCTTTTATGGCACTAGTATATTATTACATGTCTGTCTCTTCATATTATACTCTTTTTTGAAGGGAAGAATTGTACATTTGCATACCATACTTAGTGCCTAATACAGTAACAGGTATATAGCAATACTTAATCGATGTACTTCAAAAGAATTAAATTCTGAAACTTGTGGTTCTGAACACTTTCACAAAGAATGACATAAATAACATATGAATTGTCTTGGGGGAAAAATGGAAAAACTGCATGTTCAAAACTATGGTAGGATGAAAGTTTGAGTGCTCTTAGGAAACCAGGTAATCCAGCATGACTAGATGAAAGTGTGACTTGGAAGAAATAGGCTTTTAGGCCAAATGATTGGTTAGATTCAGATAATGAATGGCTTGGTGTGCTATGCTACAGAGTCAGGGCTTCTTGTAGACAGTCATCGGAGACTCTGCATATGAGAGTAATATTTATATATGCAAAGCAATTTTCTATTTGTTTAGTATTACACTTTGGGAAAATGACCAATATGTTTTCAGCAAATTTAGAAGGTATAGTTAGGAGGGTCTATAAAAAAGGAGACTATATGCCATACTTATGAGAGGAAGAGCACTTTGGAGGGCTTCACAAATAGGATAGTTTAAAACTGAATTTGGACATGAGCCTCATTGTACTCAGGTCATCTTGAAGAAGACCTTGCCCCGAGGATTCAGATGACATAGTGGATAGTTTCTGTATGTGGAACAGATGAGAGGGAATCAGTTCAAGCCATTGACTTTGGAGAAAACTGAAAGTGAACAGGCAGTGGGGAGGGTATTATTCAGCAGGGAAGGCCTCCAAAAAAGCATCCCCTAGGCTAGAAGCAGGGTCAATATTTGAACACAAGACATGCTCAGGGCCTCAGTGCCAGCCTTCAACAACTTCACCAGTCAAGGAAGAAATTTTCTCTCCTCTATTGTCTCTACATTCCTTCCTATCCATCTTCCTTCCCCAACTTCAACCCGAAAGAAGCCAATGAAAACATGGATGTGGGAATGGAATAGAGCAGTGAGATGGAAAATTGTTAAAGAATCCAACCAATCCAAGAGTCTTTTCCTCTTGGCAAGTTTCAGAGCCACAATCAGGTCAGAACTAAGGAGGGAAGGAGCTTTAAATTGAGTTAGAGATTGAAGAATTGACATTAGTTTTGATGGAACTTTTTAATATCTGACATTTAGCTCAGTTTTTAACACCATAAATTTTCTGGAAAGATTATGGAATCTGCCAAGATTTCCCTTAGGAAGAATGATTGAAAGACTAAGTGTAAAGACAGCAATGGGAAAGAATGAAGTTACTTTATTTTGCCCTCATTCAAAAACTTATTACATAAATACAGTTTTAAGATATACAACACAATATATTCTTGATCTAAACATATACATGCAGTAAAAAGTATGAAGACATGTGGTTGAAAATAAATACCAAATTTACTGTTGTGGTTACCAGCATGCTCACAGTAGAGAATACTATCAAGGAGAAGTGACTTAAGTATTTTTTTAATGTGAGGTTTAGAGTGACAAAAGAGAATGTAATATTACATTCCTTTAAAGTATAGAAAGTATACGTTTGGGGTGCCTGGGTCACTCAGTCAATTAAGTGTCTGCCTTCAGCTCGGGTCATGATCTTGGAGTCCCGGGATTGAGCCCTGCCTCAGGCTCCCCATTTAATGGGGAGCCTGCTTCTCCCTCTTTCTCTGCCTTTCTCTCTCTCCCTCTCTCTTGCTCACTCTCTCTCAAATAAATAAATAAATAAATAATCTAAAAAAAGAAAGTATAATTTTAACAAAAATTGATAGGTGGAGGAAATCAGTTGATTGCTTCATCTGTAGTATTTGGAATTTAATGGATATGATGTAACGCTGTCAAATAAGGCATTAAAAGTACAAACATAATTACAAAAAGATAAAAAGAACAAAAGAAAATATTATCTGTGAGAGATATGTTTCAAGAACCCCAGTGGATGCCCGTAAATCGCAGATAGTACCCAATCTTATATATACTACGTTTTTTCTTATATGTACATACCTAAGATAAAGTTAAATTTATAAGTTAGGCACAGGAAGAGATTAACAATAATAAATAATAACAAAATAGAACACCTAAAATAGTGTACCATAATAAAAGTTATGTGAATGTGGTCTTTCAAAATATCTTATTGTACTGTACCCACCCTTCTTCTTGTGTGGATGTATGATGATAAAATGCCTATGTGATGAAAGGAAGTGAGGGGAATGACACAGGAACTGTGATGGAACGTGAGACTACTATTGCCCTTCTGACCATAGGTCAGGAGGAGGATCATCTCTTTCCTGACTGCAGTTGACCCTGGGTTAACTGAAACTACAGAAAGAAAACCATGGATTAGTGGGGACTACTGTATTTACTGACTAAAATCAGAGGGTTGAATAAATGGAAAGGAGGGTGATAAATGCTAACTTTAATCACTGTTCATATTACGGGTAGGTGTTATCTAAAGAATATAGATAACAATCCAAAGATATTCTTTGTAAATAAAACAATAAATACACACATCAGGAAAACATGCAACTTATAATCCAGTTGTAAATATTAGATCCACATACTCAAACAAACAAAAACACAAAGAAGTGAGACCTAATAGTTAAGACTTTAAAAAAAACTATAGCAGACAAGTTAATAATCTAAATTAAAGAAATGATAATGTTCATCTTACAGAGATGTTCTGAAGATTAAATGAGAGACAGCATGAAAAGAAACAGAAAGTGAACAGTTCCTTCCTGCACATGTGGTCCTACTCTGGACCAGGCTCTCTTGAACTTATTGGGAGATAAGATAGAGAGTACAAGGTCAAGTTGCGCTCTTTTTTGGAAGACATAAAAAATGGATATAAAAAAAGATGTTTGATGAATACCCAGTAAATATTAGTTCCCTTATTTATTACTATACCTATTAGTCATCTGACCCCCGAAGCCCAGAAACAAGTAAGAAAATTATTTAACAGTGAGGTAGACTGATGTAATATATCAGATATTTTCCAAAAATACACCATTTTGTAAAGGGGAAGACATCTCTCAAGAAACAGTTTTGAAAATTTATGATTCAAATAGCTTCAAGTACAAATTCAATTTTTACTTTAAACAAATTTAACTCAGTTTTGGTCATGTTTTTCATGGCCCAACAAGTTATTCTAAGGAGTTCTGTCTGCTGAGAAAGTGAGGTTGTAACACGAAGAGCCCAGTCATTTGGGAAGCCTGTGAGGGACTGAGCTAAAGATACTCTCTGATTCTGACATTAGGTGTCACTGCAATCAAGAGAAAGCAGAGCAAGCAAATGAGCAGTGAGATAGAACTTGAATATCAGAGGGAGAAATATACATATTTAAATTATAGGATGAAGTACCCAGAGAAGAACCTGTGATATCAAGAGAGAAATAAAGAACTATAATCATAGATAACATAACAAAATAATATTATAGAACTAAGACCAAAATTCCTGCCACTGGTATAAATGTAAATGAGTTTAATTCATCTACTAAAAATATTATTACTAAATCACACAAAAAGCTCACATATTGCTGTGAGATACACCTGAAGCAAAGTTATCCATACAAGGTTTTTTAAATGATAAGCAACCATAACATAGGTACATACCAGTGAAAAGTAAGCAGAAGTCATAATTACAATACTAGATAATGTGTATTTGTTTAAAAGTGTTATATAAACCAGAAGGTCAGCTAACAATATTGACAGAAACAATTCCTAATGAGGATACAACAGCAGCAGTTCATGAAACTATAACCAATAAATAAGAAGACATACACTAGACATAAGAGAATTAGTTCAAATTTCTCAGTCCTTGAGATATGAAGTGAACAAAACTTATGTAATTATATAGAAAACCTAAATAATGTAATTAATAAGGTAGGTATGATATACATCATACTACATATTACATACATATACTCATATATGGGAAATTTATCCTAAAACTATCTTTTTTTTGTAAGTTTCTGCTAGTTATTAACCAAGCACTTGAGGAGATATACAACTTAATATCAACATAGTATACCTCATATTCATCATTTGGAAAACACATGAACTTTAACTTTCTTTTTAGGTGCAATAATACAGAGAGTCATTGCACACGTGATTTTTTTATGTCTCACATATTGCCCTTTATGATCCTGCAATCCCCTCTGTACAAAATGATGCAATCATTCACGTTTGCTACGTCTTCCACATGGAAGGAATTAAATTCTCAAGGTACATTAGTGATACGATTCTTATGAGTAATGTGCACACAAAAAGTAATTTGCCCTTTTTCTCCAGTAGGCAGTTCAGGCAAAGAGTCTTTAGAAACAACAAATGTTTCTGTGCCTAACCAATAACTAGTTAGTGAAGGCTAATTATGTAAATCAAAAGTTCAAACTAGCTTACTTGCATCCATAGGTAAGAAAAGAAGAATTGTGCCTATTGCACTTGGTCTAAAAACAACTCTAATACATGGAATTGTTATGAGAGCTCTACATTGCTCTTTCAGCCACTGTGGTTCTTATAAATATAAGATAATAAACAGGAAAAGTTTTCTGAGTCAAAATTGGTCCATTTTTTTTGCCACCTGTACTATATATAACAAATGATCTTAGTAATAACATGTATTTAAAACTTTTATAAAGATAGATTCTAAAAATTTACAGCAGTCTGGGGTTCAAGATGGCGGCATAAGAAAACCCTGAACTCACCTTTTCAGACACAGCAAATTTACATGAAAAGACCTAAAAACTCGATGAACAGGAAACAATAATCAGAACAAAAAGACAATCTAGTGAGTGGGAGCAGATATTTGCAAATAATATATCTGATAAGGGGTTAATAACCAAAATATATAAAGAACTCACACAACTTAACAATAAAAAACAAACAACTTGATTTAAAAATGTGCAGAGGATCTGAATAGACATTTTTCCAAAGAAAACATACAGATGGCCACCACGTACATGAAAGGACACTCCATCTCACTAGTTATTGGGGGAATGCAAATTGAAAACACAATGAGATATCATTTCACAGCTGTTGAAATGGTTATTTTCAAAAAGACAAGAAATAACAAGAGTTGTAGAGGATGTAAAGAAAAGGGAACCTTTGTACGTTGTTGGTGGGAATGCAAATTGGTGCAGCCAATTCTGCATACAGAAAACAATATGGAGATTCCTCAAAAAATTAAGAAAACATCTACCATATGATCCAGCTATTCCACTTCTGGGCATTTATTGAAATAATCCAAAAATGCTAATTTGAAAATATATATATGCACCCCTATGTTCATCACAGCATTATTTACAATAGCCAAGATATGAAAACAACCTAAATGTCCGTCAATAGATGAATGGATAAAGAAGATGTGGTATACATATACAATGGGATACTACTCAGCCACAAAGAAGAATGAAATCTTAACATTGGTGAAAACATGAATGGATCCTGAGGGTATTATGCTACGTGAAATAAGTCAGAGAGAGAAACACAAATATTGCATGATTTCACTTATATGTGGAATCTAAAAAACCAAAACTAAACAAATGAACAAATAACACAATACACAAACAAACTTATAGACACAGAGAACAGATTAATGGTTATCTGAGGAGTAGGAGGTTGGGGGATGGGCAAAATGGGTGAAGGGGGTCAATTGTATGGTGATGGTTGGTATTTATACTTTTGTTGGTGATCATTGTGTAGTGCATACAGATGTGTTATAATGTTGTACATCTGAACTTATATAATGTTATATACTAATTTTACCTAAAAAAACACCCATTTAAAATAAAAAAATAAAAATAAAAGCAAAGAGTAATGGGAAATGTATGAAATGCAACCATTTGTTATTATTTGAAAGATGTGCCCTTGTATGATGGCTCATTAATTTAAAAATTCTAGAAGGATATAAAAGAAATATATTTGCTTCTAACGAGAGAAACTGAGACCAGGATAGGAGAGGGACTTATATTTTACTTCATATATTTTTGTACATTTCAATTTTACATTTATCACTTTTAATAAAATAATTGATAATGTATATAAAGTGCTTAGCATTTGGTGCTCCCTCTAAAAATTTATAGTCAAGTTAGGTAAGATTCCACAGGCAAAACTCACGATGCAGGCATATCATTTCAAAACTTCCAAACAGAAATTCTGCCAAGACTAGCAAGTAATTCAGATGAAGAAGAAAAGCATGGAAATAACATGCTCTTACCAGGAAGAATTCATAAATAAAGAGGGTCATAGGCAGCAGATGGAAAGAAGGGAACAGGAGCAAAGATGAGAATGAAATATGGCATGGAAAGAAAACATTAGAAACAATTTTTACTTATATGCAAAATAAGAACAACAATCCTCAAGGGATAGGGCAATTCTGTTTCACCCATGGTATATGGACTTAACCAAAGGCACAATTACTCAAATTTCATTATGCTACAATTCTTTGTCAGTAAAATCCTTGGCAAGCTTACAAATGGCACACCAACAGTGAAAATAGGAAAGGGAAGTTTCAGATAGGTTGATCTTATAAGTGATCATCTGAGTACTCCAAACAGAGTATTTTATGTGGAGTAGTATGTGCAATACCTAGCATAAGACAGGTATTAAATAAATGAAGATCAGTGAGGGAAAGTAATACAAAAAAAAGTTTCAGCGAAAAAAATCAAATTCTCTGATAATTATATTGGCTTATAAGTAGAACAGCCTGCATTCACTGGGGATTTCCTCCAAAGTAAAAATGATGATTAAGTAGAAGCTGAGTGACTTCTTGGTGATGATTCTCCAAAAGGGAATCACGTGCCTGACTCTGAGACTCTGATTCTGTCAGTCCATGTAATAGAAAACTGATTCTAGATAGTCTGAGGTTAAATCAAGAGCTTCAAGCCTGTGAATATTTTAGATCAATCAAGTTTTTTTTTTCTTCCTTGAGTAATTAAGTTTATGAAGCTAACATATAGGCCAATAAAGACATTTATCATGGTATATTTGTTTTTTTAATGTATATGCTCATTTGTTCATCTAACAAATCATAAAGTTAAATTACCTGGGAAATTAACAAATGTTAAATTATCTCTACTATATAAAGTGTATAATACCAGGCACTGAAAGACTAAAATTAATTTCGTAGTAAAAAGAAGACACATAAACAAGCAATATGCAATTTTACAAGATACAAAGGAGAGTGTACATCGAGCTAGCAGAAAATATAGTGTTGGGAAGATAGAATCAAAGCTAGGTCTTGAGGGTTTGTAGTGTACCTTCAAGTAGAGTCAGGAGTGAAACATTTAGAGAGAATAGCAAAGCAAAGGCAGGAGAGTAATACTCGATTTTATTAAACATGAGATAAAATTTGGAAATAAGGATGAAATGTACTTTCTATCCAAAGAAGAGATTCATTTTACTTCTGGGCAAATAAATTTTGACTTTATTCCATAAGAAATGGAGTTTTCATTCAGGACAGTGCCTTGATCAGAAGATACTTTTTGAAGATTAACATAACAAGGATTTACAAATTGGACATAATTATTTTGCACACATCATTTCATTTTGTCTCAAGAACCGTACAAGTTTAATATTATCCCCATTTTACAAAAGAGAGAACTGAAGTTCAGAAATGCCGGATAATTTCCTAGGGACACACTGTTGGCATTTGACTGAGCCAGGATTTGAATTCATCTCTAACCCAAAGTTCAGTTTCTTAAACACAACATCACACTATCAAAAGTAGTGACAATGAGAGTGAAAAGCAAGGTATATATAAGCAAAACATTTCTGAGGGAAATATCCAGAAAACACCTATGAATGGTGAGAGGAGGGATTAAGGGAAAGGCACAACAAAATTGGACAGTTGCTATACTACTTGATTAAAACCTTTCAAAGACAGAACCAATTTTTTAAACAGATAATCCTAAATTATCATTAAGTAGTATGTATATAACTTTGACTTTTATTTTTCTATAATGAAATAAAAATTTCTCTAGAGAGACTGAGTTTAGCTTAATTAGTATACACTTCTTATTTATATTCAGATGAATCAAGAAACCACCTGTGATAAAATTCAATTCCTAAAGGGTTGTCTTTATTCAATACTTCAGTTAGTCCTCTGGATAGTCAATCTCTCATCAATCCTGAACTTTAGAGAATCAAACTAAATAGGAAGAATACAGCCTCGGTGCCTTCATCAAACATTTCTCCAGGGACAGAGCTTATTATCCAGGGGCTCAGAGCCATTGGACCAATGGGTCCCAGATTTTCTAGTCATCCATCAGAAGAGTTCAGGGGTAAAAAAGATTAAGTAGGAATTTGCAGGCTGGTTTTTTTTCCCCTTCCTGGGGTACAAGAGACTAAAAGGACATAGAAGTAAAATACATATATAGAAAGAATCTGTAACAAACATTCCATCATTAGGCTCTCATCCCCAACTTGTCTCCCTCTCTAAACCAGATTAACACTGCATCTTACTTAAGAACATAAATAATAAAAGGAAGAAGACATCATGTCAAAGCTCTTGCAACATTCTACCTCCATCTGTTCAAGTTTTCTATACAGACACACACATGCTCACTCACTCTGTCACTCATGCACAGATAATTGGCAGTATAGTCTCCTCCTACAAGCTCATCAATAAATCTGAAATCAGTAGCATCTTATAATAAAATTAAAACTGTTGCTTCAAAACCTATTGGGGCCTCATTATAGAACAATATAATAATATTAAATAAGTTTTCAGTTTTGTTAATATAAATATAAAAATAAAAAGTGATACGTGCTTATTTTATAAAATGTATGGGATGCAAATATCAACAAAAGTCCTGGTACCTGAGAACTTTGCTGTTAGTATTTTGGGTGCTTGTTTTTCCTTGTCTTTCAAAAATAAGGACCACAACTCACTGGAAGGCTGTGAGAGTTTTTCTGAGCCATGCAAATCTTGCCTACAAATATTAAGGATGAATTATGACCAATTCCATAAATTTTACTTTTGCTTACGGCAAAGAGCTCCTTGCTATTAATATGCTATGTGAATCACTAAGAATTACTAAAAGTGAGTAGTAAGAGTTAACATTTACGGGCGTTGTGCATTTGACCGTTAATTCATTTTTCCTCACAACAACACCTGATAGGTACTGTCACTGCCAGCTTACAGGTGCATAGGAGCCTAGGTCTCCGCATCTGCCATGCAGATATAAATAGTGGAGCCAGGAGTCAAACCCATAGAATCTAACTCCAGAGCCTTCAGTGTTGCCTCTCAATGGCACTGAATCCTTCGCAGACAAACATACAAAATATATTTTAGAAAATTTGAGTAAATTGAAGTGTAAATATTAGAGAGTTTAATAAAAATTTTCTGACAGTAAAAGCCAGTGTTACTTTTCCATACCAGAGAAAGTAGCTTGCTGTTACCAATGGATTGGTATGGACGTTGGGTTTACACACATGAATTAGAACTGGTCCTGCCATTTCCTAATTATATGTGGGAGAAGAGATGTATAGATACCAGAGGGCAGATTGTGGCAGAGTTTGGTTAGCAGTTCAACTAATATATCTCTTCTTTCCGGCACAGAGCAAGACTACATTTTCCAGCATTCCTCAAAATTAAGTTTGGCCATGTAAAAATGTCTCAATAATTGAATATGAACAGAAAAGTGTGTCACATCAGTGACTAAGATACTCAAGGAAGAGTTGTGCCTTCTCTAGTATCTTCAACCCATTCCTCCAACTTGATGTAGTAAGCACAGAAACCTTGAAAGTACAGATTGAACATAGCGAGGCATAAAATGAAAGGAGCTTGAGTCGTGAATCATTACTTGGAAG
The DNA here is from genome assembly GCF_029215605.1 of Mirounga angustirostris. Lineage (NCBI taxonomy): Eukaryota > Metazoa > Chordata > Mammalia > Carnivora > Phocidae > Mirounga > Mirounga angustirostris. Next base: position 137,724,104 of record NW_026991710.1, read on the forward strand.
AGCTGCCTACAATTCAGCAGCATTTTTTATAGACTTTATATGAACAGGAAATAAACATTTATTATGTTTAAACTGTTATATATATTTTGTCTGTTTGTTGGTAATGTTGCCTTAGCTACAACTCCTCATTTATAAGATTTTTTTATTATAGACCTGTTAAATATAAACCATAAGAAACAATAATAAAGGAGCGCCTGGGTGGCTCAGATGGTTAAGCGTCTGCCTTCGGCTCAGGTCATGATCCCAGGATCCTGGGATCGAGTCCCGCATAGGGCTCCCTGCTCAGCAGGGAGCCTGCTTCTCCCTCTGCCTCTCTCTCTCTCTCTCTCTGTCTCTTACGAATAAATAAATAAAAGCTTAAAAAAAAAAACAATAATAAAGACCAAGGGCTTAAGTTTCTTCATTTGTAAAAGAGAGAGAGAGAGAGAGATGACAGTAGTCTATACCATGAAAACTTCTGTGGAAATTAAGTAAATTAATATTATAAATTACTTAGAATAGTGCCTGCTGTATTATAAGCAAAAAACAAAGTGTTCGTTACATTCTACTTCATTATGAGATTACTTATAATGATAAGACTTTTTTAAAAACCTCAATTCAAACAAGCAGTTTATTTATTTCATAGCCTCCTTCTCTAATCCAAGTATATAAGCTTTAGCTTACTTACATTAGTTACATTTCTAAAGAAAAACAAAACCAAACAAAACAAGACAATCCCTTGGCTTTTGATTAAAAACTGGTGGATTGAATGTTCACAGTAGCTTTTACTTCCTCCCACTAGCCACAAAATTATTGAAAATTGGTTTTTAAAAGAAACCATAAACTCACAAATACATAAATTGAATAGAAAAGGAGACAACAACAATAATAACATTTTGGTGGCAGGAAAACAAAGTACAATTTTGATGCATGGGTGATAATTGTCTTGTAAGCCAGCAGTGTAGGAGAGCTAAATTAAACTGTTGGTACCATGGAACTCTCAAGGGATTTAGCACCAGCTACCTCTGGAATGAGACAACTAAAAACAGAACTGGTTAAAGACTTTAGGAACATTTCGATTCTTAAATATTTTTCTTACTCTGTGTGTCTGAATAAATTCTTCTACCCCATACTGAGGCAGAAGGCTGAAGAGTTATCTTCTAGCAAGATTAAAACAGAGTATCCCAGCACCACAGCTATCAGGCATTGTTGAGCATAAAAATACAGAAAGGTTACCAAGGGAACGTAGGGTGCTCCAGGCTTATTATCACACTAGATACTCAGAACTCTGACCACCAGTTTTGTTCCAGCTCTCACAGCAAATCAGAGATAAGAATCTGACCAGATCAGGATAGCAGCATCTAAAGATAATGACACTGAAGGATAGTCAATGAATTATCCAGCCCAATTACCTTTTGGTAAAGACTCAGTATAGACACAGCTCTTCCAGTCAGCTTTTAACTGTCCCACTCTTAAATATAAGCAAAAAATGAAATATTACCAGATATTTGAAGAAAACCTACATAAAATATAGGGAATAAAATGAAAATAAGCAATTGGAAAAACAGGAATTAAAGATATATATATATAATATGAATATATATAATATGAATATAAATATATATAATTTGAATATAAATTATCTTCAAATATATATATTTTTGATATGTATATATACATATATACGATATGAATATAAATTATATATATAATATGAATATAAATATATATGAATATATAATATGTATATTTTTATATATATAATATGAATATAAATTATCTTCAGGGAGATAAGAAGAGTTATTTTAACCACTAAACAAGAAAGAGATGTGATTTAAAACAAAAAAAATAAGCACTTCGAGAATAAGAAAATAGTGCAAGGTATTAAAAATTTGGTAGCCAAAAAGAAAATATTAAAAATTCAACAAAAACCTTGTAAAATAAAATGGAGGAAGTCTCTCAAAATGTTTTTTAAAAAGACAAGAAAATTATGAGGTGCTTTTTCAAAATAGAAGGTGGTATCAAAAATACATCACAACAGTTTCAAAGTAAGATAACAGCAAAAATGGGGAAGAAATCAGTAATGAAATAATGCAAGAAACAACTTCAGAATTACTTCAGTTTCTGGATAGGAGGGATCCACTAATGGTCCTGCAAATGGATGAAATGACAACTAAACCAATAGGCATCATTGTGAATTTTCAGAACACTAGGGCGAAGAGACTTTGAATATCTTCAAAAAGGAAAATTTAGTTTTTAGAACAAAATTAAAATTAATAGCAGCATTAGATTTGTTAAGAACAGCAACAAAAGCTAGGAGACAATGGAAAGATATCTTCAAAATCTAAGGAAATATTACTTCCAAATTAGAACTCTATACTAAGCCAATTATTAATTTAAAGTAATAGAGAACAAAGACATTTTCAAACATAAAAATCTCAGCAACAGCAAAAATACTTATCATTCAGTCTTTCTCAGGAAGCTCAAGAGGAAATGTTCCATCAAACAGGGAATAAAATAAGAAAGAATGCCTAAAATCTAGAAAACAAAAGAATCAAGATAAGATAAACCTACAGAGATTCCCTAATATTGTGCTCAAGGGAAGCCTAAAATGATACCTGTGTAATTGTTTTATATCAACTACTGCAGATTAACATGATCAAAGGTGATGATGCAATTAAATTAAATTAACTTAAATTCTGTGTAGAGGATAAGGTGCCTAGAACAAATTTATATTCCAAATGTTAAAGAAAGGTAAGTGGCACTTGCATCCCAATGTTTATAGCAGCCATGTCAACAGCAGCCAAAATATGGAAAGCGCCCCAATGTTGATCGACAGATGAGTAGATAAGGAAGATGTGGCATATGTATTCAACAGAATATTACTCAACCATCAAAAAGAATGAAATCTTGGCCATTTGCAACGATGTGGATAGAACTTGAGGGTATTATGCTAAGCAGAGTAAGTCAGTCAGAGAGAGACAAATATCATATGATTTCACTCATATGTGGAATTTAAGAAACAAAACGGATGAACATAGGGGAAGGGAAGGAAAAATAAAGTAAAATGAAAACAGAGAGGGAGACAAACCATAAGAGACTCTAAACTCTAGGAAACAAACGGGGTTGTTGGAAAGGAGGGGGATGGGGTAACTGGGGGATAGGCATTAAGGAGGACACCTGAAGTAATGAGCACTGGGTGCTGTATGCAACGGATGAATTACTAAATTCTACCCCTGGGGGGTGCCTGGGTGGCTCAGCTGGTTAAGCAACTGCCTTCGGCTCAGGTCATGATCTTGGAGTCCTGGGATCGAGTCCCACATCAGGCTCCCTGCTCATCGAGGAGCCTGCTTCTCCCTCTGACCCTACCCCCTCTCATGTACTCTCGCTCATTCTCGCTCTCTCAAATAAATAAATAAATCTTTAAATCAATCAATCAATCAATCAATTCTACCCCTGAAACTAATAATACACTATATGTTAATTAAATTGAATTTATATAAAAGTTTTTTTAAAAAAAGAAAGGTAAGTAAACATGGTTTTAATATTTGTGAAGGTTTTTTTCTATTTCAAACATCAAAACTGTCTGAATGAAGTTCTACTGACAAATATTTTCCTTAATTTTCTTTAAACCTTGAGAATAAGAAAAACTAACAATAGGACACTCATTTCCACAAAATAATACCTGTTAAATAACAAATATTCAGCCAAGTGAATTTTAAAGGTCTGATTGGCTTTATTCATCAATTCACAAATCAGCATTCCATCTAGCAAGTTGAGGGCAGCTACAAAAGGCTACACAGAAAGGGAAAGGTTTTTAAAGGCAGGACAAGGAAGTCATAAACAGAAAGAAAGGATTATTTTGGGTGAGGTCATCTTTCTTTGGGGATAAAAAGGTGTCATTAGGTGGTTTATTTCATCTTTCTTTAGGAGATGGAGAGGACTTTGTGACAAAATACCTCATTGGTGCTGACCAGAAAATTCTTGAGAGATCAGTTAAGCCCAGCTGAAAGTGCAGTTAGTTTAGGCATTAAGCCCTGGTTTGGTGGCCTGGCCTCGCCTAAATGACTCCCTTTTGGGCCTGTAGTTTTCTTTCTAACATACTAAATAATCCAGCCTTTCTTAAAACTAAATTTATGCTGATGTCAATCTCCTTTTTTTTTCTTAGCCATCCCATTTCATTAACAAGCAATTCCAATAATTAAGTTTTTTTTTGTAATGCAGTTAAAACTGCATTCCTGTAACTTCAAACATCCAGTCCTTTTTCTGTGATCTAGAGTGTGCTCTCTCCTTTATATGATGGATGACTTTTCAAAAAAATGGCTGACATCAAATACATGGCTCCCTACCTTATTTTCTTAGTGGTTACCTGGGGATTACAATTAGCATCTTAATATAAAATCATCTATTTCAAGTTAATACAAACTTAATTTCAATATTATATAAAAACTTTTCTCCAATACACCTCTGTTTGCACCTCCAGACTTTGTACTATTATATCCTCATACATTATAAGCCACCAGCATAGTTTTATAATTATGCTTTATGAATTGTCTTTTAAATCACAGAGAAGAAAAGAGTTACAAACAAAAATACATTGATACTGTCTTTTGTATTTATCTGTGTAGTTATCTTTACCAGTGCCTTTAATTTTTTATGTGGATTCAAGTTATCATTTAATGCCCCTTTATTTCAGCCCAAAGGACTCCCTTTGGTATTTCTTATAGGGCAGGTCCCCTAGCAAGGAGTTCTCTCAGTTTTTGTTTATCTGGGAATGTCTTAATTTCTCCTTCATTTTGAAGCAAAGTTTTGCTGAATATAGAATTCTTGGTTAGTAGGTTTTTTCCTTTTACTACTTTAAAGTTGCCATCCCTCTGCCTTATGGCCTCCATGAGAAGTCACCTGTTGATCTCCCTGTGGATTCTTGGTATGTGATAATGTCAATTTTATTTTGAAGCTTTCAAGATTTTCTTTTCTTTGACTTTCACAGCTTTGATAATGACATGGATAAGCATGGATCTCTTTGAGTTTATTTGAAATTTGTTGAGTTTCTTGAATATGTGGGTTAATGTTTTTCATTACATTTGGGAAGTCTGGGACCATTATTTCTTCAAATAATTTCTATGACCCTTTCTTTTATTCCTCTTCTTCTGGGACTCCCACTGTGTGTATGTTAGTATAGTTGTTGGTATTCCACAATCCCTAATGTTCTCTTTATTTTTCCTCATTTTTTTTTCTCTTGCCCAGACTGGAAAATCTCTATGGACATATTTTAAAGTTCAATAATTATTTTCTGCCAGATCAAATCTGCTGTTAATGTCCGCTAGTGAATTTTAAATTTTAATTATTGTACCATCAACTCTAGAGTTTACATTTGATTCCTTTTTTATTATTTCTCTTTGTTAATATTGTGTATTTGGTGAGGCATAATTGTTATGCTTTTCTTTAGTCATGGTGTCCTTTAGTTCCTTGAACATATTTAAAATAGCTGCTTTTAAGTCCTTGTCTATTAAATACAACATCTGGGTCTCCTCAGTGACATTTTCTGTAGGCTACTTTTTTCCTATGTATGTAACATACTTTTTTTATCTTATAATTTTTGGTTGAAAACTGGCTATTGTAGATATTACATTGTAACAACTCTGATAACAGATTCTTTCCTCACCCCCCCAAGGTTTGTTTGTGTTGTTATTGTTGCTATTTTTTCTTGTTGTTGTTGTCTCTAATTTTTTTGTATGGATTTTTATATTTAAAAAGTATAACTATGTATATTTTTTCTTAAATCTTAACATTTCTTTTTTTAATTTGATTATGTTATGTTAATCACCATACATTACATCATTAGTTTTTGATGTAGTGTTCCATGATTCATTGTTTGCATATAACACCCAGTGCTCCATGCAGAACGTGCCTTCTTTAATACCCATCACCAGGCTAACCCATCCCCCCCACCACCCTCCCCTCTAGAACCCTCAGTTTGTTTCTCAGAGTCCATAGATTCTCATGGTTCGTCTCCCTCTCTGATTCCCCCCCTTCATTCTTCCCCTCCTGCTATCTTCTTCTTCGTCTTTTTTTTTTTTTTAACGTATAATGTATTTCTGGCTAATTCTGTAGATTCTCTTTTCCCTGTGGTATGTGGCCCCTGAGTTCCCAACTATCATTTGTTAAGTTCTTATTTTTATTTGTAAGCCTGCATCCTAGGGTTCAGCCCAAGATCAGTATAATTTAGTAGTCAAGCAATGATAAGTCAAGAATTCCTTAAGTGCTTGCCTGTATGTTTACTCCTCTTTGCCAAGGAAAGTTGTGTGAAAAGGCATGCTTTCAAATTTTAAGCAGTTTATAATTTCACTTCCTGCTTACATGGGGCCTTCAGACAAAGGTGAGTGACTGGGACATTTTCCTTTTCCAGGTCTTTCCTGGGCATACAGAAAGTCCTGTATGAGTGTAACTTTCTTGATCCCAGAAATATGTTGAAGCTTTTCAAAGTTCCTAATGGTCATTTAGTTCTCTAGGACTTGCCTTTAAAGTTTTAACCAAGTTCTTGTTTTCCCAACCGAAATAACAGCTTTAGGCAGCTTTGATGTTAGCAATAGACTGCTATTACTTTCAGACTGCTATGCCCTAGGGATAGAACTTTTTTCACTATGATGAGCTCTGAGTCAAATCAAATAGCCACAGCACCTCAGGAATGGATATTGTCCAAGAAGCTCCTCATACAGACAAAATTTTGACTGTGCCCTGGGGATGGGGTTTTCAACATAACTCTAAAAGAGATCAGTCCTTACCTTTGGATGAAATACTGCTGGCTTTTCATAAGCTCCCACACCACTGCACCAAGGATGGAGGGGTGATGGGAATAATGCAAAGTCAAAGCACTGTAACTCCTGCTGTCTTCCGAAGGCTCAGTAGTTTCTCATGGATAGATGATTTGTAATTTGTGCTATAGCTTGGATAATTTTCAGAGTCATGAAATGGTTGATTTTAGTTGTTTTGCCATTTTTCCATTTTTTTTCTTGTTTCCATGGGGAGCAGGTTCACCAAGACCCTCAGAGTACCATTCTAGAAGTCTTCTCTTTCTTATGCACCCATCTAATTTCCAGTTGCCTGTAAAACTTAGTATTATAAAAGTTAAATCATTTTTACTTACAACTGTCATCAGCAACCAGAAGTCTTTTCACAAAGAAATTACTCAAAGAAAGAGATTTAAATGGGATAGTAGGTAAAGGTATAGATTAGGGGAGAGAGAGAGAGAGAAGAAGATATGTGTGTGTATGTATGGGCACTCCATTTATTAATAATTGCTGTAACAATATACAGGAAATTAAGCATTGAAATATCTGGAAAATGGAAAGCTAATGGAGAAAAATACATTTGCTTTTACTTTATGTGCTTTTTTAATGCTTAAAATTTTAGAGCAGCATGAATTAAACCTATATTTAACATAGATAGATTGGTAGATGGATAGAATTAAATTATCCTCAAAAAAATGGTTTCTAAAACTTTTTCTTCCATGATTGTTCTCTGTACAGATTATTCTTTGTCAGTGGTCCTTCAAAAATATGGCTTTTACAATTCAATAAAAAGTAAAGTATGAAAAAATGGAAGGAGACTACCACACCAAGTATAGTAAGACTAATAATGTTACCTAAGATTAAATAGTTCTGTCAAGGTTCTTTATGGTAGCATTTGCTTTTGTGGCAGTTATTTCTCCTATAGAGTCAAAGTGATGGAATAAAAAAGTTATTCCTTTAAAGGAAAATCAAGAACATTTAGTCCAAACACTTAATTCTACAATTACACAATGTGGAAGTCCCCACATTTAAAATATTTTCTAAATAACATAAGGCAGAATAATTGCTCACCTCAGGTTGTCTTAATCATGAGATCCTTTGGGAGTTTTATTAACATTTGTAAAGGGACCCAAGAGATCTGTTATATAGAAAGGGTTATATGTTATGGTGCTAGTGAAATGTATAGAGAGTACAGAAAAGATGGAGATCACTTTTACCTAGACCTTCTCATTCTAGGTAGATAAAAGATGCTAAGACCCAGTGTATGCTTCTCCAGAAAAGCAGTACTCAAAGTGCAGTCTTAGGAGTCCTCAAGACTTTTGGGGGGTATTTAAAGTTAAAACAGTTTTTGTAATAATGTTAAGATGTTATTTGCCATTTTTACCTTCATATCTTTTACAAAAGTACAGTGGAATTTTCCAGAGACTAGATGTCATGTGATGTCACAACAATTTAAATATAGAAGATGGTATGAGAATCCAGTTGTCTTCTATTAAACCAGGCATTAAAGAGATTTGCAAACATGTTTTGCAAACAAACCATTCCTCAATAAATTTTGGTTTGGAAATTATAATTATTTTTATAAAAATTTATATGTTAACCTATAATGGGCTTGTTGATATTTTATGTTTTTTTCAGTTTTAATTTATGTTATGGGTAATATAGATAGACATAACCATCATAAAGAAAAGTTCAGTGGGATCTTCAAAAATTTTTGAGTGTAAAGTGGTCCTGAAACCAAAAAATTTGAGAACTGCAGCATTAGATCAGTCGATCAAAAGACAATATCAATGGAAATACATTACAACTTCCAGATAGAATTTATTTACTGGAATTTTTTTATCAAATACAAAATTTAAGAAAGAAATTACACTGATTGAGATAAATTTTAATATGGTGAAATAATACAAAATCAGGCAATCCGTGGAAAAAGAACTAAGTTATCTTAGTAAAAAAAACCTAAAAACCGAGGATACTCTGAAATACTTTACTTTTTAAACTTATAATTCTAAAAGTATTACAATAAGTACTTTGGATGAAAGTGAAGAATGTAAGACTGTTGAATCACAGACCTGTACCTCTGAAACAAATAATACATTATATGTTAAAAAAAAAGAAGAAGAAAATAGTAGGAAGGGTAAAATGAAGGGGGGGAGATCAGAGGGGGAGATGAACCATGAGAGACTATGGACACTGAGAAAGAAACTGAGGGTTCTAGAGGGGATGGGAATGGGGGGGATGGGTTAGCCTGGTAATGGGTATTAAAGAGGGCACGTATTGAATGGAGCACTGGGTGTTATACGCAAACAATGAATCAGGAACACTACATCAAAAACTCATGATGTAATGTATGGTGATTAACATAACATAATAAAATTTTAAAAATAAAAAAATTAAAGGGCAAAAAAATCAACAATATTAAGGAAAATTTCAAAATTAATTTTGACAAAACTTAGGTATTTATCTTTCTTTTTTTTATTTGTTTTAATATTTTATTTATTTATTTGTGAGAGAGAGAGCACACAAGCAGAGGGAGTGGCAGACAGAGGGAGAAGCAGGCTCCCCACTGAGCGAGGAGCCCATTGCGAGTTGGAACTCGATCCCAGGACCCTGGGATCATGACCTGAGCCAAAGGCAGACGTTTAACCAACTGAGCCACCCTATCTTTTGAGAAAGTTAAAATGTTCATTTGAAGATTATCCCACACAGAAAATTTTGGAAGATCATAGAAAATAAAATTACACCCATCCATAAATTGGCAAATGTAATAATACATATGAGGTATCTTATTGGCTAAGGAAATTCAAATCTATATAATGGTTTATCTACCAAAAGCATGAATTCATCAGTTAAATATATATGTGTATTTATATATGAGTGTAAGTGTGTGTCCACATGTGTGTATTTTTTTACTCAGACCTAGGATGTGGTGGGGATTATAATACCTTCAACCTATTTTAAAATTTCACCTAACTACATTCTTAGCCACTGACTTAAAAACAAAAGGTCAACTGAGCAAAGATATAGAATTGTATTGAGTCTTAAAATCACCCATGTTAAGGGGATTCTGAGAGTTTTGTAGGGTTAGGAGGTAGATCTTTTGTTAGTTTGGAAGTAATTATTACCTTAGCACAGAAGTAAAGATATTCAAATGTTTACCTGAATAATGTCTATTAATTGAAGTAGTTTTCACCAAAATAAAAAAAACAAACAAAAAAACAAAAATAAAAACTACACAATACATGAATGCAGGGCTACACTGAGAATTTTTTTAACCATTTTGGTTGTATTAAACAATGTTGAAGGTCCGGTCAAGATGTGTTTCATGTTATAATCTGTGATTCTTGAACTTTAATGTATATACGAAGTCCACATGGATATTGCTATAAACATAATTTCACAGGAGTTCCACCTTTAATAGTGTCAATTTTATGTATATTAAAGTAGAAGGCCAGGAATTCCCATTTTAGCAGGCACCTAAGGTAATTCTGATAAATGTGAATTAAGTAACCACTTTGAGAAAATGTTCCAGTAAAATCTCAGTTAAGCCCTCTGGAGTTTTAAAACTTTTCATTTAAATGTTGATAATTTTGGCTTATAAATTCAATTTAATAGAGTAAAACCACTTAAATTTAAATGTAATCATATTAAGGGACCTGGGATAAGGTACACAAAATGCAGTTAAAAATCATCTCAGCACATTAATCATGATAAAGTTGCCCAACTCACAAATGTGCATAATATACACGAATGTGCAGTTAAAATAATTTCAGCACATTAATTATGGCAAAGTTATCCAACTTTGAACAATGATTATATTAATGTTTCTAGTATAAAGATTTCTCAAAGTTTGGTTAAATTAATATCTCCTTGTCTCTAAAGGTTAAAATCATTTGAGGTTACATGTATGTTCTTTAGTAACTTTGTTAGTTCTACTTTAGATACTTTGTTTTCCCATAGTATTTGTGAATATAAATGCTTAATGTTTTAATGTCTCTGAAGACATAAAAGAAAATGTGCCAGATAAGAATAGAACAACAATTCAAAGTTTACATAACCTGAAGGCCTAATAAAAAATGTGACTAATATTGGAAAAATAGAATTAATATAAACTTGTAACTCCTTGGATATAAGAAGACAGATGAATCAAATATGACTGAAGTTTGACTTAAAAACTCCTAGCTTAAACTGTAAGGCTACATTTTAAATTTTAATGCCATAACACCTATTAAATTTATTTGGTTTTCTTTTAAAAACATATGACATTAAGATGTACAATTATGGATTTCTTGTTAAAACAACAAATACCTATTTGATTAATTTCCTGACTGCTCATTGGACACAAGTTTGTTTCATTTCCATATCTTTTTTAGACCCATTATTATTTCACCTCACTATTTAAATTTTTTTAACATTACTTAAAAAATAATTTAGATTTATTATAGTCAAAAATTTGTGTACCCTTAACAATTAGGTGAACATAATTTTTATTTATTTATTTATTTTTTAAATTTTTTAAAGATTTTTATTTATTTATTTGAGATAGAGTGAGAGCAAATGAAAGAGAGAGAGCACGAGTGGTAGGGAAGAGCAGAGGGAGAGGGAGAAGCAAGCTCTCCACTGAAGAGGGAGCCCTACATCAAGCTCGATCCCAGGACCCTGGGATCATGACCTGAGCTGAAGGCAGACATTTAATCGACTGAGCCACCTGGGTGCCCTGGTGACTGTAATTTTTAAATGGCAGCATCCCATAATGCTTGGGATAAATACTTGGGAAAAAATACTAACACTTTTTATTGCATTTGTTTATATTACCTAGCTACCTGTTAATCCTTCTAAGAGAAGCTACTCATCACACAATCCCCAGTGTAGGGGCAGATGAGAGGCAGACATATTTTCTCACATAGGACTCCCCATGCCCACTGTCTCCACTCATGGCTAATTTCAGTCTACAGCTTGTCTCTAAAACATGAACTGACCTGATCACTTAGCATCCAAAGGATGGAATGTTAGCTAAGTGATTCCAGACAGTAAATTTGGTTAAAAGAGAAAGCTGGAGGGCGCCTGGGTGGCTCAGTTGGTTAAGCGACTGCCTTCCGCTCAGGTCATGATCCTGGAGTCCCTGGATCGAGTCCCACATCGGGCTCCCTGCTCGGCAGGGAGTCTGCTTCTCCCTCTGACCCTCCCCCCTCTCATGTGCTCTCTCTCACACAAATAAATAAATAAAATCTTTATAAAAAAAAAAAGAGAGAAAGCTGGAGCTGGAAGGGTAAGTCCCAAATAAAGTTATAAAGATTTATTTATTTGAAAGAGAGAGAGTAGGGGGGAGGGGCAGAGGGAGTGTGTAGCCTGACATGAGGCTCAATCTCATGACCCTGAGATCGCGACCTGAGCTGAAACCAAGAGTTGGACACTTAACTGACTGAGCCACCCATGGGTGCCCCTCAAATAAAGTTATAAGAGCAAACCCTGTGAATAACTTGAATAACTTGAGGAAGCCAATCCACAGGAGAGAAAAATGAACTGAAACAGCCTTGAAAGAAATGGCAATGTGAATGGCTATATGGAGGAGAAGAGCATAAGAGCATTCACCAGGACTTACATCTTTCCAATTCTAGCTTTTGAGATCATGGAGCTCAGTTCCAGACCATCACAAAAGGCAAATATCACCATAAAGCAAGTCAGAATGAATTTTTGGGTTTCCCAGTGCATGCAAAAGTGACATTTACACTATCCTATGGTCTATCAAGTGTGCAATGGCATTATGCATGTCTAAAAATATACACACCTTAATTTAAAAGTATTTTATTGCTAAAAACACTAACAGTCATCTGAGTTTCATCTTGCAAGTTGTAATCTTTTTGCTGGTGGAAGGTCCTATCTCCATGTTGATGGTCATTGACTGATCAGGGTGGTGGTTGCTGAAAGTCAGGGTGGCTGTCGCTATTTCTTAAAATAAGACAACAATGAAGTAAGCTGCATCAATTGACTCTTCCTTTCATGAACAATTTCTCTGTGGCATGTGATGCTGTTTGATAGCATTTTACTCACATAGAACTTCTTTCAAAATTGAAGTCGATCCTCTCATACCCTGCTGTTGCTTTATCAACTAAGTTTGTGTCATATTCTAAATCCTTTGTTGTCATTTCAATAACTTTCACAGCATCTTCACCTGGAGTAGATTCTGTCTCAAGAAACCACTGTCTTTGCTCAGCCAATAAGAAGCAACTCGTCATCCATTCAAGTTTGATCATGAGATCGTAGCAATTCAGTCCCATCTTCAGGCTTCACTGCTAACTCTAGTTCTCCACCTATTTCCACCACACCTGCAGTTACTTCCTCCACTCAAGTCTTTAACTTTCTATTTGTAAAAAACACACTATAAACCCAATAAAGTGAAACACAATAAAATGAGGTATACTTGTAAACTGCACATATATTCTGTTTCTTTTTTTAAAAAAAGATTTTATTTATTTATTTGAAAGAGAGAGAGAGAGAGAGAGAGAACACAAGCTGGAGGTTGGGGGGAAGGAGAGGCAGACTCCCTGCTCAACAGGGAGCCTGATGCAGGACTTGATTCCAGGACCCTGGGATCATGACCTGAGCTGAAGGCAGGCACGTAACTGATTCAGCCACCCAGGTGCCCCTATTCTATTTCTTATAATCAAAATAGTCTACCTAAACTTTCTACAAATCTCTTCCAATTATCCATCTCTGGAAACTGAAATGTGACAAATCCCTATTCTCAAAGGTATGCAAGAAGATGAGGAGACACACTACTGTTTCTGGTCACAACTGATGGAAGGATACAAGATGATAACTAAGCCTATGTGTTTAAGTTAAGTGTACTTAAGTTATAAATGTTATCTATAACCCTTTATTTACAACATAAAATTAGTTCAGAATTTCTATGTGGTTTTCTGGAAGAAATGTAAAGTTCTTCTATGTTCTGCAGGTACTACTGATACCTGCAAGCAGTTTAGTTCATTATTTGAGCAAAAAATCCAAGAAGTAATTTAAAAAAAGCAGATATTTTCCAGACAGAGCAGCAATATTTTTGGCTTTTAGAATAAAATCAGGAAATACCATTAATCCTATCATACCCCAAGAAAACAAGCAACCTCTCCTCAATGTGGAGAGCCTGCTGCTTTCATGTTCCTTTACATCATAAATTGCCCTAGGAAATTGTGGGTCTCCCTCAGGGAGTTCTGAAAACATCTCTGAGAGGGCACTTGCATGATATTAAAAATCAAAACAATTTTGACTTGACTAAATCAGCAATCTGGGACTATCTCAAGGAAAGAAAAAACTGTCATCAGAGGAGAGATTTTAGGAGACTAATTCTAAGTCTACTAATTGTAGACTATATTTTCATGACAGGAAATCTTTTGGTAAGAACACAGGAGGATTTTCATTAAAGTAAAATGTCAACAGAACATAAATATTTTGCTCTATGTTTAAATATTAAAAACAAGTATACATAAAATCAATGTTTCAAATCCTACTTGAAAGTAGGTGAGGTACATAGCTAAATAAATAAACCATAATGTAAGTATCTAATAAATATCCAAAATATACAAATTATAAGCACATATTCCAGTGACTGCCTTTAGTCAGAACACATTTGAAATCTCATTTTTATTTCTTTTGAGCAGTTTTCAAGCCATATAAAGAAATTTAACCTGTGTTTAACCATACCTTATTTTTTTTTATCCCAAATGGTATTGCCTAGCTCGAGAGTTTTATCAGCCTTTGGCAAATATTAATCTTTTTGGAAAACATAAAATAATACTCACTTTTTACATTTCCCCCAAAATCAGTTTTGCTCTAAAAAAGAAAAATGATGATTAAGGCTTTTAAAAAAGTGATACAAATTTGGAAGTTATTAATTCCAAAAACAGTTCCAAAATATTTTGTGTTTTAACAGTTTCCCTAGGTGATTACTACAGAATGGAGAACTCACATAGAAGCATTAACCCCAGTGTACTTAGTTACTAAGCCACACCAAAGGGAGGACTAAAAACAGAATAGAAAAATATTCATTTATTTTTCAATGTTATCATTATTTTTGTTTCTGTTATTCTTTTGTGTTGATGTAGCCCAATACCTGTTCTTCTCTCCAACACACACACACACACAGAATCCTACTCTGTGGTAAGCAGAATTTTAAGCTGGTCTTATTTCCCATCTGAACCCTCTGATTAAATTTAAATATGCTTTACTTGCTAAATTTATTGTGTTAAGTATAATAAGATTTCTTCATTTGCTGAATATCTATTATACATCAGAACTTATTTCCTAAAGTGTAAGAATCCTAATGTGGATTCTGTCCTTAAGAATCTATGGTCAAGTAAGAAAAAGTGAAATATGTCCAAAAATGTCTATGATAGAAAGTACCAAAATATAGCTGTTACAGGAGAGGTACACAAAAGAGAAGGGGATTAAAATTACTTTATGATTTCAAATAGGATCATCACCTTATAGTGAGAAGCAATTAAAACATCCTTTTAGATGAGTTCATTGACATTTACTGTGGTGGTTAATTTCATGCATCACCTTGACTGGGTCACAGAATACACAGATATCTAGTTAAACATTTTGGCTGCATCTGTGCAGGTGTTTCCAGAAGAGATTAGCATTTGAATTGGTAGACTGAGCAAAGCAGGTTATCCACCCCAATGTGAATGGCTATCATCTAATCTGTTCAGAGTCTGAATAGAATGAAAAAGAGGAGAAAGGGAGAATTCTTCTTCTACCTGACAGCATGTGCTTAGACCTCAGTATTCTGCTCTTGGACTGGGACTTAAAACATCAGCATTACTAGCCTTTAGACTTGGACTGGAACTTACACCATCAGTTCTCCTAGTCCCAGATTGCTGAACTTAGATTAGTTTTAAGACTGGTTTCCCTGGGTCTCCAGTTTGTAGACAGCAGATTAAAGACCTCTCAGTCTCCATATCACATGCCTATAATATACATATTATATAGTTTTTTTTTTTTTCCTCTCTATAAAGAACCCTGACATAGATTTTGGTACTGAAAGTGGTTGTAGAGGAACAGAATTTTAAGGATGAGTTTTCTGAATTAGTTCTGTGGTTTCTGGAATTGGCCTTCCAATCTGATTATATTTGAAGATGATATTGCCTCTATTCTTAACAATAAAGAGAGCGCTGGTATCTGGCATGATCTGGTAATGGAGATATGCAAAATATCATTAGGATATTCCTAATGAACCACATATAAAAGGCAAGAAGCTGGGGGAATATACATATGACACTTTCAAACAATTTTGGAAAACTAACAAATATAATGAGGTTGATATCACTGGACAAAGTGGTGAAAGAAAAGGATGAGCTCAGGAATTTGAATTATTAGCCCAAGTGCTGCATAAATGACATAAAAGCTTCTCTGTGTACTCTGAAGGAAACACAGTAGCTGCAGGGCTGACAGTGCTGAAAATCAAACACCGAATCTGATCTTGTGACTGGATGAATTACAAAGCAGGATAAACCCCTAGGCTCACAGGGTGTCCATTGTTAAAGCAAGGGCATTGACTGGGAAAAAATGGGATCCTATAAATTGGGATGGGAATTGTGGAAGATCCTAATGAACGGGAGTCCTTGAGCACCTAAATTCTGATGAGCCTTCTTGGTCAGTGAAGGAGACCTTTCCACACCCAGTGGTAGCCTCTCTACCCCCATTTGAGGAGATTAACCCTGCATTGACCAAGGAAATGGGATTGGCCTCTCCTGAGCCATTTGCCAGAGAAGACAATGCTGATTCTCCTCAGCATTGTCTCCTTTCTTTGCTTCTACCCATGTGATTAGACTCAAGTCCCAGAAGCCCCCTAAAGGTAAGGTACAAAGTGTGACCCATAAGTAGGTATGCTGCACAAAGAAACTACTTGAATTTTTTAATTTATAGAGACAGAAATCTGGGAAATACGTGTGGGAATGGATACTAAGGATGTAGGATAATGGTGGAAAGAACATAAAGTTGGATCAGGCCAAATTTATTGATATGGGCTCACAAAACAGAGATTCTGCATCTAATGTTACAACCTGAGGAGTGGAAAAAGAAAGGGAGTGTCTAACAGTTTGCTTTGTTAGTTGGCTAAACCATGAACCAAAAGGTGGCCCACAGTAAGTGAACTGGAAATGGTGGACCTGCCTTTGTTTAATGTAGAGGAAGGTATTCAGAGGTAAGGTAAACATGGTTACTCAATTAGGCAAGAGAGTCAAAGTAGCAATTAGAATAGTCTGACTTTGAACAGACTTATGGCATTGGTTAATTGATCATTGTGATTCTGGAAATGAAATAGAAAGTGTACAAAAGTCTTATTTGATCTTATTTCATAGGTCAAGTGAATAGTCTAACCTGAATCATAAATACAATTAGTCATGGCCCCTCAATCAATTCCCAGACTTCAGCTAGTTTATAGATTCAGAATCCCTTGAGTGAAGGGAAGGTGGTTCACCTTGAAGAAGGACCCCAGGACACAAACTGAGCACTACTAAATTTATACTGTTAATCTGTATCCCAGCCTTCTCCAAAGGGACCTACAATCTTTTACAAGAGTAATTGTGCATTGGAGAAAAGGAAATAGTCAGATACTTTGAGAACTACTGAACACTGGTTCTGAATGACACTAATTACGAGACCCCAAATGTCACTGAGACCCAAAAGTCATAATAGGGGCTTATGGAGGCCAGGTGATCAATGGAATTTTAACTCAGGTCCACCTTACAGCGAGCCTAGTAAGTCCTTGAACCCATCTGTGGTTATTTCCCTATTTCTGGAATGCATAATTTGGTTCCCTAAACTGTGGGATAATTATTGTGCAAAAGACCAAGTGGAAGCCATTAGAACTGCCTCTACCTAAGAAAATAGTAAATTAAATACAATACCACATCCTTGGAAGTATTGTGAAAATTAGTGATTACCATCATGGATTTGAAGGATGCAGGGTGGTGAATCCTACCACATTCCCATTCAGCTCACCTATTTGGCCTTTGCAGAAGTCAGATGGATCTTGGAGAATGACAACAGATTGTCACAAGCTTAACCAGGTATTGATTTCATTTGCAGCTGCTGTAGCAGATGTGGTTTCATTTCTCAAGCAAATTAACACATCTCTTGGTACCTGGTACATAGCTATTGATCTGGCAGATGCCTTTTTCTCCAAATATGTCAATAAAGACCATGAGAAGCATTTTGCTTTCAGCTGGCAAGGCCAGCAATACACCTTCACTGTCCTATCTTAGGAGTATATCAACTCTCCAGCCCTATGTCATAGTTTACTTTGTGGGGATCTTGATGGTTTTCCCCTCCCACAATATATCACACTTGTCAATTACATTGGTGGCATTATGTTGACTGGACCAGTGAGCAAGAAGTAACAACTACTTTAATCTTATTGGTAAAATATAAGAAGGTAGAAAATATGTCCAACAAATATTCATGTTACTTCTACCTGAGTGAAATTTCTAAGGGTCCAGGGGTATAGGATGTGTCAAAATAGCTCTTTTTTAGGGTGAGATATAAGTTATTGCATCTGGATCTTTCTACAACCAAAAAGGAGGCCCAATGCCCAGTGGACTACTTTGGATTTGAGAGGTAACACATTCCTCATTTGGGTACATTATCCTGACCCATTTACTGAGTGACCCAAAGAGCTGCTAGTTTTTCTGCACAGCAAAGGAAATCATCAACAGCATGAAAATGCAAACTACTAAATGGGGGAAAATATTTGCAAATCATATTTCTGATAAGGAGTTAGTATCCAAAATATAGAAAGAATTTATACAACTCAATAACAAACAACAAGAGTAATAATAACTTAAAAAATGGTCAGAGGATCTGAATAGATATTTTTCCAAAGAAGACATACAGGTAGCCAACAGACACATGGAAAGGTGCTCAATATCACTAATCATCAGGAAAATGCAAATCAAACACAATGAGATATCACCTCACACCTGTTAAAATGACTATTATGAAAAATACAAGATATGACAAATACTAGTGAGGAGGTACAGAAAAGGGAACCCTCATGCACTGTTGGTGGGAATGTAAGTTGGTGTAGCCACCATGGAAAACGGTATAGAGATTCCTCAAAAATTAAAAATAGAACGCCATATGATCCAGCAATCACACTTCTGGGTGTATGTCTGAGGGAAATGAAATCACTATCTTAAAGAGACATCTATACCCCTAGCATTATTTATAATAGCCAGACATGGAAACAATGTAAATGTCCATTTATGGATGAATAGATAAATAAGATGTGGTATTTGTATACAATGGGATATTATCCAATCATAAAAGAAGGATATCCTGCCATTTGTGACAATATGGATAGACGCTGAAGGCATTATGTTAAGTGAAATAAGACAAAGAAGAATATTGTATTATCTCATTTATATGTAGAATCTTAAAAAAGGAACTCATAGAAACAATGAGTAGATTGGTGGTTGTTAAGTGTGCAGTGGGGGGAGGAAAGAAATGGGTAAATGTGATCAAAGGGTAAAAACCGGGCACAGGTATCCCCTGTTTTTCAAAAGTTCACATTATACTACTTTGCTTTTAGAAAAGACCTACATTAGTACCTGTTTTTACTAACTCGAAAAACAAAGAGGCTTTTTGATTTAAAAAAAAAAAAAAAGGGTGCGAAGTGAAAATAGTGTTCAGCATTTGTTTTGCAGCAAGCTGTTACAGAGGCAACGTGCACCCTAACAGTGAGAGTGACACCACAAGCTTCTTTCCTAGGAACTACACTCAGCATCTCAGCATCAAGTCTCATAGTTTTAAACCATGTCTGTAGGTATCTGTGCTTTATCTCGATTTATTTTGTGTATCTGTTAGCAAGATATGGATTCCATCCTAAGGTATCAGAAAAGCCTAAGAAAGGTTTTTTTTTTTGGGGGGGGGTCACAAAATGCTCAAAATTTTTTCCGTCTAAATCATGATAATTGCTTCTTCACTTTATGCCATTTTGGTTTATAAAAGGAACATTCTACTTTTGGATAGTGGAGGAAATCTGTATAAGATGAATAAATTCCAGGAATCTAATGTACAGCATGGTAACTATAGTTAACAACACTATATTGTATACTTAAAAATTGCTAAGAGAACAAATCTTAAAATTTGTCACCACAAAAATACGTACATACATGCATAAATATATAAAAGTAATTATGTGAAGTGATGGATGTGTTAACCAACCTTACTGTGGTAATCATTTTGCAATAATACATATATCAAGTCATCAATGTACACCTTAAACATACACAATGTTATATGTCAGTTATATCTCAATAAAGCTGGGGAAAAACTGCCACCCATGGACTTATAGAATGCCTTATTCATTGTCATGGTATTCCATACAGCATTGCTTCACAGCAAAAGAAGTGCAGCAATGTGTGCTCATACTCATAGAATTCATTTGTCTTACTGTATTCCCCACCATTCTGAAGCAGGTAACTTTATAAAATGGTAAAATGGCCCTTTGAAGTCTCAGTTAGAGTGCCAGGTAGGTGGTAATACCCTACAGAGCTGGGCATAGGTTCTCTTCATGCCTCTGAATTACCAGACAAAGAAGTGATTTGTTGTGCTGACTGGGGCTACTTATCCTGACTTCAAGGGGAAGTTTGAGTACATCTGTACGATGGATGTAAGGAAGACTATGCCAGGAATACAGATGATCCCTCAGGATGTCTCCTATATTATTGTGCCCTGTGATTAAGGTCAATGGAAAATTACAACTCAATCCAGGCAGGACTATTAGTAGTCCAGACCCTTCAGGAATGAAGGCTTGGGTAGCCATACCAGGTAAAGAATCACAACCATTGATAAGCTTGCTGAAGGTAAAGGGAATACAGAATTGGTAGTAGAAGAAGGTAGTTATAAATACTAGCTGTGACTACATGACCATTTATAGAATGAGAACTGTAATTTTTTTATGAGCTTTTCCTCCTTATTTTGTTATGAAGATATTTGTGTATGTGTGCATAAATTATGTTTTATTTCCTTTCTTAGTCATTATCATGTAACATCTGATGTACTGACTTTATATTATAGTATATAAGTTTTATCAATTTGCATCATAGCATTTAAGTTTCAGGATATCAAGAAGAAGAGTAAACATGACTCAAGGATTTTACTTCCTCTTCTAGGGAAGATTAGTGCATTTTCAGTTGTACACATAATAATTGTATCATGTTAGGTGAAATTATGACTTTGCTATTATCTTTATTTGGAAATGTTTTGTGACATTTGTTTTGTATGGTTTAAGAAGATGCATATGGGTGACAAGTTGACTCCCTCTATACATATAGGTTTTGTTTCTCTGAGGAACCCTGCATACATTTATCTTTGATGGAGATTAATATTTAAAGAGTATTTAAACAAAGTTCAGTTTTAGAAAATCCCCTCTCTTTAGTCCTATGTGCATATTAGCAAAACAAATGTCAGATATCTAGTACTAATGATCACATGGCACAGATGTACTACCTAAAACAATTGTTCTTTTATGGTAGCCTTCTTTTTTTTTCCTTTTTTTTTGTTAACTGATACTTCACTTATAAATGTTTTCAGTCTAATTAAGAAGTTCTCTAGAACATTGAGCATTTAGATAGATCATGTTTCCACCTCTACTTAAAGTTATTTTCTTAAATGTACCAATGAAAATAAGTAAGCTTTGTGCCTGACATCTAAACGGTCTGACTTTATTTACCCACATTTTATGAGTATGCTTAATTTGGCACATTTCAGCCTAGTTTAAGAGGTTATTATTTGATCTATTTAAAATCGGAAAAGCACGTGACAAGTTTAAAAAAATGTATAATGGATATTTTGGGAAAACATTGAAGAGCACAGGATTATGTCTAGTTGTAGAGAAAGAATACAAACATAAGAAAAAAATCATCCTTGCCATATTTATCAGTCATATTTTAATTACAATTACAGAAATCCACCTGAACTAACTCAGTTTCATACAAAGGATTTACTGGCACATGTAACCAACTTTTATCAAGGGCAGGAGTATATGTGGGCCATAGGGTGACTAGATCAAAGGACTTGAAAATTGCCAGGATCCACTCCCTCCACTTCTTGCCTTTGGTTTTCCGCATGCATCCACTTTATTCAATCATCTTGTTTCTTCCACTGACTTAGAAGCAAGAATGCCAAAGACCTTATTAATATTTCTAATCTTCATTTCTGAAAAAGAACTGATATGCTTGTTGGCTAATGTTAATTCTAAAAATCCGTAGGAAGTGTTGTTACTGGCACAAATAGGATACATTGCCCATCTTTGAGCGAATAACAGTAGTCAGGGAGTGGAATATCATAATGGAGTCGACCGGGGTCAGGTACTGAATTCTAGACCAATCACTGTAGCCCCAGTAGCTTTTACCAGAATCACATGATTGAAATGGCAAGAGTAATAGATGTAAGAACTAAGGGGATCAAAAGTGAGCAGAAAATCATTAGATATCCACTACACTGTCCTCAGAAGTTAAAATAATTGAGTTGACACATGACAGGACATATTATTAACATTCAGATTGAATATCTTAATTGTCAGTTAGTTTTCCAATACAGAATTTGTTTTGAGCACATCTAACAACATAATATCTCAGGAATGGGAATAATGTGAGTCATGTCCAGGGTACAGAGACCAATTGCTTGTGTTCAGTGAAATAATTGCCATTTTCTTAAGACACCCAATTTGACAGTTCACAAGGCTCTCCTGCACCTGCTGTTTATGATCCTAATTATGAGTGTACAGCAGAAACCACCACCACCAAATACCACCTCAGAATACCTCAAAGAACAGACTAACCGAATGAAAAGTTTTCATACAATAAAAAAAATGAAGTGCTCATAAAGAAAACTGAATAATTTCCTCTGAATTACATTCCAGAAAATAAATAACAGTTAAAAAGAAACATGGCATTGCCTGCAGAGATTGAAATTGCTTCCTCCAAAAGCATTACTTCCTATTGATATCAATTTGCCTCAGGGGCAAGATGTTTAACTAGCAGTCTGTCCCTGACTGAGTGCCAACATTGTCTGCTGATGACCAACACTCGGTACAAATGGTCTGATTTTGGATCAAGGCTTTGTTCCATAGCCTAGGGACTGTGTCCTGCTCGCAGGAAATGACCCAGTCACTAAATGAACAAATATCCAACACTATGCTCTTGTATCTAAGTTGACAATGTTTGTGCTGCTTCCAACTATTTCAGAATTCCTCACATGTTGTTGAATATTTAAAGCAGAATCACCAATGTCTAAAGATTATAATCTGTGATCACAGGTCCAGTGTTTCTTATACAGCAGCTTTCGGTCTTAGCTGCATTCACTGACACTCAAAAAAATCAGAAGCACTCTTGTCTCATGTTTTGTGGATGTTCTAACCATGTCCATACCATCTACTAGAGGCCAATCTCCCAGAGAATAGTGAGTGTGAATTATTCATCTTTTCATTCCCTAGTATAGATCCTACTGAATAGTAAGCACTTGATAAGAGTTGTTGATTCAATGAATAAATCAATGTCACTTCCAACTAGGAAGAAATAACTCTACAAGAGGTGCAGAGGACAGGCTTTCACAATATAGTAACAACTGTATCCATCTTTAGGCTTAGATGTTATCATTTAAAAACATATTAATGATAGATGCTACTTGTTATTCATTCTTTCATTGCCTTGACCAGTAAACAGAGAAAACAAGAAGAGAGCTATTTCAGGAGTGTTATAAGAGATAACAGTGGCTTGGTAGCATCTGAAGTGGTGAGAAATGGGTGAATTCCGAATATACATTGACAGTACAAACAACAAGATGTACTGAAAAGCTAGACGTGTGATGTGAGAGAAAGCAGAAGAATACACACACACACACACACAGGAATAGACAGAAGATAGACAAACAGAAACAGAGAGAAAGATCAAGAAATATGATGGCTGGGGCGGAGCAAGATGGCGGAGGAGTAGGAGACCTGGATTTCGTCTGGTCTCAGGAATTCAGCTGGATAGGGATCGAACCATTCTGAACATCTACCTACAAACTCAACAAGAGATCAAAGAAAAGAAGAGCAACAACTCTCTGAACAGAAAAGCGACCACTTTCTGGAAGGTAGGACATGCAGAGAAGTGAATCCGAGGCGATATTCAGGAGGACAGACGGCGGGGCAGGGGCCTCCGTCAGCCGCTTCTGGCAAGTGATAGAGCTGCGGAGCACAAAATTGGAACTTTTAGAAGTTGGCTCCACTGAGTGACGTCACTCTGGTGGCTAAGCTGGGGGTGGAACCCTCGTGGGACAGTGTGGTCTCAGGACCCTCAGGGTCACAGTAAGACCGGGGGTGCCTGAGTGCGGCAGAGCTCCCAGGGATCAGAGCGGGGAAGCCGGCTGCAGAGACGGAGCCGAGGAGCAGGCTCTCAGCTCGGGGTTGCCATAAATCGTGATCCATGGCACAGTTGGGCCACTGCTCCTCCAGCAGGGACCCAACAAGTGGCAGATCCGGGGAGACTGCCCTTCCTCCCCTGGGAGGAGAGGTGCGGGAGTGCACCGCAGGGATCTGCTGGGTTTGGAGACTCCACACGGAGTCAGGTGCCAGAGATAGAAATGTGCGGTCACAGGCCGGGTGAGCACGGAGTGCAGCCGGAGACCAGGGAGACGGGAGTGACTGACGGCTTTTCTCTGGGGTGCACTGAGGAGCGGGGCCCCGAGTTCTCGGCTCCTCCAGAGCAGAGATTGGGAGGCCGCCATTTTCACTCTCGTCCTCCAAAGCTGTACGGAAAGCTTGCAGGGAACAAAAGCTCCCGAGAGCAAACCCGAGCAGATTATTTAGCCCGGACCAGGCAAGGGCGGGGCAATTCCGCCTCCGGCAAAGACACTTGGGAACCAAGGCAACAGGCCCCTCCCCCAGAAGATCAGCGAGGACAGCCAGCCAAGACCAAGTTTACCGATCAATGAAAAGGGCAGAACTCCAGTGCTAGGGGAATACTGCACATAGAATCCATGGCTTTTTTACCATGATTCTGTAGTCTTTCAAAGTTAATTTTTTTTTAACTATCTTTTTTTTTTGGAATTTTTCTTTTTCCCTTTTTCAACCAACATCTTATCAATCCCTTTTTTTAAAAAAATATTTATTTTTCACTTTTATTTTTCATTTTTAGAGTCATATTCTGTCTCTTCATACGTTACCTGTACTTTTGGCATATATATATAAGTTATTCTCTCTTTAAAATTTTGAGATAGTTTCTTCTAACAGATCAAAATATACCCTAAATCTCTATTGTATGTTTTTTTCCTACTCCCCTGCCTGATTACATTCTCTCTCTTTTTTTTCTCTCTTTTTTTTAAATCCTCTTCTTTCTTTTTTCAAACAAATTCTTATCAATTCCTTTTATAAAATTTCTTATAATTTTCATCTTTACAGTCATATTCCATCCCTTCATCATATCAACCCTTATTTTTGTACATATATAAGTTTTTCTTTCTTTAAAATTTTGGGAGGCACTTTCTTCTAACAGACCAAATACACCCAAAATCTAGTGTGTGGCACTGATCTACATACCAGCCTGATCATATTTGATCACATTCTGGTTTTTTTTGTTGTTTTTTTCTGTTTTTGTTTGATTTTATCTTTATCTTTTTCTTTTTTTTTTTTTCTTTTTCTTTTTTCTCTCTTTCCCTTTCTTTTCCCACTGCTCCAGGTCTTTTCTGATTTGTTTAGAGTATATTTTCTGGGAATGTTGTTACCCTGTTAGCATTTTGTTCTCTCATTAATCTATTCTCCTCTGGACAAAATGACAAGATGGAAAAAATCACCTCAACAAAAAGAACAAGAGGTAGTACCGACTGCCAGGGACTTACTCAATATGGACATTAGTACAATGTCAGATCTAGAGTTCAGAATCATCACTTTAAAGATACTAGCTGGGCTTGAAAAAAGCATGAAAGTTATTAGAGAAACCCTTTCTGTAGAAGTAAAAGAACTAAAATCTAACCAAGTAGAAATCAAAAAGGCTATTAATGAGGTGCAATCAAATATGGGGGCGCTAACTGCTAGGGTAAATGAGGCAGAAGAGTGAATCAGTGATATAGAAGACCAAATGATGGAAAATAAAGAAGCTGAGAAAAAGAGAGATAAACAACTACTGGATCACGAGGGCAGAATTCGAGAGATAAGCGATACCATAAGACGAAACAACATTAGAATAATTGGGATCCCAGAAGAAGAAGAGAGAGAGGGAGAGGCAGAAGGTATAATGGAGCAAATTATAGCAGAGAACTTCCCTAATTTGGGGAAGGAAACAGGCATCAAAATCCAGGAAGCACATAGAATCCCTCTCAAAATCAATAAAAATAGGTCAACACCCCGACATCTAATAGTAAAGCTTACAAGTCTCAGAGACAAAGAGAAAATCCTGAAAGCAGCTCAGGAGAAGAGATACGTAACCTACAATGGTAGAAACATTAGATTGGCAACAGACCTATCCACAGAGACCTGGCAGGCCAGAAAGGACTGGCAGGATGTATTCAGATGAGAAAAATATACAGCCAAGAATACTATATCCAGCAAGGCTGTCATTGAAAATAGAAGGAGAGATAAAAAGGGTCCAGGACAAACAAAAACCAAAGGAATGTGCAAACACGAAACCAGCCCTACAAGAAATATTGAAAGGGGTCCTCTAAGCAAAGAAGGAGCCTGAAAGCAACATAGACCAAAAAGGAACACAGACAATATACAGTAACAGTCACCTGACAGGCAATACAATGGCACTAAATTCCTATCTTTTAATAGTTACCCTGAATGTAAATGCGCTAAATGTCCCAATCAAAAGACACAGGCTATCAGATTGGATTAAAAAACAAGACCCATCGATATGCTGTCTGCAAGAGACTCATTTTAGACCCAAAGACACCCCCAGATTGAAAGTGAGGGGGTGGAAAACCATTTACCATGCTAATGGACACCAAAAGAAAGCTGGGGTGGCAATCCTTATATCAGACAAATTAGATTTTAAACCAAAGACTGTAATAAGAGATGAGGAAGGACACTATATCCTACTTAAAGGATCTATCCAACAAGAAGATCTAACAATTATAAATATCTATGCCCCTAACATGGGAGCAGCCCATTATATAAGCCAATTAATAACAAAAGCAAAGAAACACATCGACAACAATACAATAATAGTGGGGGACTTTAACATCCCCCTCACTGAAATGGACAGATCGTCTACGCAAAAGATCAACAAGGAAATAAAGACTTTAAATGACACACTGGACCAAATGGACTTCACAGATAAATTCAGAACATTCCATCCCAAAGCAACAGAATACACCTTCTTCTCTAGTGCCCATGGAACATTCTCCAGAATCGATCACATCCTAGGTCATAAATCAGGTCTCAACTGGTACCAAAAGATTGGGATCATTCCCTGCCTATTTTCAGACCACAATGCTTTGAAACTAGAACTCAATCACAAGAGGAAAGTCAGAAGAACTCAAATACATGGAGGCTAAACAGCATCCTACTAAAGAATGAATGGGTCAACCAGGAAATTAAAGAAGAATTAAAAAAATTCATGGAAACCAATGAAAATGAAAACACAACTGTTCACAATCTTTGGGATGTAGCAAAGGCAGTCCTAAGAGGAAAGTATATAGCAATACAAGCCTTTCTCAAGAAACAAGAAAGGTCTCAAGTACACAACCTAACCCTACACCTAAAGAAGCTGGAGAAAGAACAGCATATAAAGCCAAAACCCAACAGGGGAAGAGAAATCATAAAGATCAGAGCAGAAATCAATGAAATAGAAACCAAAAGAACAGTAGAACAGATAAATGAAACTAGGAGCTGGTTCTTTGAAAGAATTAACAAGATTGATAAACCCCTGTCCAGACTTATCAAAAAGAAAAGAGAAATGATCCAAATCAACAAAATCATGAATGAAAGAGGAGAGATCACAACCAACACCAAAGAAATACAAACAATTATAAGAACATATTATGAGCAACTCTATGCCAGCAAATTAGATAATCTGGAAGAGATGGATGCATTCCTAGAGATGTATCAACTACCGAAACTGAACCAGGAAGAAATAGAAACCTGAACAGACCTATAACCACTAAGGAAATTGAAGCAGTCATCAAAAATCTCCCAACAAACAAAAGCCCAGGGCCAGATGGCTTCCCAGGGGAATTCTACCAAACACTTAAAGAAGAATTAATACCTATTCCTCTGAAACTGTTCCAAAAAATAGAAATGGAAGGAAAACTTCCAAACTCATTTTATGAGGCCACCATTACCTTGATCCCAAAACCAGACAAAGACCCCATCAAATAGGAGAACTACAGACCAATATCCCTGATGAACATGGATGCCAAAATTCTCACCAAAATACTAGGTAGATTTTTCCACCACGTGGTGAAGGATTATTCACCACGACCAAGTGGGATTTATCCCTGAGCTGCAAGGTTGATTCAACATCCACAAATCAAACAATGTGATATAATACATTAACAAAAGAAAGAACAAGAATCATATGATCCTCTCAATAGATGCAGAAAAAGCATTTGACAAAGTACAGCATCCTTTCTTGATCAAAACTCTTCAGAGTATAGGCATAGAGGGTACATACCTCAATATCATAAAAGCCATCTATGAAAAACCTACAGCAAATATCATTCTCAATGGGGAAAAACTGAGAGCTTTCCCCCTAAGGTCAGGAACACAGCAGGGATGTCCACTATCACCACTGCTATTCAACATAGTATTAGAAGTCCTAGCCACAGCAATCAGACAACAGAAAGAAATAAAAGGCATCCAAATCAGCAAAGAAGAAGTCAAACTCTCACTCTTTGCAGATGATATGATACTTTATGTGGAAAACCCCAAAGACTCCACCCCAAAACTGCTAGAACTCATACAGGAATTCAGTAAAGTGGCAGGATATAAAATCAATGCACAGAAGTCAGTGGCATTCCTATACACCAACAACAAGACAAAAGAAAGAGAAATTAAGGAGTCGATCCCATTTACAATTGCACCCAAAACCATAAGATACCTAGGCATAAATCTAACCAAAGAGGCAAAGGATCTGTACTCAGAAAACTATAAAATACTCATGAAAGAAATTGAGGAAGACACAAAGAAATGGAAAAACGTTCCATGCTCATGGATTGGAAGAACAAATATTGTGAAGATGTCAATGCTACCTAGAGCAATCTACACATTCAATGCAATCCCCATCAAAATATCATCCACTTTTTTCAAAGAAATGGAACAAATAATCCTAAAATTTGTATGGAACCAGAAAAGACCCCGAATAGCCAGAAGAATGTTGAAAAAGAAAAGCAAAGCTGGCGGCATCACAATTCCGGGCTTCAAGCTCTATTACAAAGCTGTCATCATCAAGACAGTATGGTACTGGCACAAAAACAGACACATAGAACAGAATAGAGAGCCCAGAAATGGACCCTCAACTCTAGGGTCAACTCATCTTTGACAAAGCAGGAAAGAATGTCCAATGGAAAAAAGACAGTCTCTTCAACAAATGGTGTTGGGAAAATTGTATAGCCATATGCAGAAGAATGAAACTGGACCATTTCCTTACACCACACACAAAAATAGACTCCAAATGGTTGAAAGACCTCAATGTGAGACAGGAGTCCCTCAAAATCCTAGAGGAGAACACAGGCAGCAACCTCTTTGACCTCAGCCGCAGGAACTTCTTCCTAGAAACATCGCCAAAGGCAAGGGAAGCAAGGGCAAAAATCAACTATTGGGACTTCCTCAAGATTAAAAGCTTTTGCAAAGCAAAGGAAACAGTCAACAAAACCAAAAGACAACCGACAGAATGGGAGAAGATATTTGCAAATGACATATCAGATAAAGGGCTAGTATCCAAAATCTATAAAGAACTCATCAAACTCAACACCCAAAGAACAAAGAATCCAATCAAGAAATGGGCAGAAGACATGAACAGACATTTTTCCAAAGAAGACATCCAAATGGCCAACAGACACATGAAAAAGAGCTCAATATCGCTCAGCATCAGGGAAATCCAAATCAAAACCTCAATGAGATACCACCTCACACCAGTCAGAATGGCTAAAATTAACAAGTCAGGAAACGACAGATGTTGGTGGGGATGCGGAGAAAGGGGAACCCTCCTACACTGTTGGTGGGAATGCAAGCTGGTACAGCCACTCTGGAAAACAGTATGGACGTTCCTCAAAAAGTTGAAAGTAGAGCTACCATATGATCCAGCAATTGCACTACTTGGTATTTACCCCAAAGATACAAAAGTAGGGATCCGAAAGGGTACGTGCACCCCGATGTTTATAGCAGCAATGTCCACAATAGCCAAACTGTGGAAAGAACCAAGATGTCCATCGACAGATGAATGGATAAAGAAGAAGTGGTATATATATACAATGGAATATTATGCAGCCATCAAAAGGAATGAGATCTTGCCATTTGCAATGACATGGATGGAACTGGAGGGTATTATGCTGAGCGAAAAAGTCAAACAGAGAAAGACATGTATCATATGACCTCACTGATATGAGGAATTCTTAATCTCAGGAAACAAACTGAGGGTTGCTGGAGTGGGGGGGTGGGGTGGGAGGGATGGGGTGACTTGGTGATAGACACTGGGGCGGGTATGTGCTCTGGTAAGGGCTGTGAATTGTGCAAGACTGTTGAATCTCAGATCTGTACCTCTGAAAAATATAATGCAATATATGTTAAGGAAGAAAAAAAAGAAGAAGAAGGTAGCAGGAGGGGAAGAATGAGGGGGGGGAAATCGGAGGGGTAGACGAACCATGAGAGACAATGGACTCTGAATAACAAACTGAGGGTTCTAGAGGGGATGGGGGTGGGAGGATGGGTTAGCCTGGTGATGGGTATTGAGGAGGGCACTTTCTGCATGGAGCACTGGGTGTTATGCACAAACAATGAATCATGGAACACTACATGTAAATCTAATGATGTAATGTACGGGGATTAACATAACAATAAAAAAATGTGGTCAAAAAAATAAAACTACACTTTTAAGATAGAAAAAAAAAAAAAGAAATATGATGGCCCTATGGAAGCAGTCAGCACATTAATTCTCCTAACATCACAGGACCACAAGAGTAGATAGGAAGGATGGAATGATCCTTCTGAGGTTTTGAGGATCAAATACAACATTCAGAAAGGTGACTGAAAGGAGCTGCCAGTGAGGTAGGAGAAAAAACAAGTAAACAAGTATTTTCATAGAAGAAAAGAATACATTTTGTTAATTATGGCTTGTTAGTCCAGTAAAATGAGGACTAGAAATTGGTTATTGTTTTTATCAAATAAAAGTCATTGCTACCCTTGGCATGACCTAAGAAGAGAAATGGAGATGAAATCTTGAGTAAAATGTCTGTTAAAGAGAACGGGAGGGGAAAAAAAAAAAAAAAGAAAAGAAACAGTGTTTTAAGCAATACTTCTGATGAGTTTTACTGTAAAAGATTGCAGAACAAGGGCTAGAAAGGTGTGTAGATGTGGGAGGAAAGCTGAAAGACTCCATAAAAACCTGTTTCTTGTTCCTTTTCCTGCTTCTATTCTTGCTAGGACCTGCACCCCCACTTACCACATGCCTCAGAATGCAAATAGTGTATTGCTACTTGTAAGGGACAGGGAGTTCATGATTTCTTTAGAATAGACAACATCTAAGGAAGGACCAGGTGATAAGTGTATTCCAGACCACCAGTGTTAGACATCTTGACACCAAGAACCCTTGGCTCAAAGGAATAATGCCTGGGCCCTAGTCTCTGTTCTAATGGGTTCCTGGATGCCTGAAAGGACACATACGCCAGACCACAATCCTCTAAGAAAAACCCTGGACCCCAAGCAAAGATGAGGCTTCCTCCTTTTCTTTCTGAGTCTCCCAGACACTCTGTACCTGTACTCTTTCTATGCCTTCAATAAACTCTGCTTTCACCTCCTGCTGGCTCACATTTGTTTTCTAACCTCCATGCAGCCAGGGACCTCTTGGCTGGTCCTGCGGGACCCCCTCTGAGTCCTGGGAGCCAGTCTGCCAGCATCATATGTAGATGTAGGGGCTAAAGGTGGGAAGGTTTACTGTTTAAATAATAATAGTAAGGAGAGATAGACAAAAGATAAGGAATTAAAGGGCATAATTGCAGGTACAAGTTTGCAATGAGGGCTCACAATGTTTTAGGGATAGTGTCAAGTGATTTCCTTGTATTATCTCATTTAACTATTAAAACACCCCTGCGGCATATACTGTTACACAGTTTTACAGATGAGTAATGGATTAGAGAGGTTTAATAACTTATCAAAAGTCACAGAGCAGGTAAGAGGTAGAGCCAAGAGATAAACACAAGACTTTCAAATTCCATGATTTTGATCTCATCATTAGCTTTTGGTAATGAAATTTGTCAAGCTACTAAAGTACAGCCATTGATTTCATCTGAACTCAAGGCCTTGAAATTCTTTATACAGCCTTCAGTGTACCCAAGAATTATCTTTGGCTCTATGAGAACTGCAAATAACATTTTTTATAAATCTCAGCTACATAATTCTCCACAGTCAAGCAACAGAAAATATGTCTATATACAAATATAGTTACATCAGCCTAGATATACTGTTTACATATTAATGTCCTGTTCAATTTTCAACAACAGTACATTGCTACAAAAAAGATATTGTAGAGTAAGAAAGAAATGGAGGCATTTATTTCCCAGGATTCTACATTCTGACTGTCATCTCCAAGGCCAAGAGAGGCTGAATAATTTTCTCATGATAGAGATGTAATTAGAACAAGAGAAAAGAGGGAAAATTCATGGAGAAATTTTTAAAAATGCATTTTTCTTTTCTCTCTTTTCTCTTTTATTTTAAAATACACAACAAATAAGTTTGAAATTACATCCTACACCAAATAAGGAAGATAAAAAGTTAAAGAATTGAAACTTTGAAAGCTGTGAATTAGAAAAATTAATTTTGGTTGTTGTAGATGAAAAATCTTCAGGATTTTTCTTAAAGGATTTTCTTTAAAGGATTCCTCTTTCATTTCTGAGGTAGTATGTGAGTGATTGAGTGTAATCTCTGGGGCTGGACAAACCTAGATTTAAATCCTCAGTGAGTGACTTTGGATATTTTGCCCCCCTAAGATTCAATTTCCTTATTTAGAATAAGAAGAGCTCCTACCTCAAGGACCCGTGGAGAGTATATGAGATCATTTCAGTGGTGCGTACTACCTCGCCCATACTAAACACTACATCACGTTGATCATTTTTATTGCCTTTTATGTTTGAGAATAGGGGTTTCCCTGAAAGTTTTGCTTGAAAACTGCTGCAATTTAACATGGATTTTGGTCCTCCTTAATTTGTTTTTAAATTAAAAAGTTATAAATTAGTATCTGAATAATGATTCAGAAAGATCAAAAGATTGAGAGAATTTGAGACAAAAAAAAACCCTAAATCCACATGTCCTTAGAAATAAATATGCTTAGCAAACTGACACAACTTATCTTTATGAGATTCACAGTTGTTTTGACAATTCTACAATGATTAAAAAAAAAACATGCACATTGAAATAACTGCCCAACCTCAACACATTGTCACCACAGAGATGCTTTCTCTATTTATGTAAATATATTAAAAAGATATTTGAAAAAATATATTTTAAAAGTATCTTCTTTATATGGTATAATATATAAAGTAGATTGGTATAGATAGATAGATGAACAGTTCATCCTTTATGCCAGGTACCATGCTTCAAATAATTAAACTGCAGTCACATATTAAATTTTAAAAACCTGTCTACTCAAAAAATGTTCATATGAGGAGCATGTTCTTTTTTATTTAAAATTTTTTAGGTTTATTTACTTATTTAACTAATCGCTATACACAACGTGGGTCTCGAACTCACAACCTGGAGATCAAGAGTCACAAGTTCTGACTGAGCCAGCCAGGTGCCCCAGGGGCATTCTTAATACTACTTTTCCCATATTTTGAGGACAGAAAGAATACCTTCCATAGCCAGATACAGAAATGAGAGTTTTAAATTGCCAAGAAGAAAGTTTTCTACAATACCATCATTAGAAATGGAGTAGAGTGTGTTTAATTTTGTGTTTCATTTAATGAGGAAATTAAAAATTTCCTTTCATGTCCTACTAAAATTTCTCAGGATATGGTAGTCCATAGTGATATGTTATTGCCATGCAGCTTAAATTGCTAACATTTCAAAAATTTTACATCACTGTAATTGTAACTAAGTACATCTTACACCGAAATCACTAATAATTTTTAAAATTTTTGATAACTAAAATCTAGATATAAAGCTAAACTGATGGAGTACTATAAAAAGAAAAAGGCAAGAAAAATTTTTATCCAATTAAGCTTTCTTATTTTTTCCTGATTTAAAAAGATTTTCTGCTCTGCCTCCATCACCTGGTTCTGTTGATCAAAAAATTCTTTGTCTTTAAAAAATTTTGTTTGACATTAACTCACTGTATCTGTTGAAATTAATTTCTCACATCTTTCCATGAAAACTCTGTGTTCCCAGTAGAGCTTGTCACACAATCCAAAGATCTCTAATCCAGCTCAAGGAACTCAATTTTCACACCACTTCTCATTCTACTAATATAACATTTGGCTTGAAAATGTCTCATTATTCTAATAAGTCTGGTTAATGTGGTGAACAGGTGTGTTTGTTCATGTTTCTGGATCTATATATGAACAAAAACTCAAGAACGAACAGGAAAAACATACTTTTCCACTCTAAGTAATAATACCACAGCAGAGAATTAAATTTTAATTTCTTTCTGAAAAGTCTGTTCAGATAACCTCCTCTTCCACCATCTGCTTTAACAAAATCAATATACTATCCGGCTTCATACAGTTATTTCATGACCTCAATACCAAGAAGAAAAAATATCCCTTTGTTTTTTTTTTTAAGTTTTTATTTATTTATTTGACAGAGAGAGAGAGAGTACAAGCAGAGGGAGAGAGAGAAGCAGGCTTCCTGCTGAGCAAGGAGCCTGATGTGGGGCTCAATCCCAGGACCCTGTTATCATGACCTGAGCCAAAGGCAGATACTTAACG
Source organism: Mirounga angustirostris (assembly GCF_029215605.1). Lineage (NCBI taxonomy): Eukaryota > Metazoa > Chordata > Mammalia > Carnivora > Phocidae > Mirounga > Mirounga angustirostris. The sequence goes on from NW_026991710.1 coordinate 137,758,993, forward strand.
ACTGAGCCACCCAGGTGCCCCGAAAAAATATCCCTTTGCTATGTCAAAATTTAGTTTAAAGAATTGGAATTGGTAATATAAATTTTTCAATGCTCTTCATTTCAATAGTCTTTGGAGACAAAACAAATAAATTTCAGTGTTCTAGATTATTTAGGGAGGTTTATTATTAATAATGTATTTTATTGATAACCTCATCTCATCCCTACCATTTGTCTTATTTTAAATCTGAACACCTAACTCCTCTTCCATCTGGGTATTATAACTATGTTTAACCTTTGTTGTGCTATTGAGTAGAGCAGGGTTATACTGGAATGCAAAGGATTTAAGTAATCCCCTTGCCTTAGACCCAATTTATAACTGTATATGAAAAAGCAAATAAGCAAAACTCTTACTTCTCAGTCCTACTTTCCACAGATGCATTTTGTAGTAGTCCATTTATCTGTAGACCAATTATTTACTGATCACTATGCAAACAGAAGAAGAATATTGAGCTACAAACACTAGATGTCCTGATCTATCTAGTGTTTTATTAATTGATTCCCACTCCTTTCAGAAAAACCTCTGAAAGTCTGGCTTTCCTGAGATAGTAAGAGGAATGGGAATGTCTGAAACATGACCATAGTTTTTGAAAACTGGGCCAAACAAGAACAGTATCACCACAAAGTGATGAAAGTAAAAGAGGTATGTGCAGATAGAGGTAAAGAAATAAAAGTGGAGATGAAGCCCCCGCTGGAGATTAGTGCAAGGTACAGTGAAGGGATGGGGGATTGGAGGAAGGTGGTCAAAAGGTACTAACTTGCAGATGTAAGAGAGATAAGTGCTAAGGAATGTCATGTCCAACATGGTGACTAGAGCTAACACTGCTGTGTGATACATGGGAAAGTTGTTAAGAAAGTAAATCCTGGGCGCCTGGGTGGCTCAGTTGGTTAAGCGACTGCCTTCGGCTCAGGTCATGATCCTGGAGTCCTGGGATCGAGTCCTGCATCGGGCTCCCTGCTCGGCAGGGAGTCTGCTTCTCCCTCTGACCCTCCTCCCTCTCATGCTCTCTGTCTCAAATAAATAAATAAAATCTTTAAAAAAAAAAAAGTAAATCCTAAGAGTCCCGTTACAAGGAGAATTTTTTTTTTCCTTTTTTCCTTTCTCTTTTAAAATTGTATCTATATGAGAAGATGGATGTTAGCCGAACCTATTGTGGTAATCACGTCACAATATATATAAATCAAACCATCATGCTGCATGCCTTAAACATATAAATGATGTATGTCAATTATTTCTCAGTAAAACTGGGAGGAAAAAGATAAATGTTAGCAAGGATGTGGAGAAAAAGGAATCTTTATACACTCTTGGTGAGATTACAGAATGGTGTAGCTACTATGGAAAACAATGTGGAAGTTTCTCTAGAGATTAGAAGCAAGACTACCATAAGATCCAACAATTCCATTTCTGGGTATTTATCCAAAAGAATTGAAATCAGAATCTTGAAGAGATATCTGTACTTCCATACTTGAGTTCTTAATTTGTGTGGCAAATTTTCCCCCTATAGACTAGTAAGTCACATTCACACATTTCTAAATGATAAATGAGAAATAATTGGTATCCAATTAATATGTTGTGTATTTTAGATTTATTTTCCACAGATGATAAGATACAAAGATTAAAGAGAAGTATTTACTGAATTTAATTATTGAACTATTGTGGAAACATATCTTTGAAGCTTTTTTCCCCCTTTTGTACTCTATATTAAGGCATAAAAAATTCAGTAGTAGTAATTACTATCAAATAAATGAAAAATTTAAACTGTACATCCCAACTTGTATCTTTTAAAATAGAAAATAACTAGGCAATCCTGTATAATCTCAATAAACCACTAATGACATTCACTTGTTTACAGCAAAATAGGTATTCATAAAGTAGCCTTTCAGGTAATGATAAAATATGTAGAAAATAATGTCAAGATCCTCAAGCTTACTATCCTTATTTAAGAGGTGCAGAGATAGGCCTAGAGAGGTTAAATTATTTACTGAGACTACAAAGCTAGTTCTAGTACTAATCATATATTGTGCATATGTAATTGTTTAATGCTCTTGTACCTTCTATGTTGTACTCACAGGAGAGGTATAGGAGGCTCATAGACATCAGATGACTCACATATACATGGTTTTGGGAAGCCAGAAAGAAAGTTCAAAATCAGGCCTTTGTCTCCATACTTAGAACTTTTACAAGTCTACCCCCACTGCCTCAGGAGCAGATCTGAGGTTCTCAGCTGGGTTGCTGAAATGCTGAGGAGGTTCATTCCTGGACTGGGCCAAAGCACAGGAAACTAAGGACGGCTAGTGTGGAGAAAGTCAGGAATGGACTCTAGTGAGTGGACACCTTTATTACACCTTAACTATATCTGCCTATGAGGTGAAGAACAGCCCAATTTTTCTTGGGGGTTTTAGTCAATAACCAGATGTTTATGACTTACATACTATGATCTAGGAACTTGTTTTATTATTTATTTATTTATTTTTAAAGATTTTATTTATTTGTTTGACAGAGAGAGTGAGAAAAGCACAAGCAGGGGGAGAGGTAGAGGGAATCGCAGAGAAAGAGGGAGAGGTAGACTCCCCACTGAGCAGAGAGCCCAACTCAGGGATCCCAGGACCCTGGGATCATGACCTGAGCAGAAGGCAGATGCTTAACCGACTAGTACCCATAGGAGCTTTATTTATTATCTGATTTAATTCTCACAACACCAGAGAGGTAGATGTTTTCTTCCCCATTTTCATGGCCAAGAAAGTGAGGAGGCTCAGAAGATTAGGATATTTGTGTAAGTTTCTGTAACTGGAATCAACAGAGCTGGCCCACTTTATAGTTTGGCTCTCTGCTCTGTGTTCTGCCAAGTTCATGGAAGGGTGAGAGACCTCTTGAGATGTGAGGCAAAGAAAATAATAATAAAAAGCTTAGATGCCCACTTAAAATGTATTTACAGTTCTATATCATGAAGGAAAAGCATATAAAATTTCCCTGATAACTTCTAACAGCTAATTTCTTAAAATAAAGATTTTGGTACTTAGAAATTATCAGAAGTTCAGTATATGTTTCACTTCAGTTGCTTCTTCCAAGTTGACTACAAAGTTTAATGGCTATATTTGTAAATGGAACTATAGCTACATTTTATGTCAGGATAATATATGATGGTTTTTTAAGTTGTATTGTAGCAGGATGTGAAACAGGACTTTTCATTGTGTAACTTTAGCTAAGCCATACAAGTTGAAGACACTGGTGGTGGAACGGGCTAAGGACATTCTGAAGAGGGATGCTGGACATGTCTATGCAAGGTCTTGCCAAGAGGCCGCCAAAATGGTTCCTACACTAATGATCCCCAAGTTAAATCTCCAACTTATACCGGAAAAGGTTAAAGATTCATGCTGGGGAGTCTTTGAAGGGAATGCATTTGAGTAGAAACACTATGGTATTGATTCCCTCCTTTCTTATGAAGAAGAAGAGGAAAGTGCTTCACCTTTGCCACTTGGAGTCACATGAGGTGTGGGCAGTAGCAGGAGTCACCTGTAGAGATAGGTGTTCTGTGTAGTGAGGGTCTGGCTAACATCTTACTCTTCAGGTGAGGCTTGATGAGCAGCAGAGACAAGGAGGCCTGCCTGGTGCTGCCATTGGTACTGCCTGAGGGTTCTTGGCAGAAAGAACCTGCAGTATTTTCCCCGAGACTGGAGGCACAGATGAGGAGAAAGCCCAATGTCAGCATCTCACCTGGTGGGTTCTGAAGGTGGTTGCCCGCTGGGGTTGTCCATGAGGGAGTGGCGGGGATGACAGCAGAGGGAGCAGAGGGGCCCACATAGTCACAGATGGGGGGGGGGCTAGGATATATGAGTTTGCCTGAGTTAAGTGATCCTACACAGAACGGCAAGGACCAGGTCCTGTTGAAAGATCCCTGTTCAAGAGGACTGCCTGCTTGAGAGGCATGAGAGAAGTTAACAGAAGTCAGACTGAAAGCACATTATCACTGTCCATCACAAGGGAGCTGGGAGATTCCCAGGGCTGGTTCTGAGTTTCCCCAAAGAGCCCAGCAGTGCTACTCCTTATAGCACCAGGAGAGAGGGCCTCAACTATGGGATGTGATAGAAAGGGATGTGTGACATTTGTCCTTCTTTCATCTCCCCTTTTCTGGCCCCAATGCACGATGGGTCATAAGAATCAGAGCTAAGCAGAGGAGGAGGGGCAGAAGCTCAGGTAGGGGAGGAGTAGAGGAAAGAACATGCCTGTTTCCCTCCCTGCTGCTGCCCTGCCCCCCTGCACTGGAGAAGAAAGTGATGGAGAAAAAGAATATTTGAGTAAAATATTTTGGGGCGAGTGGGATTTTATTTTCAATGCTTTAAAATGAGGATGTTCTTGGGGCACCTGGGTGGCTCAGTCATTAAGCGTCTGCCTTCGGCTCAGGTCATGATAACAGGGTCCTGGGATCGAGCCCCACATCGGGCTCCCTGCTCGCTGGGAAGCCTGCTTCTCCCTCTCCCACTCCGCCTGCTTGTGTTCCTTCTCTCGCTGTGTCTCTCTCTGTCAAATAAATAAATAAAATCTTTAAAATAAATAAATAAAATAAAATGAAGATGTTCTTAGTGGTAAAGTGACCACATATCATCACACTTTACCAGAGTAAATTCTCAATTTGCAAAAAGGGAATATCTGACAGTATTAGTGGGCTACAGCTTCCCAAACAAAATACCACAAATGGGGTGATTTAGACAACATAAATTCATTTTTCTCATAGTTCTGGGGGCTGGAAGACCAAGATCAAGGTTCCAGCAGGTTTAGTTTCTCCTGAGGCCTCTTTTCTTAGCTTGTAGATGGCCACCTTCTCTCTGTGTCTTCACACAGCCTTTTTCCTCTGTGTGTATGAATTATTGGTGTTTCTTCCTTTTTTTTTTTTTTAAGATTTTATTTATTTGTTTGAGAGAGAGAACAAGCATTGGTGAGAGGCAGAAGAAAAGAGAGAAGCAGACTCCCCGCTGATCAGGAAGCCTGACACAGGGCTCAATTGCAGGACCTTAGGATCATGACCTCAGCCAAAGGCAGACACTTAACCAACTGAGCCACCCAGGCACCCTGGTATTTCTTCCTCTTATAGGGACACAAGTCCCGCTGGATTAGGGCCCCAGCTTTTTGAGCTCACTTAATTTTAATTGCCTCTTTAAATGCCCTGTGTCCAAACAGAGTCACATCGGGAATTAGACTTCAACATATGCATTTTGGAGAGATACAATTCAGTCCATAACACTGACAAACTGAATTTAAGACGATGATGGCAGAAAAATAAAAACCATTTAAGAAACCATTCACACCATGTTTTCTTAGGGAATAATTTCCTTAAGGGAACTGCCATATCTTATTCAACTATATCCCTAACACCTGGCCAAGGGTCTGACACCTAGTGGGAACCTAGTAAATATTGTTGAAGCAAAATAAATGAATCAATCAATTTAGGATTCTATGGAAACTACTTAATTTATATATAAAATATATAGGTGCTTTATCATGACTGCAGGAAGAAGAAAAACAATAAATATATGTAAAGACTTAACTTCAGCCATTTGAGAAATGCTATTATCATTATAAGATCAATTTAAAAGAAAACAGAATCAAAAGCTAACCTGAAATGGCAATCTACTTATCTTAAATTTGTCTCTCATAAAAACTCTAGGAGGTATACAACAGTAGTTTATTCAATATTGCCACACAAAAATACAATAAATAGATTGCAAATAACCAGGAATTATGATTTCCCAGGACAGTAATCACACCCTAACTACCTTTGAATATTTTTTTGAATTTACTATAAGTGAAATATATTCCCTTGCGGAGTCAAAATCCCTACCAGAGGCAAACTGTATTTATTGACCGACAGATTTTTAAAATAAGACCTTGAGTTCAAGAGGAAAAACAATAGGATTTTTCCATCATTTGACTTTTTTTTTTTTCCATAGATGGTGCTTTGTTTTATTTTTTGTTTTCTAGTTAGGCCACAAATTAAATCTTAAATTCTGTCCTAAGAAAGAGAAACTCAAATTCTGATAGTTGGCTTCACTAAGTGGCAATTTCAGGCTTTTGCATATAAGATGACTATTTTAAAAGTTTTACTGGAATATCATTAGAAATGTGAAAAGTAGACATTAGAAATGGAAACCTTATTATAAGGCCCCCATGGTTGTGGTGGATATGGAGAAGACAGCACTGGGTAGAGAGAGAAATCAAATGGTGTAGATACAACAAAGCCTCAGCTAACCCCACAGGGGATTCTGAAGTATGTATTACTTGTAATGAGCTGATATCTTCCAGTAAGGGGAATGGCTAGGCCTTTATAATTCCTTCATAATCAGTTATTGGGGGTGGGGTCACCCCGGGAAGATCATGCTCTTTCTTGGATTACACTGCTCTCTGAAGCTGAGGCAAACTCAGAAGGGCTAACACACCCATGTGCTGGAGCAACAAATCTTTCTTTTAAGTGGATTCTGAGTACATCTCCATGTTCACATTTATCTATCCCTTGAACTGATTGTCTTGGTTTCCTCAAAGACGTTTGAGAGAGGTTAGTCCAGGATTCCAGGGGCCTCTATTTTTAGGGGAAGGACAGAGAGGGAGGTAAGTAGTATGAACTATAACCCTACTATTGCAGCTGGTCTTGGACCCCATCTAACGATACCCATCATCTTCTTCCTCGGCTGTCCATTAGGGATTCCCCTCATCCTCAGACCACCATTGATGGTCTTGATGGTTGGCTTGGTAGTATGATCTGGACCATCCCTGGAGACCCTGAACCCTTGGCTACCATAACTTTTTCACATTGTGGTTGCTGACCCTTTTAATTTATCATTACAATTGGACAAGTGAGTAGCAGCACACACCCAGGTTGATCACCAGATGCCACACATATTCCTCCCTGATCCCACTGTGCAACAGAAACCCTACCACCTCTTGGTGATTATTGTCAATTATTCCTGTCAAGATTATGATTCCTCCTTTCCTGCAGTCTCTGGGCACAAAGAGCCTGAGTGCCCGGGTTTCAACCATAGCTTGTAGCTCAATAGGATTCTCATCATTTTTCCTTGGCAAGACTTTGTACCCTTTGGGGATTAGGACTTCCAGCCACGTAGAGCCTAGAGTTGTGGGGATGGGAGACATAAACATCCAGTGGGTCATGAAGAATGATAATTAGTGGAGCTTCTCCTGTCTCTACTCCTTGGTTCTCAGATGTAAGTATTCTTCTTACATGATACTGTATAAAGTTGTTGATGCAATGCATACACTGCATCTTGGAGGTTGAAGCATGATCTTCATAGAAGAGTGCTTTAGGCTATCGTGCCTCTGCTCTTTCAGGCCAACAGCTGAAAGTGCATATGTGATATAACTACTGGGTCACATAGTTATGGACCCACTCCCACACTTCCTTTGCTATAAAGAAGGTCTTCTGATCTGACCAGTGCTATGTGGGATCCCATACTGGAGAATTAAACACTACATTCACTCTTGGATAGTTGTACTGGTGAGGTCCTATGAACAGGAATGAAAAATCTCCCCCATGATATGTATTTATTTTTATTAAATCAAGTCTTTGTTCTTTCCAGGGTGAAAGGAACCAGCTGATTTATTCAACTCACCATCAAATGGCCGATTGGGCTCCTTGATAAATAGCTCCACCTAGAGTGCAAGCATTGTTCTCTCTTGCTGCCAGTGTGGACATTCAGTCGCAGCAGCAGCTACGTGAGCCTTGGTAAGAGGAATCTCATGCCGTTGGACCCATGCTTAGCCTCCATCACTCCCACCGTGACCCCTGAGTTAATTGAATCCA